>NC_134266.1:217282823-217882823 GCF_031893055.1 Leptodactylus fuscus | reverse complement strand
TAAATGTCATGAATGGTCATAAATGGGGCAAACCCTCCAATAGAACCAGGGTCATGAAGACTGGTGTTGAATATGTCAGTCACATAACACTGGGCTTTCCAAGGCTATGGACTCATTGTAATTGTATTTATGTTGCAACCAGACATATATTATTGTAGTCTTTGCACATTATATATACCCCAAATGTGAGAAGGAGTGCTATCGCAGGTCCTTCCTCCCAACCACGGTCAGGCTGTATAATCTACATCAGACCAAGTGAAGATCATTCCGCACAGAGAACTAAATGATCCTGAAGTCTTCTTTATTTCTTTTCTTCCTAGCTGCTATGGACTCTTAGTATTTTCCTCAGCTTATGTGTGTCTCATTCAGTAATATATAGCTGTTTACTATCCTGTATCTGTAGTATCTATGCTGCAGTAACACACTGAAATTTCCCCATAGTGGGACTATTAAAGGATTATCTTAGAATATATATATATATATATATATATATATATATATATATATATATATATATAACATTTCACCCATAATTTCAAACCATATCATGGATATATCACTATGTGACATAAACATCATAAACTATTATGCAAAAAATAACACTAATAGGTGGCTTACATATAATATTCTTGCATAAATAATTCAGCATTTATTTTCATCAGTTATCTAGGAGAAGTTTTCATTCCACACTACTGAAGCTTAAAATGCATTGACTACAGTAAAATACATAAAAATCTGTCCTAGCAATTCCCTCTCTGTCTAGTTCCCTCTAATTTGCTGTGCCACAAAGCTACTGTAGTGGAAAGTGTACATTCCCTTCATTCACTCATTGCATGCACCTACAACATTCCACCGAGACAATCCTGATGAAAGTGCCAAGTCTAAAGGTCAATTTCTCTATCCTTTCTGTCTCTGATTTTCCTTCTTTTTTTCCCTGCTGCTTTTTGACACTAAGTCCTCAATTTATCTTTAGCCATTGCTATGGCGTAGTCTTTGCATTATCTTTCATTGCTTATTATCATACAGTGCTCATGTCACACCCGTGCAGCTTTATCTAAGTGGGTATAAATATAAAATAAGAGTGAAGCAATGTAATGGTAATAGTAATATTGTATTAAATATCGCTTTAATCCCTCAGCTACGAGTCTCATCCATCACTTCCTGGGTTGTCGGTGTCTCTGTACATTCTAAGCACTTGTCACCATTTAGCTAAGCTCACATGTATGCCTCATTGGTTGATCCAGTTTGTATGATAGATTTCCCTGATTATATAGACAGTGTCAATCTCAGTCTGTTTGCACATTTTAAGTGGCTCCATGCAATGTGTTAGGTCATCTGTGCCTGTGGCAACCTGGATCTTGTCTGCACTGGATTGTCAGCCCCTCCTGATCTCCTCTGATAATGCTAACAAACCTCTGCACTCCACCACTGGCTGCACGCTTCGCTAACACGCAAGTCAATTTTATGTTGCCAGCAGTGAACAGCTTCCCTTTCAGACCTTGTTCTGCTTACACTTCCAGTTTGAGATTTTGTCTTTCCCCTTGCCCCCAGGGACAAGGCATCCTCTAGCAGTCCAATGCTTTAAGTGTATGTGAATCTCCTACAAGGATGACATATCTGCTGCTGGGATCACCAGCAAACTGCTCACAAAGCACCCATACTTTAACTGCTAATATTCCCCAGCCTGCAGTATGACAATTGTTCCTATCAAATACTTACAGACATCTGTGCTTATCCTATTTACATGTATACAATTGCTGTATCACTGATATTTCTCAATGCTATTCCAGCATATTCAGGTCAATACTGACTAAGCTCTTTTGTTTCCCAAATCTAACAAAAGCTCAGTTCAACATTACCAGTCATTGCCAAGTATTTAAAGATTTTCACAGATCAGAACTGCATGAATATATCAACATAATCACACACTGACACACAGAAATAGGAAGCGTAAATGCCTTGTATTAGCAATGTAGTAAATGTGTGGGTAATCCAATGTAAAGGAAACAATGGACAACACTGATAGAAACCGGAAGAAAAAGGAAGAGGAAATACCAATAGAAGGGGGAGAAAAACAGTGAAAAAGTATCAAAGTGACTACAGATACCCATATACGTAAGTCTGTTATACCCTTAAGAACAAAGTTAGTTTTGGAATCAGTCAACTATCATACATATTTGGGAATGTGTCACCTCTTCTCTGATACATGTCATCAGAAGAAAGAAGGATCTAACATTATGAGGATTTGACCTGGCCATGCTTATGTATGGAGAGCCAGGAAGAACATTTGACAGCTATTGAAGGTGTATGACTAGTGTAAAGAAAGTGACAGGCAGAGAGCTGGAGTCCCAGTATATCAGCCCTAGGTTTCTAGGACTTATGTGTGGTCCAGTGCAGGTCTTGAGTAGACCTCGGCCTCAGGTGTAGGTCCTGGGCTCGTTACTGGGCCATAAAAGACTGCAGATCCTGCACTTCAGGTACAGATCCTGGGAGTGAGAGGAGGCGCCTGAGTCTGTCCTGACACTGAGAGTCTAGTGAGACTGTACTGTGCTACTTTGTTTAGTTTGTGTGGTTGGTAGTAGGCCACAAGTATAGTTAGCTTCATACTGTTTAGCTAGTGCTCAGATAAGCAGGGTTTTGTTTGACGTTTTGCCTGAAGTTAAGGCTGTATTTTATTTTGCTTATTCTGTGCCTGACATGGTTTATTTATTTTTGCTGTTATTCAAATAAACCTGTTTGTACCAAACATCATGTCCCTGTCTCTGACTGGTTGGGTCCGCACCATTGCTGCTATTCAGCTACCTTCCACACACTATTATAAAATGAGAAACCCCCAAATAATAAGTAAGTAATGTGCCAAGTATTCCACCAACTTTTCTTCCTATGAGAAGAACCAGAAGCATCTTAGTACAAAATATCTCAAAGAATGGAGCATGACATGTGAGGATTTATTGAGTTTACAGATAACATTGAGAAAATACACTAATACCTATAATGGTTGTACTCTGTGTCACTGTATGATGTCTTTGTACAGCACTGTATTATTCTTCTTTAGAATCAATGTGTCATGGACTTAGGACTTACATTTGGAGAGAACTCTAAGGTATCTCCAGGATTTACACATCAACCCCAAAAAGTGGATCTCATCATCATTGCAAGGAATCCCCATGGGTTGAGGCCTTGTTTAGTCACAACAGTAGTCAAGTGGTAGTCAGGGAAGGCAACAGACAGGAATGCAAGGTCAAACACACAAGCTGGTTTGGAAGCAACAAAGTCATGAACAAACACTATAGGAAGCTAATGGACCTTATTGTCCAGGCACTACTAGCGTGAAAGGATATTATCTAAAGAAAAAATACTTATTTGCTGGTTCCCAACTCATCAAAGGGCCAAGGTGCACCAAGATCCTGTTTTCTTCATCGTGTGGACATAACACAGTCCCTGGAAAGGAGTAGCAGCACGGAGTAAGGCAATGGGCTGAGAGGCCCGAACAACAGGGTAGCAGTGGGTAATGACAGAGCAAGACACAATGTAGATTCGCTCCATAATACTATATTCAATAGATTTTTCTCTCTTCAATATGCAGCTGAAGAAACTGACTTTCATATGCATGTATATGAAACCTACATGCATAATTACATAATAAAAGCGTCTGAAAAAGTCCACAAGAAAAAAAAATAACTGTAGAAAAACAAGATGTAGACCATGGTACAAGTGATAAGGAACGTGGCATGAACAATATTACAACTACCTAAACTTCTATATTGTAGCCCTGCACGAAGTAACATATCATGGGGAAAAAAGTAAAGCCTCGACCTTTAGTCTAAGATAAGGTTAGCAGTGTAGGGATAGCAGCCATATTCTGAGCCAAGACAACAATGGATTTTCTGTCAACAAATGGAAAGAAATCAGGCAAAGGTATTGAGAGATGATGCTTTATACTTCTTCCTTATGGATAAATACCAAGCATTTCTATTTAGCACTGCCATCTTAAGTTAGTATATCAGTTCAATATGTTACAACCTAAGATGAAGATGGACAAAGATCATTTAAAGTTTTCATAAGCTATCATATTGCCAAAAACAATATAGTACCTATATAGCATCCCACAACTCCCGCCAAATTGGTGGGTTCAGCTAGAATCTCTTTGCTGTAGGTATATTGGAACATTTGTCTTAAGCTGGCCATAGCCAAGTGTCACAGGTTTCCTTTCCAGGTGACCTGCAGAGGTGGTGCTGCATTTCCGCTGTGGATTTTTTTATGCAATGTGTGGATAGGATTAGCCAGAATCCCATCTACTTTGCATGTAATGTAAAACATAGTGTATTTGCAATGTGGAGCCCCAGCCTTACGCCAAGGCCCCACATTGCGCAAACACAACATGGTGCTTTAGCCTTAGGCTAAGGCCCCACAGGCTAAAGCGCTGCGGGACCAACCGCGGCGTGAACACATTGTGGTTCTTCCTGCAGCGCTTTGAATAGAATATTCGTGGAGTTTTTCTCCATGGATTTTCTGTTACAGTTATATCTATGGGAAAGCTGCCAGCATTTCCGTAGATATTATTGACATGCTGCGATTTTCAAAACCACGACGGTTTTGGAAATCGCAGCATGTCCGCGCTGAAATTTTTTCCTCAAAGTGGGCATGGGATTCGCATGCAAGGTTAGCAGTGTAGGGATAGCAGCCATATTCTGAGCCAAGACAACAATGGATTTTCTGTCAACAAATGGAAAGAAATCAGGCAAAGGTATTGAGAGATGATGCTTTATACTTCTTCCTTATGGATAAATACCAAGCATTTCTATTTAGCACTGCCATCTTAAGTTAGTATATCAGTTCAATATGTTACAACCTAAGATGAAGATGGACAAAGATCATTTAAAGTTTTCATAAGCTATCATATTGCCAAAAACAATATAGTACCTATATAGCATCCCACAACTCCCGCCAAATTGGTGGGTTCAGCTAGAATCTCTTTGCTGTAGGTATATTGGAACATTTGTCTTAAGCTGGCCATAGCCAAGTGTCACAGGTTTCCTTTCCAGGTGACCTGCAGAGGTGGTGTATGGCTAGCGGCTCCATCAAGGCCGAACAATAATGCCTGCGTTGAGTGTCTGTCCTTGGATAGCAGTGATATTCCCTATGCTAGAGCCAGCACTAGGGCAGGACATTGCTGATATTTCCTACTTCTAAGAAAGTACATGCTATAAAAACTATAAAAACGACTGAAATAAAACTTGTTCTCTCCACTCCACTTCTATTACTTGGTTTTGTGGTTGTGTAATGCTGGCATTCTGCTTTGCTCAATATCTACTATAAGCCCACTATCAATATGTGGAAAATTTTATACCAGAATTCTTAGGTTAATATGCCAATATATTCAAAGCCCATTATTTTAATGCCACATCAAATGTCATAGTACATCCGAAGCTTTGTGGCACGGTATATATATGCTGCCTTCAGTTCTCTATCCTGCCCACATAAAACAGACTTTGATACCAACAATAATTTATTGAGATATATATATATATATATATATATATATATATATATATATATATATATATATAGGATAACTGTAAGAGGAAAATAAAAATAATTTATTAGAAAAAACTGGGGCATCTGTATCAATATAACACCAAGCTGTTAGTATACTTAAAGTGAAGACTAGAAGGACCTTTATTTCCGGTACACCAAGGTCTCCCAGTTCAAAGATTCTGCCCCTATCAGGCTGCGAGAAGTGGCAATAACTTGTACAGTGACAAACAGAAGGTATCGCACAATCACACCCCAATTGATCTGATTTTTTTTAGGTTTCATCTGGCTCACCAATGCTTTTAGACTCAGGCTCCACATAGAGAGTCGCAGCTAAAAAATGCTGCGGAAAAGACAGTGGCAGAAATGCATTGTATTTTTTTTTCTACCGCAGCGTTTTTCACAGAAAATCTGCAGAGTAAAACCTTCTGACTCTATTATACCTATATGGAAAACATCAGCATTTCCATAAGTATAATTGACATATTGCGATTTTCACAAATGCGAGCATTTCCGCTGTGGATTTTTTTATGCAATGTGTGGATAGGATTAGCCAGAATCCCATCTACTTTGCATGTAATGTAAAACATAGTGTATTTGCAATGTGGAGCCCCAGCCTTACGCCAAGGCCCCACATTGCGCAAACACAACATGGTGCTTTAGCCTTAGGCTAAGGCCCCACAGGCTAAAGCGCTGCGGGACCAACCGCGGCGTGAACACATTGTGGTTCTTCCTGCAGCGCTTTGAATAGAATATTCGTGGAGTTTTTCTCCATGGATTTTCTGTTACAGTTATATCTATGGGAAAGCTGCCAGCATTTCCGTAGATATTATTGACATGCTGCGATTTTCAAAACCACGACGGTTTTGGAAATCGCAGCATGTCCGCGCTGAAATTTTTTCCTCAAAGTGGGCATGGGATTCGCATGAATCCCATCTACTTTGAAAGTACTGTAAAACGCCACGATTTTTCCCGCAGCATTTCTGCCGCGGCCAAATAGTAGTGTTTCTGGCCCGTGGGGCCCCGGCCTTGATCTGGATTTTATGCCCCTCCACACACACACCACAGATTGGAGTTAGGTTCTTGAAAATTTGATCATTTGAAGATCTTATCAATACCTGATACTTTCTTGATTTGCATAATCTTGTGGCCTGAACTTCTTGGAAAATTTTAATTTTGCAGTGTATTTCTTATTAAGGTGGGGGCCCCATGTTGCAAAAATGCAGCGATAGGTATAATAGGGGCAGAAAGTGATTTTCACGGTCCTGTGTACGGGCCGATAACCCGGGCTGCATTAGATAGGGCAGGTCCTATTCTTGTCCTATTTTGCAGCCTGTGCTTTCATGGCTCCTATTCATTTAACCAAAGGAGCCACAAAAGCACGTTCCGTGCATGGGTGGCACACGGGGACATCCCCATGTCCCCCATGTGCAGCCCATGCTTTTAATTCACAGCAGGTCAGTTGCAACATTGTCATCTGCAAGGGGCCTTAGGCTGTGTTCACATCTTCTTGAGAATTATGGATGCGGTGCTCTTTTTCCATGATTATGGAAATCCAAAGCAAAAAACATACTGGGTTGACGATTCATCAAGATCGTGTGAATACAGCTTAAAACAATATATAATAAGGAGAATGGAAGAAAATTGCAGCTCTGGACATGTAAGCTGCAGGCTGGACTTTGATTTTCTATGCCTCCTTAATACTGTAATATATTTGTAACAAACATGACAAACCACATACTCTAAATTTTATAAAATAAAACAAAATCACGGCCGCAAAATAACGCGGCGTATATGATCCAGGCTCCCATTGAAATCAATGGGAGTTTTTACGACGCTCAAAGTCTCACACGCCGTAAACGTGCCAGATCACGCGGCACGTTACTCCGTGTGAATGGACCCTAAGGATTCTTGCTAAGAATGTAGGCAGAAGGATAAAAGATACAGGATTTAAACTTCATCACACTGCAGTATGTGAGCAAGGACTTAGCATGTGTGAAGAGTTACCGTATTTTTCGGACTATAAGACGCACTTTTTTTCCCCAAAATTTGGGGGGAAAAGAAGGGTGCGTCTTATAGGCCGAATGTGGCGCCTGGCATCCGCTGTAATAGAGAGGCGGAAGCCGGCAAGTGATAGACGCCATTACAGGTGCCGGGGCCTGAGACATCGCTGCGCTCCTGTGCCCTGCATGAAGCCAGCAGCGGGAGGAGTGATGCTATTCCGCTCCTCCGTCCCCCCGCCGCTGGCTTCATGCAGGGCAGGGCAGCGATGTCTCAGGCCCCGGCATCTATCCCTCCCCGGCATCCGCTTCTCTAGTAGAGCGGATGCCGGGTCAGTATCGGTGGCCCCTTCTCCCCCGGGGCCGGTCCCCACCGGCCCCGTACCTGTGTAGTTGCAGGCCGGCTCCTGCGCGGCGATATCGCAGGAGCCGACCTGTTCGGGTGACAGCCGGGAGCCTAATGAGGCTCCCAGGCCTGTCACTGCTATATATTAGTATTGCGGCTGGGTCTATGACCAGCCGTAATACTAATACACAGAATGTCCCATAGACGGCAATACAGTTGTATTGCCGTCTATGGGACTTGCAATCAAGTGACCGCAGGTTCAAGCCCCGGGGGGGAATAAAATAGTAAAAAAAAAATTAAAAAAAAAGCTTTAAAAATATATAATAAAAATATTAAATAAATAAAAGTTCTAAATCACCTCCTGTCCCTAGAATATATATATATATAAAAGTAGAAAATCATATATCATAAACCACCAGGTTTTTTTTCAATAAAAGGTGATCTAAGCAATAGATATTCCCCAAAATGGTATAACTAAAAAGTACTTCTGGACCCGCAAAAAAAAACACTCTATGCATCCCCGTACAGCTGCAGGGTCACCTGTCAATGTGGCCTTGCAGCTGTTGCAAAACTACAACTCCCATACATTAAATATTTTACCAGTTTTTGCTTCAAAATTTTTTTTCCCTATTTTCCTCCTCTAAAACCTAGGTGCGTCTTATAGTCCGAAAAATACGGTACATACCTGGACTGGTTTTCTTTAGTTAAGGGCTCGTTCACATCTGCGCCCGGGACTCCGTTCTGCAGGTGTTCATTTCCTGCTCAAAACAGGGCAGGAGACGGAAACCTGCCGGCATCTCTCAAACCCATTCATTTGAATGGGTTTGAAAAGTGTTCGGCCGTGAGTGCCGGTGAGCGTTTTATGCTCTCCGCAGTGAAACCATTTTTTAAAATCGGACACAGAGTCAGACATGCAGTACTCTTTGGAAGGCAAAAAACAAACAACACCGAGCTGATCCTCATGTATTACCACTGGAAGAAAATGTGGTTCAAATGTAGAGACAAGTGCTTGCTCACCCGGGTGGGTTGTGAGGAGGTCACAACAACCCAAATAGCCTTGAGAGCAAGCAAGTCCAGGGTATGTAGAATAAGGTGGAGGGCAGCAGCTGCAGGACCGTTACACGAACGGGAATGTACAAAGAAAGATTCGGGCCCCCAATCTTTCATTATGCAGTACTCTTTGTCCAGTTTTAAAAAAATGGTTTCACCGCGGAGAGCATAAAACACTCAAAGGCGCTGACGGCTGGACTCGGCATGACATGTTTCCGTCTTCTGCATGCAGAAGACGGAAACCTGATAACGGAGTCCAGATGCTGGTGTGAACCCAGCGTAAGCTGTGAAGTTCAAGTTATACAAGTTGGTTCAGATTCCGCACCAATTGTGAATCTCAAGTGCCTTGTGACATCATGTGATGTCCCGCTGCTGTTATTCATATAAGGTATAAAGTTGGTAGAGAGCACTTAAAATGAGTTGGGGAGATGAGGAGGAAAGTAACTTCAGCCTGCAGTTATATTCCGTATTGTTAGTAACCTTGCATATTTTACCTGCTACTTGTCATTCATGTAATTGGTAACCAGACCCTTGTTTTGACAGTTAATGGATGTAGTTTTGCAAGGAAAACACACCCAAATAAAAAGCAACAAAATGTTAATATGAGAATAGGCCTTAACACTGTCTCTATAGGTGTTATTGACTGCCTGACTCTACCTGACTACCTCTATGGGTTTTGCGTGAATTCAAAGCAAAAAATGTTGTATTTATTTGCAGCAAATGAGACATTGTCAAAATAATAAAAAAGAAGCAGTTCTGTCAGACCTCAAATAATGCAAAGAAAAACAGTTCATATTAATTAAGAAACATCAATACTAATGTTTTAGCTCAGGAAGAGTTCAGAAATTAATATTTGGTGGAATAACCATGATTTTTAATCCCAGTTTTCATGCGTCTTGGCATGCTTTCCACCAATCTTTCACACTGCTTTTGGGTGACCTTTTGCTATTCCTGAGACAAAAATTTGAGCAGTTCTTTGTTTGATGGCTTGTGACTATCCATCTTCCTCTTGATTACTTTCCAGAGGTTTTCAATGGGGTTCAGGTCTGGAGATTGGGCTGGCCATGACAGGGTCTTGATGTGGTGCTCCTTCATCCACACATTTATTGCGCATTGTCCTGCTGGAAAAATCAGTCCTCAGAGTTGGGGAACATTGCCTGAGCAGAAGGAAGCAAGTGTTTTTCCTGGATAACCTTGTATGTGGCTTGATTCATACATCTTTCACAAAGATTAACCTGCCCAATTCCAGCCTTGCTGAAGCATAGGTGCAACTGCAAGACACTTTGGCTTGTACGCCTCTTCAGGTCTCCGTCTAGCCATTAGATGACCTGGTGTTGGGCAAAGCTGAAAATTAGATTCATCAGAGAAGATTACCTTACTCCAGTCCTCTATGGACCAATCCTTATGGTCTTTGGCAAACTTCAGCCTGGCTCTCCTTTGCTTCTCATTGATCAAAGGCTTCCTTCTGCTCAGGCAATGTTCCCCAACTCTAAGGACTATTTTTTCCAGCAGGACAATGTCAGACAATGCCACACAGCAGACAATGCCACACAGCTAGGTCAATCAATGTGTGGATGAAGGAGCACCACATCAAGACCCTGTCATGGCCAGCCCAATCTCCAGACCTGAACCCCACTGAAAACTTCTGGAATGTAATCAATCAAGTCACAAACCATCAAACAAAGAAGAAATCCTCACATTTTTGTGCCAGGATTGGAATAAGGTCACCCAAAAGCAGTGTGAAAGACTGGTGGAAAGCATGCCAATACGCATGAAAGCTGGGATTAAAAATCATGGCTATTCCACCAAATATGGATTTCTGAATTCTTCCTGAGTTAAAACATTAGTATTGTTGTTTCTGATGAATATGAACTTGTTTTCTTTGCATTATTTTAGGTCTGATAGAGCTGCTTCTTTTTTATTAATTTGACAATTTCTCATTTTCTGCAAATAAATATAACATTTTTTGCTTTGAATTTCAGAGACATGTTGTCAGTAGTTTATATAATAAAAGAACAATGTACATTTTACTCAAAAATATAACAATGAAGAGAAAAATCAGAGAAACTGAAAATATTGCAGCGGTCTCTTAATTTTTTTGGGAGCTGTATATGATGTCTCTTCTATTCATTATGTCCCCTAATGAATGGTTTTAAAAAAGTCCCTTGCATGCGGAATTATGCCCCACAGCAGCCCCTGCCCCTGCAACCGCTATTATGCCCCACAGCGGTCCCTGCAACCTCTATTATGCCTCACAGCAGCCCCTGCAACCTCTATTATGCCCCACAGCAGCCCATGCAAACTCTATTATGCCCCACAGTGGCAAAATAGACTGTGGGGCATAATAGAGGTTGCAGGGGCCATTGTGGGGCACTATTGAGGTTGGGTGTGCCACTGTGGGGCATAAGAGAGGTTGCAGGGGCCACTGTAGGGCATAATAGAGGTTGCAGGGGCCACAGTTCAACTTTAACTGGTACCAACCCTTTGGCTAGCTGACCTCCCTTTTGCTCTTGTTTGTCTTGCCTGCGTTCTTTGTCATCACTTATATCTTAAGAAGAGACTGCTGCCTTATTGTCCTCTGTCACCTAAGGTAGTGAGGCAAGTAGGCAGGGACAGGTTCAGCTTAGGGTTCATTATGCTCCTCCCAGGGTTCACCAGCAGCTACTGCAGAATTACTCTTCTAGTAATTCTCTTACATACACTTTACAGAATAGTAAATGGTTCCATTAGAGAGAAAGTACATTTTGTCCTACAAAAAATAAGTTTTCATATGGGTCTGTGTACAGAAAAATAGAAAAGTTATCGGTCTTGGAAAGAAGGGAATCAAAAATGAAAATCAAAAAATAGCTGCGGAGAAAGGGGTTTGAACCCAGAAACTTAACTAAATAAAAACTGGAAAGCTTGTTATGTCTAGCGTTATACTTTACATCACACTATCTGCAATTCTCCTAGCTCTTTACTTGTTTAAACCACGTCATAAGACAGACAACACAACTGATGATGACACTATTGAAGTCATGGGAATTATATTATCTCCTGTGACTTGTCTGAACGTATATGAAGACGCACCTCTGTATAGACATGGTGCTCTGTAATATTTTCATGATGCTGTCATGTCACATATGTTAGTATGTTGGCAAATTGTCAAGAAAATTACTCACTTGCACTCTTGTAATGTGTTTTGCATGTCTTAACATTTCTGGATATTATAGGGAAGAGGGGCTTCCTTCATATTTCTCCTTCTAATATTTTGTGCTGGCTCACATAACTGCTATGCTGCTTGACTGGCTTCAGAAAATGACCCTGCTGCCTTGTATTCACTCCTGGTATCTCATATCAGTATTCAGAATCTATTCCTGCCACTACCTGCTGATCTGTAAATGCCAACCAGCCCTATCCATAACCTTGGTTTTTACCTAATCTTTCAATGATCCTCTTACATAATACCTTTTACCCATGACATTGTATTGTTCCACCCAAAAGTAACCCTGACCCCAAATCTCCTTATTATCGTACTAATATTCTATCCCTAATCTTACCTAATCCTACCCGCCTTTATCTTCCCTGTCTGGTTTTCCTGCGGTATAAATGATAAATGATATTCCGAGAGCGTCCTGGTGTCAGCCTCTTGGCATATCAAACTGTCAGTTTACCCCTCCTTCCCGGCTAACACTTTAAAGTACAAGCAAAAAGGAGAATAGGAACCTGTGACATCAACACATTAAGGGTTAATGAAACACAACAGAGATGTATGCTATTTCTATTCACTGAGATAAAGGGGGACAATGAAATACAATAGAAAAGAGGGGTTGCTGCGTCACAGCCAAGAAGATTAATCTGATGTGTTATTTTATGCATAATTTTACATTTTTTAGCAAATAAAGGGTTAAACATTTTCCCATGATAGAATTTTTAGGATCAGATCAGGAAGAAAGAAAACACTGAACTCAATAAATAATTGGCTTTAATAATGGAGAAAAAATAGACTAAGTAAAAACTTTGTGGATTATATCTTTTTTTTGGAATTAACGTGTAGAATTGTAGACTTGTGTATCTGGACAACCCTTATTTATATGACCTATAGAAGTAAATGGGACTGGGGGGGGGGTCGTCTTTGAGTGAGCAATTGCCAAAAAGTGGTGACTCATCTGCCCACTGTAATAACGGACAGTCAGACTGCTGTAATAGTGGTTACAGAGCTCTGCAAACCCCATTGACTATGATGGGATGTGTTGCCATCTGTTGGCATCAATTTAAAACTGAAACCAGTGGAAGAGAAGTCCTCCGTGCAGGACTATTTCATTCAATGATTACAGTCGCATATTGCATTAGAGTCTCCAACTGAGACAGATGTGGACTAAGCCTTCATCAAATGTGTCACTCCACACAAAACTACGCCAAACCCACAAAAATGAATTGAGCTGCTACGTGTTCAAAACTCACAGCTCAAGACACTTTGCACTGCATGTTTCTTCAATAGTGTATGGTTGGGTAACAATGCTATGTGTGGCCATGGTCTTAGGATATGTTCAAACTTGGTAGATTTGGTGGAAAAAAATGTGCCATCCATCTAAAAGATGTTAGGAAAAGTCCTTGCATATTCAGCAGAAACAGACCCATTTTTAAAGTATGCAACCAATTTTTCCATTGCAGAAATTTTTGTAACAAACCTTGCATTCCTAGCAGTCTAACCCTGCATTCACACAATAAAGCTTCAGCCGTGAAACTCAGTCCATGTGATGGCCGGATTTACTGGCCTGAATGGTATGTGAGAAGAGGGACTCCTAGCTTTGTAGTTATCTATGTTGCTAGGAGTCCCTGCATCCCAGTGACATACTGTCCCATATTTATTATATTATGGGATAATACGTTGCAGAAAGACATGGACTCCTAGAAGCATACATAACATTGCTAGGATTTCCTTTCCCCGCATACTGTTCAGGCCAGTAAATCCAGCTTACGCTGGGTTCACAGCAGCACCTAAACTCCGTTTTCAGGTTTCCATCTTCTGCATGCAGAAGACGGAAACCTGTCATGCCAAGTCCGGCCATGAGCGCGGTTGAGCATTTTATGCGCTCTGCGGCTAAACTGTTTTTTTTAAACCAGACACAGAGTACTGCATGTCCGACTCTGTGTCTGGTTTAAAAAAAAACGGTTTTGCCGCGAAGAGCATAAAACGCTCACCGGCGCACACGGCCAGACACTTTTCAAGCCCATTCAAATGAATGGGATTGAAATATGCCGGCAGGTTTCCGTCTCCTGCCCCTGTTTTGTGCAGGAAATGGACCAAGTTTTACAGCTGTAACTTGGTCATGTGAATGCAGGCTTAGAGTCTTCAGTTTTAAAGGAGTTGTTCAGTTTCAGATGGATATTAACCACTTCAGGGCCGACCATAGAATATATATATCTGTTAGTGGCTTTCTTGTTTTGCAAGTATGTACCAGCACGTTCTTGCAGTTGTCAGCAGCTACATGAAATCGAGCACTTGCAGAAATGTAGGTACAGTGGGAGCTCCTCTAGAGAAGGCTGGGAAGGTTTATTCCCTGCCCTCCCGATCACTGTGTACACAGTGCTCAATGAGCACAGTATACACAGCTATGGGAGCCGACATGATGCAGTTCCCCTCTGACCTGGTGGTCATGTGATCCACCGGTATCAGAGGCTGTAAGAGCTGCTGGGTCCTACAGAATTAGCTCTGAAGTTATGGGCAGGAGGCTGTATTCCTCCTGCAACTGGGGCTAAGGTACCAGCCCCAGTTACAGGTGAAATCAGCCTCCCCACCAAAAAAAAAAAAAAAAAAAAAAAAAACAGTGACCAGATGTCCCCAAAGGTCTGTTATAATCTTATGGGGGGAAAATGCAATATATATATTGAATAGAAGAGTATAAAATAAAAATTTAAAGAAAATAATTTAAAAATATATTAAATAATATGTGAATAACATGCCCTTCTTACAGATTATAGTCCCAGCCTCGCCAACATCATAAACAATAAAAATTACGGTAACAAAGCGGAAAAACTTTGTGCTACTAAATAAAATAAAAAAAATTAAAAGTGAAAAACAGACACATTTTCCCTCCTCTTTTGTTTCCTAGGTATAAAAAAATTTAAAACATGCAAAAATAAAAACAACATAAAAATAAAGCCCTATATGTCACTGAAAAAAGACACAAAATTTAGTTGAACAGCAAAAATTATAAAAATATTATAGCCCTCTTTCAACCAAAAAAAAAAAATCATATCCCTCAAAACCGCACATACAAAAAACTCGAAAATTTGTCTGGTCCCGAAATAGAAAATGGCTCGGTACTGAGGTGGTTAATAGACAAATGTTATTGTTTTATAATAACAAGTTGCACAATTTTCCAGTATACTTTCTGTATCAATTCCTCACGGTTTTCTAGAGCTCTACTTGCTGTCATTCACTCTGCTTACTCCCAGGGGATAAAAATCAGTCTGTGGTTCATCACATAACCGTAGACTGTATATCACATGATCATGGATTGATTTGTATCCACTGGAAATAAGCAGAAGATCTAGAAAACCCTGAGGAATTTTACTATACATAAAATATTTGTTTTATGCAAATTCATGGTGATTTTCTTCTTCTTTAGTTTTTCCAAGTCTTTCAAATTGTTGCCAAATGATGAAACAAAAAAAAATCAGGATTACCACAAATCATCCTTGTAGCTTCCTATTCAGTGTTGGAAAAAAATTCTGCTGGAGATGGACCATTGGATATTCATGATTATGAAATCAGTCTTTCAGTATCCGGAGGTACAGTGTCCCAATGTGTTCAGGAGCTCCGCTTTTGAACAATAATACAGGTTGGGCAGCATACTCTCAGTGAATGGGTGCAGGTTCTTTGTAGGGCAGACCACCTCCCTACTAGTACGTATCCAAAAAAGAGCAGCTCTCCAATGTGGTCCTGCTTCTTAGGGGGCAGCGGTGTTTACGAGCGCTCCCATTGAAGTGAATGGGGAAGTGTTCGGCAGTCTGCCGTAACACCGGCGTGTACGGCTGTGATACATGCCCGGCGTTACTCCGTGTGAATGCCCCCATACGATTTATTGTGACAACACTGCTTTCATGGACATAGCAAATTCAATGCAATATTTTGGGTATATAACCCTTCATCAGGCTTAAAAAGTAGTGTAATACAAAGGTAAGTATAAAAATAGTAATTCCCCCCCAAAATACATAATGTAATAAGATAGAGCAACACATGTCATGACAATTAAAACAATAGCACAACTCAAGAAGAGTAGAGTCAATGTCCATTCAATGTGAAAGTTACAGTGCAACGAAATAAACAAAATTCCTCATGTCAATGGGAAATTCAAAGTTGAAATAAATCTCCAGTATAAAGGTCCATATGACCAAGAACAGATTGTAGAATACAGTAAAGTGATAAAGAGACTTGTATGAAGCGAGGCATACTATAAGGCACCCAGTCATGTGAGGAGTTGAGGAATATTCCGTCATGAGAAGACTGGCATTATCCGAGATTGTATAGAAGGCCTGTGAGTTGGGGGTGTACCCAATTATGCTGTTTACCTTTCACATTGAACTAATATCAACCCCCCACTCTCCTTAAGTTAATCTATTATATACAGTATATTGTCATGACATATGTTTCTCTATCTTGTTACATTATGTCTTTTTTGGCAGAATACTACAGTCAACTCTCGATAGAACGTATCGTCGGAACCGGGAAAATAAATACGTTATAAGGCAAATACATTAAATGTATATAACATATTTCACAGTTCTGGACCCCGAATACGTTATTAACTATAGCACCTTTTTTGGCCATATAAAATACGTACGTGCGCATACGTCATGCACAGAATGCAGAATGTCAGGGGTAATTCATTAGACACGTATTAAAAGTCAAATTAAAAATATTTACATTTATTTATATGTACAAGGTGTCCGTATCATTGACTTTTTAGGACAGAAGAAGTCCTCAATACGGGTTTGTTTTTGCACAGCTTTCATGCGCAACCCGTACAGAACACTCTTGATGTTTGCTACCTGATTAATGATATGTTCCCCGACATCGAAAGCACTAATGAAAGTCTTCACCTTTTGAAACGAATCGAGAACATCGGAATATTTTGGCATGATTGTTTCGGAAACGGAATTACTGCTTTCAGAATCAGAATTTGGTACCTCAACAATACGCTCCTCCTCCAGCTCATTTTCGTATATTTCCTCAACAGAAAGCACTTCCGATGTAATCACCTCATCGTCCTTGGTTGCGTACGTTTCGAAATCTAAACCAGGCCCTGAGATGAGTTCCCAGCTTGGTGTATCAATAACTTCTTCGGCGTCACCTGGGATTTCTGCTTGCTCCATTTCTTCTTCCTTGTTTTCATCCAAAATCACTGCTGCCCCAGCTGCTTCCAGCTCCGAAGGTTGAGTGCAACTTTCAAACCCTGCTTTCCGGAAACAATTCTTGATGCAAGCAGGGGTCACTTTGTTCCACGATGCTACCAGGAAGTGCATGGCCTGGAGCAGGTCCGGTTTTAACTGATCCAATTGGTTGCGTTCCATCAGCGCAAGTGCCCGCTGCACGAGCAAATGCCTATAATTGTATTTGAGGGACTTAATTATACCCGGATCGAGTGGCTGCAATTTACTTGTGCAATTAGGCGGGAAAAAATAGAGGTCTACGTTGCGTAATCCCTCCACTTCTTGTAGGTGCGAGGGGCAACAATCCAGGAAGAGGGTCACTTTCCTGTTGCACGTGCCCATCTTTGCGTCGAAGGCTCTCAAAAATTGCATGAAAAAATCGCCTGTCATCCAAGCTTTGGTGTTGTTTTTGTACTGACACAGCAGTTTGCGTACGTTCTTGAAACAACGTGGCTTCTTGTACTTGCCTGCAAGGCAAATTTAATTCAACATTTAAATTAAATGTAATTATAATTAACGAGGAAACCGCATGATTTGTATCTACATTTACTGTACTTGCCTATCACCAGTATAGGAATCTTCTCCGAGTCGTCTGCATTGGTGGTAAGGAGTACGGTGATCCTCTCCTTGCTTATTTTGCCCCCTTGAAATTTCTCTCCCTTTACAGTGATAGTGCGATTCGGCATCAAATTAAAAAATACGCCAGTCTCATCAGTGCTGAAGACATCTTTTAGGTCGTATTTCGCTAAAATCTTCAGCAGTCACTTCGTTGTCCAAGTTTCAACAGTAGCCTCATCTACAGCCCCACTTTCACCAGCAGCAACACAATACAAAAGACTGTTTAGTTCCTTGAACCTCGTGAACCAGCGACTGGAAGCAACAAAGTCTTTCACATCCATTTTTACCTTTTCCCTGACAATCGAACCATCAATATTAATTTCAGCAGCTCGTGCTTGGTTAATCCACTTCATCAAAATGTTTTCCAATTCCTCATGCTTTGCTTTGCGGAATTTGGAACGTTTTCCTGACATCTTCCCGAGTTTGTCGCTCTGCTCAAGGATATGCTTTTTGTTTCTCACAATGGTATTGACCGTCGTCAGAGGCATATTGTAGCGATTTGCGAGATCTGTCTGAGGCTAGAGTTGCCTTCCAACTCCCGTATGATTTCAACCTGATCGATGAGAATAGACACGTAATGAAATCGCAATGCAATTGACACAAAACGATCTTTACCAGTATTCAACTCCATGTCAGACTTACCTTCTGCCGCACAGTAAGCTTAGTCCTCCTTTTGGGAGGCATTCCGACGTCAATAAACAACGAAAACCGGAACTTCACACGACACGAGACACGAACAACTTCCTTCCGGCGAACTAATCAACCCAGAGGGCACTGCGGTGAGAGACTCGTCAGAGGCTCGCACGTATAACGTACTATCTTATACTTGGCAGAAAATTCATGCAATTGGCTGGGTGGGGCCCGCCTGTACACAACGAACTACGTTATATGCGGATAAAAGTGCATGCAATTGGCTGCGGGGGTCCAAAAAAGAGCTACATTATATGCGAACTGTATTACATTATAACGGGATAAAAATACATGTAGATTAGTCGAGACCTGAGAAAATATACGTTATAGCCAATATACGTTATATAGCGATATGTTATTTTGAGAGTCGATTGTAATTTTATACTGACCTTTGTATTACATTACTATTGCAGCCTGATAAAGGTTATATACCCAAAACTTTGCATTGCATTTGCTATATCCACTACAGCAGTATTAGGGCGGGTTCACACCTGTGCCCAGTCTCCGCTTTAGTCAATCTGGTGAGTTTCCGTCTTCTGCCCTGAGAAACTGGACAGGGGATGGAAATCGGTTGGTCAGTTTTCACACCCATTCAGCTTTACAAAGTGACCACTCCTGTGTGTCATCTGCCTGTCCGTGGCGAAACCGTTTTTTTAGCCAGACACAAAGGCCTACGTGTCCAACTTTGTGTGGGCTTAAAAAAATGGTTTCGCCGCAGACAGGCAGAAGACGCACAGGGGTGGTCACTTTGCAAACCCATTCAAGACAATGGGTTTGAAAACTGACCGCTGGGTTTCCGTGCCCTGTCCAGTTTCTCGGAGCAGAAGACGGAAACCAGCTGGAATGGCTAAATCGGAGACTGGGCGCAGGTGTGAACCCGCCCTCATGAGAATAAATGGTAAGAAGCACAACCACATTGAAGTGCTGTTCATTTGATTTTTTAGTTTGGTACTTACATCTCTGCTCACCAGCCCCTCCTGCTTCTACATGCTAAGAGTTTACATTACATGTCGCAGCAGTTTGACTGAAGTAGGGCTATGGAGCAGAGAGGTAAGTACTGAATACTCAACTCCGTATGGGGGTCATAAAGCGTGTGAGGGCAGTATGAAGGGGACATATCAGGGGGACACTCTATGGTGACTGGTGACACTCATGCAGCAATTATACTGTATGGGGGCATTTATAGGGCATTATACTGTATGGGGCAGAGATAGGAGCCATTATACTATATAGGGAAATGATGGGAGCCATTATACTGTATGGTGCAGTGATGGAGGCCAATATCCTGTGTGGGGGCATTAAATTGTGTGAGATATTAAGGGAGGTTATCAAAGGCTTAATCCTTTCCTTTCCTTAGGATAGGCCAGCAAGATTATATCTGAGTAGGTTCACCACATCCTGATCTTTTTTCCAGTTTCCCAGTATATTGTACAGGATATTAAAAGGTACAATTGCAAACTACAATTTGTTCCACAAAAAATAGGCCCTCATATGTGAACAGAAAAATAAAAAAGCAGGGAGTAAAAAAAAAAATCTAAAAATCATTGCAGCAGGAGGGGTTAACTACAGTGTGTGATATTCTGCGATCCTCACAAATTGGTGTCTTCTGTTGCTATGTAGTAAAGGGTTAGATCCCCCCACTGCTCGGGAATATTTATCTTAATATAGAGAGTGGACATGACCTCGTAGGACATATCTGGTAAAAGAGCTCTCATCTATTCCTGGGATGGCTCGCTCATTCACATATATCTCACATGTGATACAACTAAGGGTTAACACTGTAATGTAAGATTGTAAAATAATGGTCAGATACAAGGGATGCAAAGGGTTACTCTGTCATGTCTTGTCTACGACCAGCAATATGATGTTTAAAGCTTATGCTACTGTTTCTCTACGATGCAGCGCTGGAATAGAAGACGGGAGATTTTCTTCACTTACTGTTTTGGGAATTTGGGAACGAGAGAGTGAAAACGAAAGAGAGAGACAGAGAAAGAGTGTATATAGGGGGCAATTTATTCTGCTGTCATTGATTCAATAGGTGGGAACAATTGGAGAAGAAACATCACTAGGGTTTGCAGAATTGCATTGATCTGGAACATAAAGCTGCCATAAATCTGCCCGCATAACAATCCTGATAGATTAACATCAATTTAATAGTGTCTATTACCGCTGGGTAACAACATGGCTCAGGGGGTGCTCAGAATCCCCAGGGTCAAGAAAAAGTGTTTTAAAATTTTTATGAGGTCTGTGCCAATTAAGGAGATAGATAGTTCTCCCTCGCCTTAATGCACTCAATGCAAAGCCATGGACTGTTCTGTGCACCTGTAAAAGCCGGGGGACTGAACATATAGCTGCCAAAAACAAGTCTAAGCCTGAATTCATATGAACGTTGTGCAAAAACGGTCATGGAAAATGCAAATTTTCCCCGGTGTTCACGGATCTCTCAGAGTATTGCGTTATCTGTAAAAACAAAATATGAACAAAAATAGGACATGACCTAGTTTTTGATGGTCTGTTAAAACATTGGTCATATGAATAGATCACATTCACATACAGTGAATTAAAAAATGTCCGTCACGCAGTCAATTGTCATTATTGTAGCCTACAGAATCACAATGATTTTCCTAGATATTTGTTAGTAGAAAAAACACACAAGAAAATGCAGAAAAGATGAAATAAAAAATTAAAACTTCTGCAGAAAAAAGTGTTTTTTTTAACTGCGTTTTGGCACATGGGGCCTTAGTTTTAGGCCCCACATAGTGAAAAGCAGCAAAAAAACGCTGCAGAAAAAACGCGGCAGAAACACATCATGTTGTTGGGGGTTTTTTTTGCAGTGTTTTTCATTGCATTTTCGTAGAGTTTTCTTCTGCATGGCTTTCTGTCCATATTATACCTATACAGAAAATGCCAGTGTTTCCACAGATATAATTGACATGCTGCGAGTTTCCACTGCAGATTTTTTTCTGCAGTGTGTGTATGGGATTAGAGAGAATCTCATCCTCTTTGCAGGTACTGTAAAATTCAGCGTTTTTTGCTTCTGTGTTTTCGCAACATGGGGCTTCCAGCTAAGGGTAAGTTCACACGATGTAATGTGCCGCGTGATCTGGCACGTATACGGCGTGTGAGAGTTTGCACGCTGTAAACGCTCCCATTGATTTCAATGGGAGTTAGGATCGTATACGCCGCGTTATTTTGCGGCCATGATTTTGAAATCAATGGGAGCGTTTACGGTGCGCAAACACTCACACGCCGTATACGTGCCAGATCACGCGGCACATTACATCGTGTGAACTTACCTAAGGCTAGGTTCACATCTGATTTGGGATTTTGTTGGGAAGTCCACTTGGGAACCCCAATAACAGGAACCTAATCCACATAAACAAGCGGTTACTTTAGGAAACCCGCAGACCCCATAGACTATAATGGGGTTCGTGTGGTTTCCCACTCGCGTTTCGCCCGAAAAGGGCAAAAAATGCAGAGAGAAAAGCGTTGCTTGCAGCGCTTTGCTCTCCACATTTTTCATGCAGAAAGGGGAACAGAATCCCCAAACGTGAATCATCGACCCAGATTTACTAACTGGACTGTGCCTAGAAAGTTGGATCCTCCGCCACGCTCACGAGTTTAGCCTGAAATCTATGCCAGTACTGACACACCTACACACGCAATGATGAATAAGAGAGAATTAAGACTGGCATAAGAAGCTCCAGTCTTAATAAATTCCCCCCATCTTAGCACATATAGTGCTGCTGTTCTGTCATGGTAGCCTAGCCTGCAGTAGTGCCTGGGGCCAGACATAGGCTATGATAGTAACCTTTATCCCTGATATTAATATGCCACTGTTCTGCACAAGTTTTCGCCCACTGCGTCCATCCCTCATAGTAAATGGCCTCCTTTCACATTTAAATAAAATTACTGCATCTTCTTCATTGGACTCCAGATCTCCGATGAGAATTATTGCCTCCACCTTGCACATTCTGCTTTGATTTCTTCCCCATATTTCTAGACTTATTACCAAGGCCAGCATCTTCTTTCTTTACCTAAGATGGAAAATGTCCTGTCGTGTCAATAAACCTTGATTTGATTTGACTTGATTTTAATAGAGAGATATACATGTAAAGAGAGGCAGACCAAGTGATATAGATGCAGGAGGAGAGACAAGAGCAAACAGAGGGGGCGATTAATCAAGTTGTGTTAGGGATAACGAGGCCGTTCTGGCTGGAGCTCCCATTCACCGTAATGGTATATACAGTCCAGCCAAACGCCTTGTGTTATCCTTAACTGAGCTTGATAAATGTGCCCTACACTGAGAGAACACAGGGCTGGAGAGCAGGAGCGTTCTTACAGATGGGAGACTATTGAAGACTTATTAGGGTTATTTATTAAATTTACAGTGTGCACATTAATTCCTCCAGGTGGGAAGGTTGTTACCATTGACAAGAAAGGTATCTGCAGCATCTCCTAATACAAATATACCTATATGCATGAATATGGCTCAGTAAGTATGTAGTAACATATGCTCTTTTGCATATATATATATATATATATATATATATATATATATATATATATATATATACACTCACCGGCCACTTTATTAGGTACACCTGTCCAACTGCTCGTTAACACTTAATTTCTAATCAGCCAATCACATGGTGGCAACTCAGTGCATTTAGGCTGGTAGACATGGTCAAGACAATCTCCTGCAGTTCAAACCGAGCATCAGTATGGGGAAGAAAGGTGATTTGAGTGCCTTTGAACGTGGCATGGTTGTTGGTGCCAGAAGGGCTGGTCTGAGTATTTCAGAAACTGCTGATCTACTGGGATTTTCACGCACAACCATCTCTAGGGTTTACAGAGAATGGTCCGAAAAAGAAAAAACATCCAGTGAGCGGCAGTTCTGTGGGCGGAAATGCGTTGTTGATGCCAGAGGTCAGAGGAGAATGGCCAGACTGGTTCGAGCTGATAGAAAGGCAACAGTGACTCAAATAGCCACCCGTTACAACCAAGGTAGCCAGAAGAGCATCTCTGAACGCACAGTACGTCGAACTTTGAGGCAGATGGGCTACAGCAGCAGAAGACCACACCGGGTGCCACTCCTTTCAGCTAAGAACAGGAAACTGAGGCTACAATTTGCACAAGCTCATCGAAATTGGACAATTGAAGATTGGAAAAACGTTGCCTGGTCTGATGAGTCTCGATTTCTGCTGCGACATTCGGATGGTAGGGTCAGAATTTGGCGTCAACAACATGAAAGCATGGATCCATCCTGCCTTGTATCAACGGTTCAGGCTGGTGGTGGTGGTGTCATGGTGTGGGGAATATTTTCTTGGCACTCTTTGGGCCCCTTGGTACCAATTGAGCATCGTTGCAACGCCAAAGCCTACCTGAGTATTGTTGCTGACCATGTCCATCCCTTTATGACCACAATGTACCCAACATCTGATGGCTACTTTCAGCAGGATAATGCGCCATGTCATAAAGCTGGAATCATCTCAGACTGGTTTCTTGAACATGACAATGAGTTCACTGTACTCCAATGGCCTCCACAGTCACCAGATCTCAATCCAATAGAGCATCTTTGGGATGTGGTGGAACGGGAGATTCGCATCATGGATGTGCAGCCGACAAATCTGCGGCAACTGTGTGATGCCATCATGTCAATATGGACCAAAATCTCTGAGGAATGCTTCCAGCACCTTGTTGTATCTATGCCACGAAGAATTGAGGCAGTTCTGAAGGCAAAAGGGGGTCCAACCCGTTACTAGCATGGTGTACCTAATAAAGTGGCCGGTGAGTGTATATATAAAACATTTCCCCACTGTGGGACTATTAAAGGATTATCTTATCTTATATACGGTTACCTTTACAGAGCACTGCTGGTGACATCAGATGTCTAGCTCCTCTGTCTGCTCTACCGTATAGGCCTGGACAAGGAGTAGAGCAGAGTCAGTGACATCATGTAGACCTGAAGTGGCAGATGGGGAGACAGCACACAGAAACTTACAGCACCACACTCAATCTACAAAGGTAATCATTAGGGCCCCGATATTACTATCCCTGCTTGTTTTGGTGCCAAACAAAATTATGATAACATTATTTTTTGTGGGATTTACTGTACTTATATTGATCCAGAAAATATTTGCAGAACCATACTCACTCCTCAGTGAAAAGAGTGATATAGCAAAGTCCACACTGCTTCTTGCACATACACTAACTATAGTAGATTTAATAGATAGAAATAGACTTGATTAGAAGGGCCAGCTCTGTCCTGGGGAGCCCCATGGGCCCAGTATAGGTGGTGGGTGACAGAAGAATACTGTCCGTGGTGACCTCTATGCGGGAGAATAATTCCCATCCCATGTATGAGACTGTGACAGCACCTGGCAGTACTGTCAGTGACCGACTGCTTCACCCCAAGTGTGAGAAGGAACGCTATCGGAGATCCTTCCTCCAACCACGGTCAAGCTGTACAACCAACATCACGCTATGTGGAGATCACTCCGCACAGAGAACCAAATGATCCTGAAGTTTTTATTTTCTTCTTAGTTGCTATGACTCCTAGTATCTTTTCTATCTACTATGAGCTTGCATGTGTTCTTTCTTGTAATATATTACTGTATTATCTATGCTACTGTAACACACTGAATTTCCCCATGGTGGGACTATTAAAAGATTATCTTATGTTATCTTAATCAAACTAGTGCAATGCAAAACAGAGCTCTTTTCTGTAGCAGACAAGCACATTGGAGGAAACTTTTTAAGACTGACACCAGTGCACACACCAGTCTGACTCTTCTACTGACATGAGTTGCACCAGAATTATTCAGAGGCTGCAACTTTTTAATAATTCTGGTGCATCTCTGGAGGTCCTGTGCACCAGAACTGAAATCTATGTCGACCAGGAACTTGCCCAGGTTTCAGCTATAACTTGCACGCCCCTACGCTCCTATATGCTTTATATGGCCATAGCATTGTTCCACAGCACGATATGTTGACAATTATTTTGGTATGATCTGATCAAATTGTCTGGGAGATTCTTTCTTAAAATAGCTATATGTGTTTTAACAGATGAAAAAAAAAGTGCATATTGATTGGAATAAATTATTTTGAAATCATAGATGACATTTGGAAATGTGGAAATGTACCACCAATTGGATGGGTCATATTGTTCCTTTTTTTACGTTGCCCCATCTGGTGTTGTACTTCATGCAATCCTTCTACCCTGTTGTTGTCCATGTCCTTGACTGTATTGCTACACATTATAGTCTTGTCATTGAGGCTCTAGGGAGATGCCAGAGGAGCAAGGAGACTTGTAGAGGAAATATTGAGAAACCTATTAGAAGTTTTATTTTATGGTCAAAGTCATATAATGGAGTCGTAACCATTGCCATATAATGAAGTACATTAAACAGAAAGAAAAGTAAATTTTTATGGAGATTCAAACATGGACATTATAGACGGGACCTTCTCTGTGAACCAGAAAAGAGAGCTGTTATGTAAGACCAGCACTCTTGTCATACAGTAAATGGACAGCGATTGATGTAAATGCCCAGCATGACCACTGCAGGGAAAAATCTCTGGCCGGATACATCTCACCCCAGCAATAACAGCTGACCGGCGAAGGTTGTAAAAGCTGAACCTGCAGCAATCAAATGGTTAACAGGGGGCCAAGATTCTCTAAGCGAACCTACAAGGGATTCTCCTCCTTAAAAACAACCCCTTTAAGTATTGTATCTGTTCCTTTCCTGACAAAGGAACATTAAGACAGGAAGATATGTGAAGATGCTATTATTGCTGTTCTACATATAAATCCCTATGTATTTTACCTGTAATCTCATAGTAAATATTAGGTGTGACCCGTGCACGGGGATTTTCTGAAAATTATTTCAAGAGTTTAGGAGGGCATGAGCAGATTTTTTCTTAATATTTTAATCCGCAGGTCTTGTCTCATTGGGAGACTTCAGATATCACCCCCACCCCTCCTCCCTACCTCCTCTACTATCTGAAGCTCCTCCATTTTACATACTAGCGCTCCAGTGTTCTCATAACCGTGCTAATAGGACATCACAATTTCATTTCTAAATCAATCACGTTCCATTCTCGTTTTGTATAATTGCTTTGACAAAAGTGCATAATCCCAGTCATTACTTAAAATAATACCTCGGCTTCTGCAAAATTAATTTAGAGCCAGCAGTTATCACAGCCTGCATTAATAGCTTGTTCACTACATATATTGGAGTAAATATTTATTTCATATTGGGAATCCCATCTCTGGATAGTCAATGGTTAGTGTTTGCAAGCCAGAGGTCAATAGCATGGTGACCTGTCAAGTAAATCATTCTGAGGTCTATAGAAAACCAGCAGAAAGCAGCCGCCATGTTGGTAGCTGTCCAAATGCTGAAGTGCTAATACTTCCTATCATACACATTATGACCAAACTGGCCTCTGTAAAGAAATGTATGCTTATTTCTGACTAAAGGGAGGCTTTGTGAATTTTCACATGAGGGATTCATATCTTCCACACATCTCTCCACTTGTCAGGTGTTCTTAGTTTGGCATCTGCAGCATTCAACACATAGACTGTGTGTGAACTCTTAATTATTCTGCAAGGCTCCTTGGGATTTACTGTACTAAGAAATAAAGTCATGAATTTTATTTATATTGCGAAAGGTGTTTGCCACTTGACCCTCAACATCTTCTTCTTCAAGACGTAGATTTATTATGATGGGGGTTCCAGGCTCAGTCAATCTGTCTATTTCTAGCCATGTGTTGCTTACACTGTATCAAGACCATGTTAATATTGGTAGAAATCCCTATTCTTTCTCTCACAGCCAGATCTTACAGCCATCTATAGAAGTAGCTACAGCTACACATAAGCTGTTTTCTATATGCAAATTAAGGTATATTTTTGAAATTTCGGTTATTGTCCTCTTTATAAGAATTCTGCTTTTACATTGGAATGGATTTCTGCAACAAATCTGGCTTGTGCAAATACTCACATACGGAAGCAATCTCCTTAAATTGTAAACTATTTCAATTTAATGTATGTCCATTTCTTGCTACTTCTTACCTACAGAATGGGATAGTCAAATGAAGCCTCCTGTCCTAACTTGTAGCAGATTCTGCCGAACCTTTTATAGAAGTGACTTGGACTAGGGGCAGGAAGATTGCTAAGGTAGATTTACATGGCAAGTTCCAAAATGGTTAATGCCATCCAAGGTAGCATGGCTACTGTGTCATTTACAATCTGTTTTAAGGTTCCCAGGGTTATCAGCAATTAGATGTAATCTATAAGGGAATCCAATAAGAATGTATGAAATTCCCATACAGGGTCACCAGAGAATAAATGAAGAATTGCACAGGGCATATTGAAATGAGTAGACTGTCTGCATGAGGCTTGGGTACATTGGGTCTTCCAGATCACGGCATACTCTTTGTAGCCAACAAGTCTGTAGTTTTATGAGATGTTAGTTAAAATTTTAAGTTCAGGAGTGAGATGAGAATTGATAGGATATTCCTTGCTGGAAATTGACCCCTACCCTCTTTTGTAAGCTAAATTGAAGCAACAGAAGTGGGTAGAACTGTCATATAAGAGATCTGCATACAGGAAAATGCACATAGAAAAATGAGACAGAAGAAAGCCACAGTATATAAAACAATACCTCAAGGTTATACTGCCTACCAATAAATAAGTCATAGGAAAGTGAAGAAACCATGTGCAAATAATAGTAATAATCTCATCCTTATTACAGGAGATTAAAATTTCATATGAATGTAAAGGTGAGATTCAACTAGAAATCTAAAAAATATGATCCACGCACAATAGAAAGTAAAAAATGTCTAATTCACGTAAACTTTGCAGTGATACCATAATCCAAGTCTCAATCCAATCCATATATGTATCAGTCACCAAAGTGCAAAACACAGTAGACAGTGAGACCTTTCCAATGGACCAGATCTATGAGAAGTCCTCCTTCTTACCCAGACCACTTTTTTACTCTTCATTTCAATTTTAGGTGGTTCTCTCAAAGAAGTTTCACTGTAGATGAACAGATAACAAATCACTTGGTACAGAGCAGACCAGTTGGGAACATCCTAACTCAAGGTTCTTGTTTTGCCTTTTCAAGGGTAATGGTACAGTAGATTGATCTTGCCCCTTAAATTCTTTATTTCTCTGTCTCTCTCCAGCTCTTTCTTGCAGCTCCCATGTGTGTTAGCATGTGTCTGTGTATGCCAATACTCAGTGTCAAGTTGTCATGCTTCAGGGCCACCCTTCGACACATCCAAGATGGAGTGCTAGCAATGCGAAGAGGCATGAAGAGTATATTACCATGGCTACTGAGTGAAATGAACACTGGTAGAGTGCCACTTGTCAATAATAACACAAAAATGATAAAGCCTGTATATAAATAAATATTTATTTGTATGTTTTTATTTTTTTTTTCATAAATGTGTAAGAAACACATATATATATATATATATATATATATATATATATATATATATATATATATATATATAATAAAACTACACACAAAATAAAATCCATTTAAAGGTATAATGTACAAGGCCCTATTTTTACTTTTAATTTTGGCTTCAAAAACTACATGCAAAAACCGTCATGTGTACATGTACCCTTAGACTTTGTCTGCGGCTCTCCTTGTGTGACCAATGACCAGTGTGTAATGCTGCGACTCCTTAATCAATGTAAGTGAATTGAGTCGCATCACGCCCTGAGGTTGCTGTTACTACTTCAGGCGGCAGGGCTTGATATTTTTGGGACTCGGAGTTGCAGCACCATTGGGGTCATAATGCAGCTCCATTCACTTACATTGGTTATTTGCAGAGCGACCCAGAGATCTTTGGTCATTTGATGGAAGTTGCAGTCAAAGTCACCATGTAGCCCTAGCCTTAGGTAAGGACCTATCCAACCAACTTCTACAGAAGTATCAAATGGATAAAAGGATCCGCGCTTACCAACCGTAGTTCTTGTTGCATTCGTTTATTAAAGCCTCACACACAACGCGTTTCGAAACCGGAAGCTGGTTTCTTCTTCAGGTGCACAAAGGGTCCTTTGTGCACCTGAAGAAGAAACCAGCTTCCGGTTTCGAAACGCGTTGTGTGTGAGGCTTTAATAAACGAATGCAACAAGAACTACGGTTGGTAAGCGCGGATCCTTTTATCCATTTGATACTTCTGTAGAAGTTGGTTGGATAGGTCCTTTTCTGTATAGTACCATGCATACGTGTTTTCACGGTTAAGATCTGCCAGCTACTAGCCATTTTGTCTATGAAGTGATATTTGAGTGCTGTGATCACTTCACAGCGCTTAAAGGTGATTATATGTTGAATAATACTTTGTGGAATCACTTTAAAAGGGTAATGCACAAGGTGCCGCGCGGTGCTCTCTCTTCTGTTTTCTTGTAGCCTTAGGTAAGTACACAGATAGGTTTTTTTAATGCAGTTTTTAAAATGAAAACCAGAAATGGCTTGAAAAACCCAGGAGGAGTGTTATCTATACTTTCTAGGTGCTCAGCAGTTATCTTATAAAATCCTATCATTCAAACGAAAATTGAACAAATGCTATATAGAGGAAGGGCATGAAGAACATTCCGAATATTCATGTACAATGAATATGGATATACGTGTACGTGTGTGTATCTATAAAGATCAGTAACTATTGGGCAATGAAAGAAGGGCCTCTGACCTTTTGTATGCAGCCCTGGAAGTCCCATCTGTCCTGAGACGGCTTTTTAATTGATTAATTGCTGATTGGGCTGCGATGCGATGGGGTTTATGATCTTTTGCTGCACCCCTAGGTGATTCCTGCTGGATTTGTCAGCTCTTAATCAATCTCTACAGGGATAGAGAGACAGGGAGACACAGGAAAGTACTTAATTGCTCTGGGATGATACCAGCTCAGCATATAAAACACATTCTTAAACAATACTGCAGATTTGCTGCTTGCAGCTTCTACTTCCCAATAACCAGGTGATGAAATAAAGAACAACACCAGGAATGAAATATAGACTGGGGCTGAGCAATGTGAAGCCACTGATGATATCTGCTGGATGTTAACACATAGTGGATTCCCTTGTAAGATAATATAGAGGATACAGCCCCACCTCCTCCATGCCCTGGAAGGTACCCTGTCTATGCCAATCTGCTTTTTTCTCATGTAAATGAGGAGAGAGCTGGTTTGCAGAGGATGGGATGGGATCAGACACTAAGCCTGCAGGCAGCTCAGCTCTCAGCTTCTCCTCCTCCTTCTCATGGCACCAGAGGTCGCTCTTATTTTCTTAAAGACAGTTCACACATCTTTGCCTTCACAGACCTCCCTTATCACTTGCATCTAAGCAGAGTTTCACAGGAGCTACGAGGTGATGCACACATCATGCCCATATGAACTGGCATGAAGATACTTGCCCTGGAGCAATAGCTCTGCAATCTAGACTACAGAGAAAGACGAGGCTCCAGGACGGGGAAAAGTTTTGTCTTCCTCAGATCTACCTAAGAGCCCATTGAGGTGCAGGAGAAGTGGCCCAGGAGCCAGCCGGGCAGGTGGACCTGGGTTAGGTGGCAACAGGTGGGACTCTTAAAGCCACAGGCAGCTGGCACTGGAGCTTGGCTTTTCTCTCGGGGTTTGTCCTTAAGAAGTTTTCACCATTACTTCCAAAAGTGAAGAAGACTTCCTAGCCCTGGCAGCGTCCAGGCTGAGCCGCAGGAAGAGGGTGATTGGTGCGGCCATAGGGGTGGCCATGGTTCTTATCCTGCTCATAGCCATCCCCTTACTGGTCAGCAGCTCCAAGACCAGCAGCCACTATGAGATGTTGGGCAGCTGCAGGATGGTCTGTGACCCGTACACCCCCCAGACCCATGGGGCATCTTCTGCAGAGTCCAGTCAGGAGTATGGGCTCATCTCCCCTCCACCTCACCTACAGGGCAGCAAACTGGAGCAGGGGCCAAAGAAGGGAAAGTCAGGACTCCGAGGATTACCTGGACCGCCTGGGCCACCGGGGCCTAAAGGACCTCCCGGGGAACCGGGGCGACCGGGACCTCCTGGCCCTCCGGGACCCGGCCCAGGGGGATATGTCTCGTCCTATTACAGCCCAAAGATCGCCTTCTATGCCGGGCTACGGAAGCCGCATGAGGGCTATGAGGTATTGCGCTTTGACGACGTTGTCACCAATGTGGGGAACTACTATGAGCCCTCCACCGGCAAGTTCACCTGCCCCCTGCCCGGCATCTACTTCTTCGCCTACCACGTGCTGATGAGAGGGGGGGATGGCACCAGCATGTGGGCAGACCTGATGAAGAACTCCCAGGTAAGACAGACAGACAGCACTGTGTACCAGGGGATAGAAATATATATATACATACCACTTACATATATGTATACATGTGGGCAGATCTGATGAAGAACTCCCAGGTAAGAGCCAGCAGGACAGACAGACAGACAGCCAGCAGGCACTGTATACAGGGGGATAGAAATATGATATACATGCCACTCACATATATATATATATATATATATATATATATATATATATATATATATATATATATATATATATACACACACACCAGCATGCACACCATTACCCATGAAATGCCCGGCTATGCCTGGTCTCTAGCTGGTACCTGACCCACCTTGCCCACTATAGCACCACGTCCAGAAAAGTTACCCAGTAATGCTTGTAATGACACAGTAACCATTATATATATATATATATATATATATATATATATATATATATATATATATATAGTAACAGAGAGATACAGTACTCATTCTCTATATGCAGAAACTGGTAAGAACTAAGCTCTGTGTAATGTACTATCAACAGGTGGGTGGAAAGAAGCTTCCCAGCCCTTAGATAACTATTTAGATATGATCACAATTCTATTTAATCTGTTTATCTATCTATGTAATATTTCTCATACTTCTGTCATCTTTCTATTTATTTTGCTTTTTGCATTATATTCCCGTTTTCTATTATCCGCATAAAGCTAAAGAAATGTCAATTTCACTCTGAATTACAGACAAGGATCTACACTAGAAATGCATAAACCACCATCCAGCCTTACATGTAACTTCGTATGTTCCTATTTCTGGCTATACTTTAGCAGTCAGTTCTCTCGTCTCTTGTGGGGTACATCACACATATAAAGGAGGTGATCCCTAAATTCCTGCTATGTATGTATCATGTTTTTTCCACAGCAGAGATTCCTGGATCCCCAATTATATCAGAACAGGGGAGTTTGTAAAGGACCAATTTCCTGTAAATTGTGACTGCCAGAGTATATATTGAATATCCAGCCCCTGCATACGGGTCCTTGGGGATTTGGGATTAATATCCCTCTTGTAAGCATTGAGTCGTTTAAATTCGTTTCATTAGAACATAAGTCAGTACAATGTAACTAATAGGATAACAATATGCCATGAGGGGCAATGTTACTCCCTGCTGCCTGCACATTAGTACATTACTATACACTAAAATGATATGGACACATAGTAGGTGGGAAATACTGACATAAAAGTAACACTAATATGTCCCCCTGCTTACAGTCTAACGAATAATGATCCAGGATGATGTCCCCAAGTCTCCAGGACCATCAATATAACTCTAAATTCAGTAACTTTGTCAATGTTTTCCTTTCTCTTTAACCAGTATCATAGTGTGATCTGTGACCTACGACATTATCCTTACTGCTTTCTAATAGTTTGCTACCACTATTGTATGCTGTGAAGATCGATAGAGCACATGTTTGATATCATGTAATATTTCTGAATATCTTGCTATAGTATCTATTTGGTTTATGGTTGTATCTTTCTAGCTGTGCTTTTCTATGCGACTATTTATTTGCCTTCATTTGCATACCAATTAGATGCCATAATATTGCTATTCGTGCCCCTATTTATTATTAAAGCCTCCTCCTGGTGACATGTGCTATGCTGCTCTTGTGATGCCAGGGATGAGCTGTGTGACATTGGGGAGGGGGCTCCAGCTGCTGCCTGTCCCCTGGTACTCATTAAGTTGCTCACTTTACTCCTATTATTTGTTTAAGCTTCATGTCTACATTGACGTTGTCTGTGCAGCTCCTCACTTCAGAGGCTTCCAGCCTAGATCCTGGTAAAAGTGCCCCCCTGCCCCTGCATTGTGCCAGCATAACCTCTATGTCTCCAGTAACATCCCCAGGCAGGAGAGGAGTCTTTATTGAAGTGACAACAAGGTTGGGTGTGTGGACAATGAGTGACATGTTGTGTAGCACAGGGGCATCAACAAGGATTACACAGACATGTTTGTCCTGCAGTTGAAGCTACTGAATATTTTATAGGAAGCTCAGACAGTCATCTATATCATCATTCTCCCTTCATATAGTCTTCTGGATCAGAATATCTGCTCTCTAGTGAATAACTTTTTCAAAATTTTAGATCTTCTGGGAGTCAATCAGTTTTATTAGATTTTAGATTGCTGGTTTGAGTTTGACAGCTAGATAGACAGATAATTCTAGATAGATAGACATGATATGTAGATAGGTTGCTGTGTAGATAAATAGATAGGTAATATATACAGAAAATTAGAAAGATAGTTAGGCATATTTGATATGTAGATAGGTTGCTGTGCGGATAGATAGATAGATAGATAGATAGATAGATAGATAGATAGATAGATAATTCTAGATGGATAAACATAATATGTAGATAGGTTGCTGTGAAGATAGATAATTCTAGACAGATAGAAATGATATGTAGATTGGTTCCTGTGCAGATAGATAGATAGATAGATAGATAGATAGATAGATAGATAGTAGATAGATAATATATATATATATAGAATATTAGAGATAGACAGGCATGTTTGATATGTAGACAGGTAACTATGGAGATAAATATTAGATGATAGATACATAATATAGATAGAATAATATAGAGAGATAATCTGATATGTAGATAGGTAGCTATACAGATAAATACTAGATTATAGTTAGTTAAATAGATATATAATATTGATAGAAAGAAAATTATAGAAAAAATATAGACATTTTATAAATAGGTTACTGATCAAATTGATATTATATGATTGATAGATAGATAGACAGATAGATAGATATTGGATATGTAGATAGGGTGCTATGCAGAGAGATGCCTGAGATAGATGATAGATAGATAGATAGATAGATAGATAGATAGATAGATAGATAGATAGATAGATAGATAGGCATATCCATAGAACAGTGCAGGTTGGGTTGAACATTTGTATGCCCACTTCAAAGGACAGTTTCTCCACTTCTCAGTATCACAGCAGGTGAACTCAATGAATAAGGTAAAACCAAGACATGATGAAAGATCCTGGCTGAAAATGAGCCGGCAGTGAGAGGGTTAATGGTGCTGCAGCCTGAGAGGTCAGCTCAGCAGGTGGAGGACTGGGATGCTCAAGCGTGGGGATCATTTATCAAGGAGCATAGGGGTTACCCATGACAAAAGAAGGACAATCCACTTGATTTTCCTGTCTGCATTTCCTTCTCCAGTCAGAATGTCTACAACAAAGCAGCTCCACTAATTGAGACAATCCATGCTGTAAGAGTCATGTGTGTGCTGCTGTGCAGGAATGTGCAGGATCCCAGGGTCAGGAGGAAGAAGCAGAAATATGAAGACTCTTATTAGGACTGAAGGTGAGGAAGAGAAGCTGCTGGGACAGAACAATCTCATTAACTGGATCTGAACCAGGAAGAATTCATCTAATATTATCTATCACATCTGACCAGTGAATTTCAGATATTGTGTAGCATTTTATTGACACTGTTTATGAAGAAATTATATATTTTTATATAAATAACTTCAAGTACACATAGTGGTTGATTGATAAAAGACAAAATGGCTGCAAGGAAGACAATAGACAATAACATAGTGGAAGGGTAATATTTCACTTTTTAAGAAGAAAATAAAACATGTATTTATTGATAATAATAATAATATTATTATTATTATTATTAATATTATTATTATTATTATTATTATTATTCATTCTAATCACCTCCAACGCAGGCAGAATTAGCACAACACACACGCCTGCAATTGGCCTTACATCATAGAGCTCAGTATCTGTAACAGGTAGCAGTGAGATAAAGAAGACCCTGCCTTATTCATGCACACAAGGCTTCTTATAAATATGGAAATCATTCTGGAAATACAAATCTTTAAAAACATGCAAATTATACACATACAAAGTACACACCTAGTGGTGGCTACAATCACTTGTCTATAGCCAGGCATGTCATCACATTGTATGATTTCTATCTATCTATCTATCTATCTATCTATCTATCTATCTATCTATCTATCTATCTATCTATCTATCTATCTATCTATTAGGGTGATACTTGTAAAAACAAGATATATATAAAAATAAATTGATAAATAAAAAGAGAGTATACACATTAGATAGATAGATAGATAGATAGATAGATAGATAGATAGATAGATAGATAGATAATACAGATTAGATAGTCAGATATACAGAAGGATAGATAGATGATAGATAGATAGATAGATAGATAGATAGATAGATAGATAGATAGATAGATACAGATTAGATAGTCAGATATACAGCAGGATAGATAGATAATAGATAGATAGATAGATAGATAGATAGATGATAGATAGATAGATAGATAGATAGATAGATAGATAGATAGATAGATAGATCAGCCAAAACCCAAGGTTAGGTCCTCGATATCACCAGAACCCCCACTCTTCCTGAGCCCGGAAAAACCCTGAACATTTAAAGGTTGTTTGCTTGGGTCACAGACTTAGACTAAGGCCTTACATATTGAAAAGCAGCTAAAGAAACACTACTGAAAAAAGTGCAGTGAAAACATCTTGAGTTTTTGTTGTGGATTAACCCTATAGGGTAAACACTTGTAATTCCATAGCTAAAATTAATAAACTGCAATTTTCAAAAACTCGTGTGTTATTGAATACGCAGCTTATCTGCAGGGTTTTTTTCCAACAATATACGGATGAGATGAAATGAAATCTCATTCCACAGCCACCAAACACAATATGTTTTCTCAAAGTATAGTCTTAGCCTTAAAGTGGGTGTCCAAGACTACCTAATGATGGCCTATCCCCCTTACATCTCATTGATAATATTGACAACCATCAAGTATGAAGTCTTGGACAAGCCCTTGAAGCTCAAATTAGAAGAAATACTTGTATGAATATGAACCTATTACACACTCTTAACACTGAATATTGTTTCATTTAGGCATCCGAAAAAATTAAATATGATCAACCGAAGTCATCTCTATGGTTATAACATGAATTAGACATTTAAAGGGACTACTGAGTGCTTACGATAAATGTCATTGTGACGTATACTGAACGTGATAACCAGAATTTTTTATAACACGAGTATCCATATTACGTCATGTGTAGCATTGAGATTTATTGCTTCATTTATGGGACATTTGGATCGTGTATAATATTTTGGCTACATTCAGCAATGGATCATTATGGAGCCTAACTGTATCAGAATGAAAATATTAACATAAACAGAAGGTTGATCTTGATGGACTTGTGGCTTTTCGGTCTTTGCAGCCATGCAGAGGAGATGGTGTACTATACTATGTGTTTCATACGGCTCTTCTTCTCATATCAAGAGAATCATAAGATCTGTGACATTTCTGAAAATGAAAGAGAAACATTATTATGAGGGAGTTTGGAATTTGCATTGAGAAAAAAGATGTTCTTCAGACAAGGGACATGACAGGTTGCGCACACTGAAATTGTGATCACCCTGTAACCAGAGCGTCCAGATCTGCAGCTTACTGGCGTACAGCCATCATGGATCATTGAGCGTAGACATGGTGGATTAATAGCAAGGTGTGATATGCGTCATGGATACTTATACAGAATTTTCATTTGTCTTGGTCTTTTACAAAAGTCTATGGGCTACATGTGCTTCTCAATGCAACAGACTTTCTCCTGCAGATCATGAGATTACATTGTAGATATATATATAGTTCCACAACAGAAAAAAAAACGCTAAATTTATAGTATACTTATTAAATTGTCATTGTTAGTTCAGAAATCCTAATAACCTGGCATGTCAGGTTCCAGATCATCCATTACAGGAAATGGGACCCTTAGGAGTCAGTGCTGGAGCCAATATAGAGACATGAACACTGGGGACTATATGGCATCAAATTATCAGCCAGGACATTAGTGTTAGCATGGACATTGGTGCGAGCATGCTGGGGTGTAAGTATATCTTAGATATATACTAGGGGTTCTAGTGTTTCCAGCAGCACTACAGCAGGTATTAAGTAATATTAGGGTCTGTTCACACGGCGGAAAATGAAGAGGAAATTTCTCTTCATTTTCCACCACCAACATTTTTGCTTGGGCTAGCTGCGACTGGATGCTGATGCAATGCACCTGCATTCTGACGCAGGCCGAATGAATGGGCCTAATCAGGAGGGCGTCTCGAACCGCGAACACTATAGGAGGAATCCGCGGCAAGGTCTAGTAGGACACTTCTTTTGTCCACGTCCTGCTGTGATTTCTGCCTCTCATTGAAAACAATGGGAAGCGGATTCAGGAGGAATCTGCTCCGGATTCGGGGGCGAAATCTGCAGCAAATTCCTCTGTGTGAACTGACTTTTATTGATGCATGACTCCAATTGGGTTTAAAAAAAAACCTATCTAATTATAAGGCCCCATGTCGAGGGCCGCAGCAAAAAAGCTCTATGGGAAAAACCACGACAGCAATGTATTGCAGATTTTCCCGCAGTGTTTTTCACAGAAAGTCCACAGAGGTGCCCTCTGCTCACTTTCTGCATCCATTACATCTATAGGGAAGCTGTAGACGCCACAGGTACTTCCGGTCTGTGCACAAGCTAGGAGAGTCTCCAGCCTATGCACAAGAAAGAAGGAGGAGGCGCTGTCTCCCAGAGACAAAGATAGGTATGTTGTGGAGGGGGGGGGGTTGTTCTGAGTAAGTTAGCTGGGAAGGAGTACTAGAAGGCGGGATAGCTTAGGTAGGGAGACATGGAGGGGGGTTTAACAGAGTGAGAGAGGAGGAGGGGGCAGTGAGAGGGAGATAGTGTGGAATGTACATAGGAAGCTACACCAAGTAAACAAATGCGAAGATGCCAAGGGCTCCCAGAGAAACCCAGAAATCTTTCAGAACACTTATTAACCCATTAATAGCACTAACAGACCTTAAAATAAAAAATGAAAAAAAAAAAAGATTTTTTTTTTTTTGCCTGGAAAACCTCTTTAAGAGTTAACCCAAAGTGTATATCCTTTATAGATGAGCAAACTTTACAAAATTCATTCAGTAGTTGAGACCAAAAGTTTTCCCGTAGATATAATGTTAAGAGAAAGTCCGCAGAGGAAAACTCTGTGAACTTTCTCTTAAAAGCGCTGCGGAAAGAACCGCAATGCGTTCACGCCGCGGTTCTTTCCACAGCGCTTTAGCGCTGCGATTACGGCCCGTGGGGCCTTAGCCCAGAGGTTCTAGTATATTTTATGTAAAAAAACCACTAACTTGTACAGTACCTCTTTAATACCACAAAAACTCAATTGCATAGGTACTTGTGTAATGTACATTCAATAGCTTTCCTAGTTTTATTTGTCTTTGGATATATACAGTAAGAGTGTCATACATGTTCTTTGTCTTGGACACGGTACAGATTGAATTTTAATGTTTTGAGAATTGTGATTGATTGATGCAATTGCTGCAGTACAATAGCACATAGCCTATGCTGCTGGTCTAACAATGTGACAGACTGTGTGACTCCAGGCTCCTATCTCTCCCTATCATTCAGTTCCTTACTAACACAGATACTACACTTACCTACATTGTATAATCTCTCTTAGTCTGAGATGATCCTATCTGTCTAATCTCTCCCCACATAATATACACCTTCTCTTCCTGCCTGGGCTTTTTATTATGTATGTGAGGTTATGGAGACTCTTCACTGAGTCATTAGCTTCTTCTGAGTTATAGTTCCTCATAATTGTCATGACTGTCATTAGGACATTATGGAGAAGTCCATCTGATCCCTGAGGTCATGTGATCTGTAGTGTTAGCGTAGAAATCAGTTCATACCCAGTAGATTGTATAATTGGCTATCACAGGTAAAAAGACAGAGAATACAGACACTTATTGATAAGTATCTGGTCAGATCTGCAAAGACCCATCCAGAATTGGTTTATTTTATAGTACTAACAATACAAGTCATCCAATCAAATACTGACGAGTAACATCACATCCTTAAATTGTAATAAATTCAAATACTAAGTTGTAATGCGTACATTAGCCAAAAGTACATTCTTAATAGAGATGAGCGAACAGTAAAATGTTCGAGTTTCGATATTCGTTTCGAGTAGCCCCTCAATATTCGACTACTCGAATCGAATATCGAACCCCATTATAGTCTATGGGGGGAAAATGCTCGTTTCAGGGGTAGGCAACATTCAATCAAATTATACTTACCAAGTCCACGAGTGAGGGTTGGGCTGGATCCTCCGAGAAGTCTTCTCCGTGCAGCGTTCCCACGGCATCTTCCGGCTCTGAATTCACTCTGCCAGGCATCGGGCCTGGGCAGAGCCGACTGCGCATGTCCGCACTACAAGCCTGGCAGTGTGCCCGATGCCTGGCAGTGTGAATTCAGAGCCGGAAGACGCCGCGGGGAAGCTGCAAGGAGAAGACTTCTAAAGGTAGGCGAAGAACCAGCGTTGATTGGTCGACTGTATAGCATTCGGCCAATCAATGCTGATTCTGCATCGAACTTTTCCATTCGAATAGCGAGTGGTACTCGATCGAGTATGAGTATTTCGAACACCGTAGTATTCAATCGAATACCTACTCGATCGAGTACTACTCGCTCATCTCTAATTCTTAATATAACACTACAAGGAAATTTGGGGGCTTTCCACCTGAGTCTGGTTTCAATCCTCTGCACTCCCATACTCCCTTTCCGTCATCTTTGTATAGCTAATTGTACTGAAAATGATAAATGTTGACAACTCTTTCCTGATTACTATGTCAACCGAAACTACAAATAACATCTGGTATACTTCTTGTTTCATAATCTTACTCCTTAGGGTTCGTTCACATCTGCGCCCGTTCTGCGTTCTGCAGGTTTCCGTTTCCTGCACAAAACAGGGGCAGGAGACGGAAACCTGCAGGACTCTTTAATACCCATTCATTTGAATAGGTTTGAAAGATGTCCGGCCGTGAGCGGTGGTGAGTGTTTTATGCTCTCTGCTGCGAAAACGCTTTTTTTAAATCGGACACAGATTCGGACATACGGTACTCTGTGTCCGGTTTTAAAAAAAACGGTTTTGCGGTGGAGAGCATAAAACGCTCATCGCCGCTCACGGCCGGACCCGCTCTGACAGCTTTCCGTCTTCTGCCTGCAGAAGATGGAAAACTGAGAACGGACACCCAAACACTAGGGAGAACCTAGCGTTAAAAGTACAAAGGTTCATAAAAGTGTGAGCTTAGCTGGGGTATATGAGGAAAAAATGGATACAGCAGACAAAATGGCAGCTAACTCTATTACGTTCTTAAAAGCTCTAAAGTGAAGATATAATCTGAAAATACGTATTGCTGAACTACTCTAACAGTAGTTTCTGCTTTCTCCAGATAAGACAGTTCATACCAACTGTGTAATATTCCAAAATAATAATTCTCTACAAGATTATTATGTTTGTTCTATTGGAGTGATATTTGAATATTTTGAAAGATAGATTGTAAACTCATTTCAACATGTATTTCCCCATCCTATTAAATTACCTGCAATGTGCTATACAGGGCAAAGTTTTCAGCAGGAGTGTCAGCAACTGAACCTGATGTATTATCTGAATTCACAAATTAATCATGGGACACAAAGACAGGCGCAATTGTTCCTTTCTTTCTTCCAATCTACTGTATATACTGAGTTCAGGTCAAGAAATCTGACCAGTGTATGGACAGGACATAGACACAGCTCTACCATGTCTGCTCACTTTAGCTGCTTTTACTCTTTAGCCCTTCTCTTTATCATCATATATTCAATATATTTTATGATGTGCATACAATGTAACAATACTTCTGCCTCTCCAAATCCTAAAGTCTCTGCACTAACTGATGAAGTCACAGGCAAAAACATATTTGTCGCATTGTAATTATTGAGAAAGCCACTTTAACACTTTGTGCTACTCACTATCCCAGGACTTCCAGTCCTCACCTACCAAGAAAAGAAGAATCACCCTTACTGACCAGCACTGAAATTTAGACTGAATTCCAGTTATCCATTTCATATTAGTTTTTATTAAATTAATAGTGTGAAATTATAGCTGGGGAGGGGGAAGCGACTGGGGACTTAATATGTCCTTGCACCATCCTTAAAGTGTCCTGGCACCATCCTGCCACTCCATTCAAAACTGAGCTACAAAGTAGCCCAGTTCTCGTGATTAGTGGGGTTCACAACAGTTCTTCAGTAAGTTACCCCCACTTGTGGATAGAATAGGTAATGTACTGTGTATTATTTTAGTTACTGTAATTAGATTTACAACTGTAAAGTGTATTAATGCATATTCTGTGTTTTAAACAATGTAGCTACTAATCCCTGCGGACTGCCATATTGGATAAATACAATTCCTTCCTATATTTCATACACAAACTTTACAGTAGAGTGTGTGTGTATATGTTATTGAGTGTGTGCTATATGACAGGTAAATTGCTATTACAAAGCACAATTGAAAATTGTGGAAAAAATTCACGTCAGTGTCCAAAATTGCAAATGTGTCCAAATGTAAATAAAACATATATATATATATATATACAGTGTTGGCCAAAAGTATTGGCACCCCTGCAATTCTGTCAGATAATACTGATTTTCTTCCAGAAAATTATTGCAATCACAAATTCTTTGGTATTATTATCTTCATTTAATTTGTCTTCAATGGAAAACCACAAAAAGAATTGTCAAAAAGCCAAATTGGAAATAATTTCACGCCAAACTTAAAAAATGGGGGTGGACAAAAGTATTGGAACTGTTTGAAAAATCACGTGATGCTTCCTAATTTTTGTAATTAACAGCACCTGTTACTGACCTGAGGCACCTAACAGGTGGTGGCAATAACTAAATCACACTTGCAGCCAGATGAAATGGATTAAAGTTGACTCAACCTCTGTCCTGTGTCCTTGTGTGTACCACATTGAGCATGGAGAAAAGAAAGAAGACCAAAGAACTGTCTGAGGACTTAAGAAGCAACATTGTGAGGAAGCATGAGCAATCTCAAGGCTACAAGTACATCTCCAAAGACCTGAATGTTCCTGTGTCTACCGTGCGCAGTGTCATCAAGAAGTATAAAGCCCATAGCACTGTGGCTAACCTCCCTAGATGTGGACGGAAAAGAAAAATTGACAAGAGATTTCAACGCAAGATTGTGCGGATGGTAGATAAAGAACCTCGACTAATATCCAAACAAGTTCAAGCTGCCCTGCAGTCCAAGGGTACAACAGTGTTAACCCGTATTATCCGTCGGCATCTGAATGAAAAGGGACTGTATGGTAGGATACCCAGGAAGACCCCACTTCTTACCCAGAGACATAAAGCAAGGCTGGAGTTTGCCAAAACTTACCTGAGAAAGCCAAAAACGTTTTGGAAGAATGTTCTCTGGTCAGAGGAGACAAAAGTAGAGCTTTTTGGGAAAAGGCATCAACATAGAGTTTACAGGGGGAAAAAAGGAGGTTCCGTGATGTTTTGGGGTTGCTTTGCTGCCTCTGGCACTGGACTGCTTGACCGTGTGCATGGCATTATGAAGTCTGAAGACTACCAACAAATTTTGCAGCATAATGTAGGGCCCAGTGTGAGAAAGCTGGGTCTCCCTCAGAGGTCATGGGTCTTCTAGCAGGACAATGACCCAAAACACACTTCAAAAAGCACTAGAAAATGGTTTGAGAGAAAGCACTGGAGATGTCTAAAGTGGCCAGCAATGAGTCCAGACCTGAATCCCATAGAACACCTGTGGAGAGATCTCTTGATGGCAGTTTGGAGAAGGCCCCCTTCACATCTCAGGGACCTGGAGCAGTTTGCCAAAGAAGAATGGTCTAAAATTCCAGCAGAGCATTGTAATAAACTCATTGATGGTTACCGGAAGAGGTTGTTCACAGTTATTTTGTCTAAAGGTTGTGCTACCAAGTATTAGGCTGAGGGTGCCAATACTTTTGTTTGGCCCATTTTTGGAGTTTTGTGTAAAATGATCAATGATTTGACTTTTTTTTTTCATTCTCTTTTGTGTTTTTTCATTGCAAGCAAAATAAATGAAGATATTAATACCAAAGAGTTTGTGCTTGCAATTGGCTTTCTGGAAGTACATGAGTATTATCCGACAGAATTGCAGGGGTGCCAATACTTTTGGCCAACACTGTATGTATATATATATATATATATATATATATATATATATATATATATATAAAACAAAAGATAGGAAAAATAAGGAATCCACATATAATAATGGCATACAGTGGGGAAAGGTACATAGATAAGTTTAAATTCATTCTACCGGACTACCGAACACATTAGCAAGTGGTGTGCAGTGAAAGCACACAGACCCCATAGACTATAATGGGATCTGTGTGTTTTCCGCACAGTCTCCGCATGCGGACAGTAAAGTAGTTCACGATCTACTTTCCTGTCCACATGATTCGTGCGGAAACCGTGCGGAAAGCACACAGACCCCTTTATAGTCTATGTGCACACCGCTTGCCAATGCATTTGGTAGTTCGTTCGGGGGGGAAGGGGTCCCCATGCAGACTCCCCGAACGGATTACTGATGCAGATGTGAATGAGGCCTTAGGGTGACTTGTTTGCCCCTTAACAAAGCCCTTTCTAGGTTAAACACACCTGGAAAGAGTAGCAACACAATGTAAGCCCTTTCCACTCAGTGCCATACTATTAAATCATGCTGAGTGTAATATAGCTAGGACTTGGGATCCTCTGCCTGAAATTTGATTCTGGCAGATTAAACCCTTAGATGCAACTGACTGGTTACAGAGGAGGAGTCCCCTCCTTCATGGCATCCTGGAGGTCTATCAATGCCCTCTAGGCTGTCATGTATGGAACTGTATGAGACACTGCTAGAATCAGGACCTAATGCACTTATGTAGTAATATATGATACTGCAATACTGAAGTAGTTACAAGTCCCTGTGTGGGATAGAAAAAAAAAAGTATAAAGCAAACTTCTAAAACATACATAAATACATAAAGTACAACCTACCCCCAAATATAGATAATATCAACAAAAATGAAACAAATTAGGAAATATTGCAGTAGGTTTGGTAAAGATCCTGAACCCTGAAATCACAATGTTGTTTACCCCATACAATAAACACAGAAAAAAATGAAATCCATAAATTGTTGTTTTGTAGTCACCTTGCCTACCACAAAAAAATATGTAATAAAAATCAAGGATACCTACAAATAACACCAGTAAATATAGAAGGTCACCCTGAAAAGAATGACCTCTCAGTGCTTATGGAAAGTATTCAGACCCCTTTAAATTTTTCACTCTTTGTTGCATTGCAGCCCTTTGCTAAAATCAAAAATGTTCATTTTATTTCTCATTAATGTACACTCAGCCCCATCTTGACAGAAAAAAACACAGAAATGTAGATATTTTTGTAAATGTATTAAAAAACTGAAATATCACAGGGTCATAAGTATTCAGAGTCTTTGCTCAGTATTGAGTATTTGTTCCTTTTGTGCTAGTACAGCCATGAGTCTTCTTGGGAATGATGCAACAAGCTTTTCACATCTGGATTTGGGGATCCTCTGGCATTCTTCCTTGCAAATCCTCTCCAGTTCTGTCAGGTTGGATGGTGAACATTGGTGGACGGGCATTTTCAGGTCTCTCCAGAAATGCTCAATTGGGTTTAGGTCAGGGCTCTGGCTGGACCAGTCAAGAATGGTCACAGTTGTTCCGAAGCCACTCCTTTGTTATTTTAGCTGTGTGCTTAGGGTCATTGTCTTGTTGACTGCTGAACCTTTGGCCCAATCTGAGGTCCAGAGCACTTTGGAAGAAGTTTTTTTCCAGGATATCTCTTTACTTCACCGCATTCATCTTTCCTTCAGTTGCAACCAGTCGTTCTGTCTCTGCAACTGAAAAACACCCCATAGCATGATGCTGCCACCACCATTTTTCACTGTTGGGATTGTATTGGCAGGTGATAAGCAGTGCCTGGATTTCTCCACACATACCACTTAGAATTAACGTCAAAAAGTTCAATCTTCATCTCATCAGACCAGAGAATCTTCCTTCTCATAGTCTGGGAGTCCTTCATGTGTTTTTTGACAAACTCTATGCGGGCTTTCATATGTCAGGCACTGAGGAGAGGCTTCCTTTGGGCCACTCTACCATAAAGCCCCAACTGGTGGAGGGCTGCAGTGATAGTTGACTTTGTGGAACTTTCTCCCATCTCCCTACTGCATCTCTGGAGCTCAGCCACAGTGATCTTTGGGTTCTTCTTTACCTCTGTCACCAAGGCTCTTCTACGATTGTTCATTTTGGCTGGATGGCCAGGTCTGGGAAGAGTTCTGGTTGTCCCAAACTTCTTCCATTTAAGGATTATGGAGGCCACTGTGCTCTTAGGAACCTATTTGTGTGTTATCCAGTTTATCTCAGTTGACTGTCTGACACCCTAACTCTCTAATCTCTCCCCACAAAATGAACAACATGAGTCATCTGTAATCTCTAACATATAGTTCCTCATGACTAGCTGTTCCTTGTCATGAGAACTACTTTTCAAGTAAAGCCCATCTGAGCCCGGAGGTTATGTGATTATTTTCACTTGGCAGCTGCCAATTTAACTAGTTTGAGCAAATTGAACCCAAAGTTTCTGCAAAGTAGAGGCTGAACCAAAACTTTGACAAGTACATGCTTTTTAAATAATACTCATTACTGCAATTAAAACAAACATGCATTTTTTTAAATTACAAAGCACTTTGTAAACCCAGTCTAGCACCGATGATATTGATTATCTTAATACAATTGCACCTGTCAATGATTGGGATAAATTATATTAAATGAAAAGTGTATTTTGACATTGAAATGTATTGGAAGCAGGAAAAGAAGTCAAGCATAAGGATGACAGAGACTTTGACAAAGGCCATATTGTGAAGACTGGGTCAAAGTATTGTCTAAAAGGGCAGGTCTTATAGGGTATCCCTGGTCTTCAGACCACTGAAAAAAATGTAGGCTCGGGGGAGGTGTGAAAAATAATAAAAAGTCATTCTCACCTTCCCTTACCTCTCCTGGGCTCCCTCAAACCATCTGGTGTTCTGGTATTGACTTCTTTAGTCCTCTTCTGTCTTCTTCCAGCCTGCTGGGTGATGTCAGACGTGGCTGAGGCCTGTGATTAGGCCTTAGTGGACACATGATCACTGAGGCAAACGTGACAAACGTCAGTGGTTCCCAGAGTGTTGACATCACCCAGGAGGATGGAAGAGGACTGAAGACATCCATGGTAGACCATCAGAGGCTGTGAGGGAGCAAACTTTGTGCATAATCACAAAAAATGTCACAAGTTTCATCCATCCCTAGTGCACAGTTGTGCAGTCTTCATTCTGTTTTGTTTGTACCATTACTGTAGTTAGGTCATATAGCACAATTGTACTACAAGTTTTCCAGATAGTAATATGTAATGTTATATATATATATATATATATATATATATATATATATATATATATATATACACACGCACATATATATTTATTTTATTTTTTTTAAAGAAAAACAATTGCAGCAGCACCAACAAATCTGGTACACCTGCTTTTTCCAATAAGAGGACATTTTCCATCCATACAAGTTGACAGACCAGATTGCTATATATATATATATATATATATATATATATATATATATAAACATATATATATATATATATATATATATATATATATATATATATATATATATATATACATTTATATATTTTACCACAAGTATGTTTCACTTACTTTATAAAAGATAGACAAGGAATTCTGACCTCAGGGTCACTATTAGGGTAAGTTCACACAGAGTTTTTTGGTCAGGGTTTTCAGGCCGTATCTGCCTCAAAACCCTTACCAAAAAGACGGCTCCCACTGAAATCAATGAAATCGTTTCTTCTATATTAGAAGCGAGGTGCTCATTCTTCAGGCCGAGTCACCTCATGAATCGGCCTGAAGACACACCCTCCTCCGGGCTAGGCCCATTCATTGGCAGAATGCGCGGCTGGATGACAGTACAGTGCATCGGCTTTCAGTCGCAGCTACCTGTTTTTTGGATCAGAACCTGAGGCGGCCTCTGCCTCAGGTTCCGATCCAAAAAACCCAGTGTGAACTTACCCTTATGTTACTGCCTCTATGGATATTTCACCTTCTTTTTATGGTTCGTAGAAATGTTTTGGTGATGGTTGACTCTGTCTATCCGTATGAGCAGAGCGCATTATTATTACTAGGCGAGATACAGATGGGTAAGGTGTTGGCATTCTGCCTTCCAGTGTTTATATCAATGCCAGAAGGATGTGACAGGGTGAGGAGTAATAAATCTTGAAAATCATTACACTACATGAGCACAGAGGAAGACAAAAGCGAGATAAAGAGGGCACATGCACTAAAATAATAAAGCAACAATTTAAAGAGCAATAAACCATAGTGAGTAAAGATTTACTAGAAACATGGGAGTCATACACTGTATGGTGGGAAGGTTAGCTCTGTACATGTTCTTATATATATCCCAAAGTTAATCCAAAAATGCACAATACTACAAATTCTAAGCAAATATTATGAAACCATATTAGGATGTTTCTCATTTATTTATTTGCTGATTAAAACAATATACTAAAATATGTTATTTGCAAATCGGGATTTATTTTTCTGATTGTACTTTTCATTTAATATTCTGTACATGATCTTACTGTAGCTGCTGCTTTATGCTGTGAACAACGTTTCAGAGATTTGCTTTACAGCAACAGAAACCTCAGATAGAAAATGACTGCTAGTACTGTGGGCATAGTCTGTGACCTGTGCAGAGGGCACTATGGAGAGGGGGGAAAGTTCAGTTGTGTCTTTCACCTATTGTCAGTGGTGAATATGGTGTTATCTCCCCCAAATTCATAATAGAGGTGTTATCTTTCATTGTAATCCTTCCTGAGAAGAATCTCTAAGGAGCAGGAAGCATCAGCTGTTTGTTAGCTTCAACTTCTTTGAATACAGTTTGTGGTGAAGAAACCATTTGTGACTTAAATATTGTATAATTTGAGACTATAATTCTATGGAAAACTAAACCACTTCTGTTATCCTGCATATATGGGCATCTATAGGCATGTCACAGTAATGCTTCTCTTATCATGGATATTTAGGCATTGCATAGTTCCATTACTGCTATCCTGCGTATATGAGTACTACACAGTACCACCTATCTAATTATATATATATATATATATATATATATATATATATATATATATATATGGTATTGTCAGGGTCTGGGGTTGCTAGGTGGGGTGGCATAGACACACAAGTCCAAAAAAAAAAAGTTGAGTTTTATTTTCAATCCCCAAAAAAAAAAAAACCAGTGCAGCAACAAAAGGAAACAATACAAAAATAAATACCTGCCCGGCTAGGCTCTAACTGAACATAGGTTACCTCACCTATAATAGCAGACTCAATAGTAAATTTATTTATTTTTATTCAAAGTTTTATTGGGTTTTTTCTTTTTTATAGATACATACAAGCAATCATAAGCAGAAAGTACAATCTCGTATGAAAACAAAAATACAATGTAAACAATATCAGATACTAAAAGAGCAACTGAAACAAAACACGCTCCACATAGTTCTAAAGAGAAGTGTCGAACAAGCCGAGACATTGACGCATACATAGTAGAACAAAGCCTGAATTCCAATAAACATAAGTAGTTAAGAAGAGAGCAAAAGGAAGTAAAAGAGGGGGAAAAAACGAAAAACAAAAGAGAGGGAATAGTTGTACAAAGAAAATATAGCTGTTATGAATTGCGAGGGAAGGCCAAATTTTACAAGGGTCTGTCTCATGAGAGTCCATTCCACGCAGTCGAATGCCTTCTATGCATCAACTCCTAGAAGAACCAACGGCCGCTTAGTTGAGTGTGCCATTTGGATGACAGGAAGCAACTTACACATATTATTAAGACCCTCCCTACTCTGGACAAAACCGGATTGTTCATCACATATAAGGGCCAGAATAAATGGTTGGAGGTGCTTGGCAAGAACATTCACCCAGATTTTAATGTCTACATTCAACAAGGAGATAGGCCTATAGCTTCCACATTCAATAGGGTCCTTACCATCCTTATGGATCAAGGTGATATGTGCCTGTTGAGATTGCTTGGGTAGAGGAACACCATCCAGGAGAGCGTTACTCCATGTAACCAGGTGTGGCAGTAGCACTTGATGAAGTTTTTTATAGTAGCTTAAAGGTAAACCATCTGGTCCAGGACTCTTGCCGGATGCAAGGACACCAATGATGTCCGACAGTTCCTCAGGGGAAACAGGTGATAGCAATGCGGGTACAGCATCCTTGGAAAGTGACGGGAGGTGTAGGGAACATAAAAAAATCGGAGATGCGTGATAATCTGTCCTCCTCAGTAAGAGGGTTCGAGTCATCCACTAGGTTGTAAAGTCTCGAGTAGTAGCAAATGAATTCCCGTGCAATCTCCTCCATGGAAGTGAACTTTCAGGACTCAATAGTAAATTGCAACAACCAGGACAGCTCCAACAGTGTGACCTTCCTGCTGGCTCTCCAGCCAAGCTCTTTCCAAAGTCTTGCTGCTGGAGATGACTTCTTAAGCCTCACTGATGAGGACAATTCTCAACAGCTGACACGCTGCAGAAACATCCACAATGTGTGGACTGGAGGGGGTGGAATGACAGGTCCCACTTCCAACCTACCTGCCATTCCTAAAAATCCAGCCCAATACTGAGCATTTACCAAAATGCTCAGGAGACGAAAGTTGTCTGCTGAGAACAAACATCATACCTGGACTTTTCTCATCTCGCACACCTGAGTATTTTGGGCGAGATGTACACCCCCTCCATTATTTTGCCAGTCATCTGCTTACAGTATATATATATATATATATATATATATATATATATATAAGCACTGCACAATATCACAGCTCTTATCCTGCAGATATGGGTTATATATATATATATATATATATATATATATATATATACCATCCGTTTACCCATAGCCATATATGATGCTATTACTTTAGCATTACTAATGCTATTTTGGCATTTCATCATTTGAAATAGGCTTGCTATAGTCCTAGGAGACTTCGCCGTGTCATACACAATTTTCAGGGAAATTGGAGCACTTTTGATTCATAACCAAATTATTAAGACTTTAAAATTAATCTGACGTCTGAACCTGATGAACAGACCCAAAATGAATCTCAGGAGTTTTGCTTATCTCTGCCTTGTAACCTACAAAATACAGTCATCTCTCAGGGTATAAGATTAATATCTAAAGTGAAGGTCTTACTGCTAAATATTTCCATTTCCCTTCTATGCTACTTTAATAGGGTTTTGCCATGAAAGACATTTATGGTATATCCACAGGATATGCCAGAAATGTCTGATAGATGCACCTAACTCTAAGATGAGCCCCCCATCTTCTGTGCGCCACTACTTATCCATTCATGACCTCAGTGTGAAGACTGTCAGCTATGGTTGGGCTTTATGGAAACAGAATGAGAAACTCCCACATGCAGGGTTCCTCTGTCCGCTTGAGAAGTCGGACATCTTCTCTTGCGGACAGGGAAGGACGGGCACGGAGTGCAAAAGAACGCACCCGATGCCCATTCAAGTGAATGACAGGTGTCACGGACACATCTAGTGTCCACTCCTAGTGTCCGTGACAGATTTTGAGCGGACACTAGGAGCGGACACTACATGTCGGACACCGACGGTAGTGTGAACGCTCCCTTAATGAGCGGCGCGCTTACGCCGTGTGAAGGGGCCCTTACTTGAAATAGCTGTATATCTATCAGGTTGCATAAAAACTAGGAAAATTACTAGTCAGGAATTTGAGTTTTATATGTAGCTTTATATGTAGTTTATATGAAGTTCATGCTGGATATAAAAATCCCATTCTCATCTGTGCTTTTAACTAGTGATACTGCAATTGTGGTACAATATTAAAGCTGAGAACCATTTATCTAGTTAAATATAAAGTATATTTAAGTATAAAACCAGAGATATAGCCACTTCAAGTGACCATCCCTCCTTGGCAAATACTACAACTCTAGATATTGCATTAGGTACAGGCGTAGGAGCAGAGTGTAGAGTAAGTTCATATGGGGTTTTTTGGTCCGGAACCTAAGACGGAGGCCGCCTCAGGTTTTGGACCAAAAACCGGGTAGCCGCGACTGAAAGCTGGTGCATTGCACCGGCATCCAGTCATGCACTCTGCTCTGGATTAGGCCCAATGAATGGGCCTAGTCCAGAGGAGGGAGTGTCTTCAGGCCCAATCTCGAGGCAAAACGGCCTGAAGAATGAGCATCTCACTTCTTTTTCCGGGAGCCGGAGAAAAACGGCTCCCAGAGAAAAGACCTAAGCGGTTCCCATTGATTTCAAAGATCTTTACAGCCTGTTGCCTATTAAAAGAAAGTTAGGTAGGTTAACTAACCCCTCATTCACATCTGCGTTTGGTAATCCATTTGGGGAGTTCGCATCGGGACCCCGTGAATAGACTACCGAACGCATTTGCAAGTGCTGTGCAGTAAAAGCACACGGACCCCATAGACTATAATGGGGTTCGAGTGGCTCCTGCGAGATCTCCGCATGAGTCATGCCGAGAGGAAAGTAGATTGTGAAGTACATTCCTCTCTGCATGTTCCCTGCGGAGATGTCATAGCAAGCACATGGACCCCATTATAGTCTATGGAGATCCATGTGCTTTCACTGCACACCGCATGCAAATGCTTTTGGTATTCTGTTCGGGGGGGGGGGGAGGGGGTCCCCACACAGACTCCCCCAGACAGAATACCAACGCAGATGTGAACGAGGGGTAAGTATGTTACAAAAATGTTCACCAAACACACCCCTACCTAATAGCAAAAAAACAATAAAATAGGAGCTACACTTCTAAGGTAAGGAAGATCATTGTCTTATATCAACTAGATATAAACAATTGTTGTGCTCTACAAGCTGCTGAGCTTAAGTATAAATGTGTTATTCCAAAGAAATTTGATAAAACAGAAAATAACTTTGGAGAGAAGTGAAAGTCATATGTTTCTGCTAAATGGGAAAATACCTGGGATCACCTACAGGTATGAAACTCTATTTATGCAGTGCAAAGAGGCCAAGTGAAAATGTTCTATATAAATATTTAAAGTGTATGTGTTGTATTTGACTTTTTAGGATAAAATGTTGTGTGTAATATGCAAGAAGAATGATTGTATCTATTATGTGACTTATATTTTGCAATACATAGTAGTTTTCCCCTCTATATGCTACATCCCTAGGATGCATTACTATATGAGCGGGTGGTTGCAGAGCAGTTGCCATACACTACTCACATTAAATATTAGAGGAATCTGCTAATCAGAAACAGCCCAGGGATGTACAGGACATACTGTATGTAGAGAAGTACTGACAGGTCCTAATGTGAATAATGGAAGATTATGTAGATAATCTGTTTTCCCTTAGCCCAAACAGCAGCACAAGATGGGGTATTCCTGCCCCTGTGTACTGTTAGGACAGGTGGAACTTTTAATAAACTAACAAGTTACCCTCCCATAAAAGGTCCCGGAGACCTCCCCCTCCCTGTGTTAGTCTCCAAGTACCATACAGACTCTAATTAACTTATCCATACTAAGAAAAAAGGGAGGGAGCTTTGTGCTGCTGTTTGGGCTAAGGGAAAACAGATTATCTACATAATCTTCCATTCCCCCTACGCCCAAACAGCAGCACAAGATGGGGACTTAACAAGTAATACCCCTTCTAGGGAGGGCGATCCTGACAAGCAGAGGTCAGGATAGAATAACCAAAGGACTTTGCCTTGGAAATATGCCAGTCCAATCTATAGTGCCTGGCGAAAGTCAAGTGGGAAGACCAAGATGCAGCCGCACAGATCTGGTCTACTGAGAGGGACTGCCTCTCTGCCCAGGATGCAGCCACCGACCTGGTAGCGTGGGCCCGCAAAAATTCTGGAACCTGCAGCCCCTGTGTCTGTAAGGCCACTGAGATGGCTTCTCTGATCCACCTTGACAGGGTAGGTTTGGACGCCTTAACACCTCTGTTGTGACCAAAAAAATTGATGAGCAGGTTTTCTGACTTGCGGAATGGACCTGTTCGATCCAGGTATATCTGCAGTGTTCGTACAAGATCCAAACTGTGCATCTTCTCCTCCCACTCCGAGGAAGGAGAGGGGAAGAAGGTGGGCAAGGTTATAGTCTGGTTTATATTTTCCACTGACGGAACCTTGGGCAGAAAGCCTTGAACAAACCTGAGCTGGACTCTGTCTGGAAAAAAGATTGTGTATGGCTCTGACGCCGCCAAGGCCTGGAGCTCACCTACTCGCTTGGCAGATGTGATTGCCAGCAAAAAGGTCACTTTCCAAGAGAGGTACTTGAAGTCCACCTCGGTTAAGGGTTCAAATGGAGGGCCACATAGCCCTTGCAGGACCGCAGCTAAGTCCCATTGGGGGGCCGGAGGCCATACCGGGGGACGGAGCCTAGAGGCCCCTTTCTGGAATTGCCTTATAAGAGGATTCTGAGACAGTCTGGTCCCCAATAGAGCGGATAAAGCCGAGACATGTACTCTTAAGGTAGCTGGGGACAATCCTTTGTCCAGCCCTTCTTGTAAAAACTCCAGGACTGATTCAATGGCTGATGTATCACACTGCCTCTTGGCTCCCCAATCGTTAAATACTTGAGCGATCCTCTGGTAACTGCGATTGGTTGAGTCCGCTCTAGAGTGGGCCAATGTTCTTAAGACGGCCTGGGACAATCCTCTGTCTCCACGTACGGTGCGGTCAACCTCCAGGCAGTGAGGTTGAACCTGTCCAGATCCTGGCAGAGCTGACTGTTTAGAGTTACCAGGTTTTGGACACACGGAAGCCTCCAGTAGGTCCCTCGACTCATTAACATGAGGTGGGTAAACCATGCCCTTTTCGGCCAGAACGGCATGATGACAATGGCCGATGTCTGGTCCTGCCTGAGTTTTGCCAACACCCTGGGAATCATTGGAATCGGAGGGAAAACATATGCTAGTTTGAAGCTCCAGGGTATTGACAGGGCATCGATCGCCAAGGGATTGCCGTCCCGGTACAGGGAGCAAAATCGTCCCACCTTGGCGTTGTGTTAGGTGGCCATCAGATCCACCTCGGGGAGACCCCATATCCTGGTGAGCTGTTGGAAAATTTCCGGGGACAGGGACCACTCGGCTGTTGTCACTAGTCCCCTGCTTAGTTGATCTGCCAGGACGTTGAGGTGGCCTTTGATATGTACCGCTGACAGCCGGGACAAATTCTTCTCCGCCCATGAAAATATCAGGTCGGTCACCCGCATCAAGGAGGGGGACCTGGTGCCTCCTTGTTTGTTGATATATTGGACGGCTGTAGAATTGTCTGTCTTTACTCTGACAGCCTTCCCTTGGAGATGGGGAGTCAGAGTCCGTAGTGCCAGAAAAACTGCCGTAAGCTCTCGCCAATTGGAGGAGCGAGTTCTCTCCTGCTGGTTCCATGTTCCCCGTATTAGGGTCTCCCCCAGATGCGCTCCCCAGCCTGTAAGGGAGGCATCTGTGGTCAACAGGGTCCAGGAGGTCTGGACCGTGGACCTCCCGTCTTTGAGTTGGGACCACCATTGTAGTGATCGACGGGCACTGATGGAAAGCTGGATAGGCTTCTGAAGTCCCAAGGAACTGTGGTTCCATACTCTCAGGATCTCGAGCTGTAAAGGGCGCATATGCCATAGAGCCCAGGGAACTGCCTCGATGGTCGCGGACATGAGACCTAGGACCTTCATCGCTGTCCTGATTGTAACCTTCCTGGTTCGGGATAGGTAGTGAACCGCTCGACCAATCTTCTCCTTTCGAGGAGAGGGCAGGGAGATCATCATACTGAGAGAATCCAAGTTGAACCCTAGGAATTGAATCCGGGTAGATGGAACCACTACTGACTTTTGCCAGTTTACTAGCCAGCCCAGCTCGCTTATAAATGCCACTGTGATGCTCAACTGTGTGGCGAGGAGCTCCCTTGACTGAGCTTTTATCAGCCAATCGTCTAAATATGGGACAATAAATATCCCCTGGAGGCGCAGGGCGGCTATGACCGGGGCCACTACCTTTGTAAAGGTGTGGGGGGCTGAAGTTATACCGAACGGGAGAGCTGTAAACTGGAAGTGATGTAATCTTCCGTTTAGATATGTGGCAATCCTTAAATATTTTCTGTGTGAAGGATAGATGGGAATATGGAGGTATGCGTCCCTCAAATCCAAGGTGACGAATAGATCTCCTGGCTGCAAAAAGGGGAGAACCGACCTTATGGTCTCCATCCGGAACCGGACCTTGTGGATAAATTGATTTACATACCTTAGGTCGATAATCATGCGCCACCCTCCGGTCGACTTTGGCACTAGGAACACGGGTGAGTAGACGCCTTGCCCTTGTTCGTCTAGAGGGACGGGTTCCAATGCAGCCTTGTCGATATACTCCAACACAGATCTTTGCAGATTAAGTTGTTTGGTGCCCTGAAGAGGGCGGGTCCTCCTGCATCTGTCTGGAGGAAGGGAAAGGAAGCTTATCTTGTAGCCTTCCCGTATAAGCTGGAGAACCCAAGGATCCTGGATATGATGGTGCCAGGCGGTTAAATGTAAGGAAAGACGACCCCCCACCTTGGCCCTGCAGGCAAGGGGATCGTGACAGTCAGAAGGTGGCTCTCTTTTCACCACCACGGGAGGAACCACGACCGCCTCTTGGGCCCGAGGGGCGCCTACGAAACTGGCCTCTCGACATGCCTCTGGAGGGGGCGTAGCCCCGAAAGGATCGTTGCCTGGATCCTGTAGACTGGGGCAGGTTCTTACCTTTTGAATCGGCCAGACCCTCCATTATCCGGTCGAGTTCACTCCCAAATAGTCTGCCTGGCTCAAATGGCAAGGCACATAGATTGAATTTGGAGGCGTTATCTGCCCTCCAGGGCTTGAGCCAAAGAGGGCGCCTTGCGGCGGTGGACAACGCCATGGTTCTTGCGGCCAACTTGACCTGGTAGAAGGCCGCCTCCGAGAGATAGTCAGACATGAGGGTAATATTTGTCATGGCCGACAGCAAGTCGTCCCGATGGACCCCGGAGTCAATATCTCTCTCCAGTTTTGAGATGTCTGACCGGAGCTTAGCGACTACCTCGCTAGCCGCAATGCCCACTGAGGCTTGTGCTGAGGAAGAGGCGTATATACGCCTCAGGGACCCCTCCGCCCTCCGATCCATCACATCCTGGAGGTTAGAGCCATCCTCCGCTGGTACTACCGTACGCTTTGACAATTTGTAGACGGCAATGTCAACTTTGGGCGGAGGGCCCCAGGAGCTAGATTGTGCCTCGGATAGGGGAAAGAGAGACCTAAAGCGTCTAGAAGCAATGAATGGGCGTTCAGGGAACCGCCATTCAGCCTCGAGCCTTTTGACCAAGTCTGGGTCCGCCCTGAAGGCTCTGAGAGAGGTAGACGGAGTCTCCTCAGTAGCCTCCTCTAACTCTTTAGCCCGAACCACTTTTAGCAGTTTGGGCATCCTATCCACCGAGAAGACCGGCTTAGTTGGGTCCAGGTTGTCCTCTTCTGAGGATACCTCGTCCAAGATTTGGAGACCCTCCATCGGTGGAAGAGAAGGAGGCGAATCCAAACGCGGTCTCTTAGATAACTGAGAGATCGAGACCTTCATCTCTCTCATTGACTCCTCGACAAATTCCCTCACCCAACCGACTACGTCATGGACCGAAGTGTCTTCTGAGGGGGGACCTCGACACCCGCGACAGCATTGATATGCGTAGCCATCAGGTAAGGGGACTTCGCATTTAACACAGGCAAGGTGGCGGCGTTTACTGGAAGCCTTCCTTTTAGGGTTATCAGCCACAGAGGAGGAGGATGACATCTAAGGAAAAACATATTACTCATTATTTTCCTTACCTTTACAGCTTCTACCCTCAGAGCCCACCAGGGGGCATACATCACCTTTAAATGGGATGCAGAGCACCTGAAGTGACTAGGAAATTCTTCTACTTTCTGGTTGTCCAGGAAACAGTAGGAACCTGCAAGCTAAGCAGACAGGCAACCTACTCTGGGCAGACCAGGGCTAAATAGGGCGAAAAGGGGGGGGGGCGGAGACCTGCTAGCTCCGCCCCTTCCATCCCCTCGGCCTGAGTCAAGATTGAGGGCACAAATTACTCTTAGCCTAAGCTGGCTAGGAGGCTGGAGAGGAAGGGAGACACTTCCCCCTTAAAATTAGCCAAAACAGGGGATGAGAAACGCTGAAAGCGCTCCCAATCCCTGGCCGCGCGGGGAAGACGGACCGCGCATGCGCGAAAAGGATTCCCGCGCATGCGCGGGGAGAGCGGAAGTCCGCGGAGCACCCTAGCAGTGCCCGCGGCGGAAACAAGGAACTGCGGCACAAAGTTCCTCCCCCGGCCGCCGGAGAATCCCCTCAGGCGGCGGGGGAGAGCCGGGAGCGTGCGGCGCCGCAGCGCCGAAGACATAGAAGCCGCCTCTCACTACCTCTCCCCCCCGGAGGCTGGAGCATGTCTACCCAGGCCGGGGGAGGGGGAAGGCGCCGCACAGAAGACCAGAAAGAAGCCCCACACCCCAGGTAAGACCCAAACGGGGGGGGCTAGAAAAAGGAGATTTCCCAAGAAAAACGTGTGGGAGAGGAGGAGACCTCTCCCTCCACCTGTCCTGGTAACAGGACAGAAAAAAACACAGGGAGGGGGAGGTCTCCGGGACCTTTTATGGGAGGGTAACTTGTTAGTTTATTAAAAGTTCCACCTGTCCTAACAGTACACAGGGGCAGGAATACCCCATCTTGTGCTGCTGTTTGGGCGTAGGGGGAAAGTGCTTTGGTTTTTAGATCATTTTTATTCATCTCCAAAATCAGTCTAAGCCTGTCTTTTCCTCTCATGTCTCCTGCACTTCCTGCTCACTTCCCCCTCCATAGACTTCTCTCCCCCATAGACTTCTATAGAAATTAATCAACTGAGTCATGTGGCCTGCAAGCTGTTCTGAAGAAGAACAATTATTTCTGGAATGACAGCTATTTTAGTAGAAGGAGGGGAGCAGGGATACAGGGTGACAAAAGCAGAAAGAGTTATTCCTCTCTGAAAAGATAGATTACAAAGTTTTCTAGAATTCTTAAACTTTGTTGAAATGACAGTGCCTATGTAATATTATCTAGAGAATGAGACTTGAGGCTCCAGGATTTGTTGTAATAGTATTGACCTTTAACTAATCCGTTTTATTAAAATATGGTACAACATAAATATTCATATCTACACATTCATTACAAATTAAGAAAGTTAAGATGTACTGTATTTCATCCATGATACACTGAACTACAATAACTAGATTCCTCAGCAAGTAAAACAGCAAGATCGCTATGAATACAATAAGCTCTCTGTGGATGTGAACCTTTTCCTTCTGGTAGAGTCCTACAGGCCTAATGTTAGTAACTGCTGCTGGAGCCTGGAGCGAAGAGGAATGACAGAGACAGTGAGTCCTAATACAGAACCCACCCCAGCCACTGCCTATTTGCCTCAACTACCCTAGGTGGTAGAGGACAATTGCGCGATAGTCCCTACCTATAATGCGAGTGAGAACAGAGAGCACAGACAAGACAAATAACAACAAATGGGTGGTCAGGCTAGCCAAGGGGATCGGAACCAGTCAAGCAGTGAATTACAGAATCCGAATTCAAGTAAGCAGTCAAAAGCGAAGGGTCAGAAATATAAATATAAACAGCAAAGAGGACAGAGCCAGCACGCACTGAAAGGCAATAGAAAGCACTAGGGAGTGGGCTGGAAAAGTAGATAAAGGAATTCACCCTAGACTTGATTGGCCAGGAGGAATGTCAATCAAAATCTACTAAGTTAACTCCAAAATGACCAAAGTAACTAGAGCACTGGCTAGACTGACACACAGCAAAGAATCCTCAGCTGTACTACAAAACGTGCAAAGGAACAAAAATTAACCCGCCTGCTGTGCCGAAGCGTGCAACCGGAAGATGGCATAGAGGCCCGAACGGGAAAAGATGTTTTCACCTAGCTAAAATTCCCAGATTATGCCTTTAGGTATTAAAGGGATTCTACCATTAAAAATCTTTCTGTGGCTAACACGTCGGAATAGCCTTTAGAAAGGCTATTCGTCTCTTACCTTTAGATGGGATCTCCGCCGCACCGTTCCTTAGTAATACCGGTTTTTACCAGTATGTAAATTAGTTCTCTGGCAGCGATGGGGGCGGGCCCCAGCGCTGAAAATGCGATGAGGGCATCCCCACCGCTGCCTGAGAACAGGATCCTGCGCCGCCTCTATCTTCTGCTGGATCCTCCCCTTCTTTCTTCATCTTTCTTCTGACGCCTGCGCAGTTGGCTCTGCCACTGAGACACTAGTAGAGCCGCATGCGCAGTCGGCTCTACTAGTGTCAGAGCCGACAGAGGTGAAGCCGCCGAAGAAAGACGAAGAAAGAAGGGGAGGATCCAGCAGAAGATAGTGGCGGCGCAGGATCCTGTTCTCAGGCAGCAGTGGGGACGCCCTCATTGCATTTTCAGCGCTGGGGCCCGCCCCCATCGCTGCCAGAGAACTAATTTACATACCGGTAAAAACCAGTATTACTAAGCAACGGCGCTGCGGAGATCCCATCTAAAGGTAAGAGACGAATAGCCTGTACGTGGTTTTGGTCACTTATGGTAGCCATTATATTAGCAAAAAAAAATTGAAAATGTGGATCTGTCTATCTTTGTATATGTATGCACTCTATATGGACAAACGGATTGGATTACACCTCTTAATCATTGCATTTAGGTGTTTCATTCAGTCCTACTGAAATGTCTTCCACCCTAGATATTCCATGATCAACTGTGAGTGGTATTATTGAAAAGTAGAAATATTTAGGAACCACATCAATGAAGTGGCAGATCTCATAAAAGTTACAGAGCAAGGGAGCCACATGCTGAGCAACAGCCTTATATAACTAAGATGCTGAGCAACAGCCTTATATAACTAAGCACAATGCCAAGTGTTGGATGAAGTGGTGTACAGCACAACGTCACCACTGGACTTCGGAGCAGTGTCCTGTGGAGTGACAAATCACACAGCTCTATCTGGCAGGCTATTGGATGGGTCCAGGTTTGGCCAATGGAAGAACAATGTTACCTGCCTAACTGAATTGTGCCATATGTAAAGTTAGGTGGAAGAGGGTTGTTTTTCATTGTTTGGCCTAATACCCCTGTTTCCATTGAAGAGAAATCTTTTTGTTTTAATATATCAAGACATTTTGGTTAGTTGTATTCTTCCAACTTGTATGGCCCTATTTTGGTTCAGCATGAATATGTCCCAGTGCACAAAGAAAAGTCCTTAATAGTGGGTGAGTATGGTGTAGAAGAGCTTGACTGGCTCGATATAGCCCTTACCTCAATCTCATCCAACACCTTTGGAATGAACTAGTAGAGACATTATGGGCCAGTCCCTTTCTTCACATTACCTCACAAATGTGCATATGGATGAATGGGCAGAAATTCTACCAGACATACATAATCTTGTAGAAAACCTTCCTACAAGAGTGGAAACTGTTTTCATTCCAAAGCAGGGTCCAACTCCATATTAATGCCTATGGATGTCATAAAAGCTCCTTTGGGTGTAATGCAGGGCCGCCGATAGGCCAGTACTACTGCTACTGGCGTCAGGGGCCCGGCCAAATTTAAAAATGGGGGAGGGGGCCCGGTTTTGGCCCGCCACCATGTGCCGGCCCCCTGGCGCCCGCAGCAGTCATTGTATATCCTGTTTCAACTCAGATCTGCGTCCAGAGGATCCAGCCGGGTCCGGCTCAGCCGCATATGTGTCAGCGAGAGAGGCGGCAGCGGGAAGCGAGGAGCTGACACAAGTCAGCTCCTTGCTTCAGCCGAATATGTGTCAGCGTCAGCGAGAGAGGCGGCAGCAGCGAAGCGAGGAGCTGACACAGGTCAGCTCGCTTCAGCCGCTGAAGTGAGGAGCTGACCTGTGTCAGCTCCTCACTTCGCCGCTGCCGCCAGCTACCCGGCAGTGTAGACGCGATGTGATGACGTCACATCGTGTCTACAACTGTGCGCCAGTAAGAGAGAGAGGCTCGCAGAGAGCAGCGGGGGAACGAAGGAGAAAGTAAGTGTAATGTGGAACGTGAAACTGGGGGCAGATGAAGGAGAGGACGGCATGACACTGGGGGCAGAGATGGAGGGACATGAATCTGGGGGCAAAGATGGAGGGAAAATTAATCTGGGGGCAGAGATGGAGAGGACATGAACCTGGGGGCAGAGATGGAGGGGATATGAATCTGGGGGCAGAGATGGAGGGGACATGAATCTGGGGGCAGAGATGGGGGGGACATGAATCTGGGGGCAGAGATGGAGGGGACATGAATCTGGGGGCAGAGATGGAGGGGACATGAATCTGGGGGCAGAGATGGAGGGGACATGAATCTGGGGGTAGAGATGTGAGGACATGAATCTGGGGGCAGAGATGGAGGGGACATTAATCTGGGGGCAGAGATGGGGGGACATTAATCTGGGGGCAGAGATGGAGGGGACATTAATCTGGGGGCAGAGATGGGGGGACATGAATCTGGGGCAGAAATGGAGGGGACATGAATCTGGGGGCAGAGATGGGGGGAGATGAATCTGGGGGCAGAGATGGAGGGGACATGAATCTGGGGGCAGAGATGGAGAGGACATGAATCTGGGGGCAGAGATGGAGAGGACATGAATCTGGGGGCAGAGATGGAGGGGACATTAATCTGGGAGCAGAGATGGGGGGACATGAATCTGGGGGCAGAGATGGAGGGGACATGAATCTGGGGGCAGAGATGGAGAGGACATGAATCTGGGGGCAGAGATGGAGGGGACATGAATCTGGGGGCAGAGATGTGAGGACATGAATCTGGGGGCAGAGATGGAGGGGACATTAATCTGGGGGCAGAGATGGGGGGACATGAATCTGGGGGCAGAGATGGGGAGGACATTAATCTGGGGGCAGAGATGGAGGGGACATTAATCTGGGGCAGAGATGGGGGGACATGAATCTGGGGGCAGAAATGGAGGGGACATGAATCTGGGGGCAGAGATGGAGGGGACATGAATCTGGGGGCAGAGATGGAGAGGACATGAATCTGGGGGCAGAGATGGAGAGGACATGAATCTGGGGGCAGAGATGGAGGGAACATGAATCTGGGGGCAGAGATGGGGGGACATGAATCTGGGGGCAGAGATGGAGGGGACATTAATCTGGGGACAGAGATGGAGGGGACATGAAAGTGGGGGCAGATGAAGGGTGTATATGAAGCTGGGCGAGAGATAGAGGGGGACATATAATTTACGGGTGACTGTAGGAGGATTATACTGTGTGCGGGCAAATGGAAAATTAATGAGTGGGCGGAGTCAACATAACAGTGGGTGGGGCTAAATTTCCCGAGGCGCGCAAAGCACGCCGCACATTTTGTCCCTCTTTTGGTTCTTCAAAAGTTGGGAGGTATGGGTACAGGGGGCAATGGAAAGATGTTAGAAGGTGGACGGGGGGGATTGTTGGGACATTGGGTGTGCGGCACTGCGGAGAGGGAACTGGGGCAATAATATATAATATATAAGTTTTTAGCTGGAGAATAATAATGATGTAGGCTATGCTACTACCATAGCAGCCTGTTTGGGGGTGGAACTTTCACGTTAAAGGAGTGTTCACATTGCGTTTTTGGCCTCCCTTGCCGGGATACATTGGTAACCAGTCACAATCAGCTCCCCACTTATCCTTGCAGGGAGAACTGCAAGCCCCCCCTTTTTTTTAATGTCCAGTTCTTCGTGCAGGGATAAGTTGACATCTGATTCTGACTGGTTACCAACGGATCCCGGCAAGGGAGGCCAAAAACACAATGTGAATAAGCCCTGAGGATTTATTAGGAGGGCTCTTATAGATGGTGTTGGCTCTCTATAGGCGCTGTCACACGTAGCAGATTGTACCTGCAAATAGAATCTGATTAAGCCTTGTAATGCTGCTAAATAAAAGGAAATGTAATACAGGATTGGTATGTCGCAAAATAAGGTAGTTTTAAAATGGCGGGGGAGGGGGGGGCCCAGACACTTAGGCTGTATGGGGCCCCAAAATTCCTGATGGCGGCCCTGGTGTAATGTATATGGGCTCAATTACTTTTGTCCATATAGTATGCATATATGTATATAAGTGGTTCAGTTTGATATAACTAAAAGAAATCAATGACCAGGTCTCGATGGTCTCCTCTAGCTCTCTATAAACAGTAAATGCTTGCTTAGTCAAGTACTGGCCGCGGTGACGTACCTTCTTGCGTTCACCTTTGAGTGGCAGCAGTCACTGGTCCAATGCGGAAGACATCAGGATAGCTCAGGAAAGACTGTATATATAAAAGTTATAGCTATAACCTGAAATATCTTGCATATTAAAATACAGGTATCTCTAAAACTTCTGCTTGCATCCCTTATTCATATACGCCACATTGGTGAATTAATGATTATTTTATAAATCTCACCCCTTTTTATTATCTTAATTATCATGACTAATTAGTGAATGCTATAAAAGCTGGATTTGATGCTGAAGAATAGCTTTGTTTTATAATAAATGGAGGGAACAAAAGCTGTGTCCTGGAAATAGAGACAGAAGGCTTACAGTAGGAGATTAACCAGAGGTGCTGCTGTCATATAGACAGTGCAGGCTGAACACTCTCTCACCTGACCATCTGGCAGGGCGCACACCGTAACCGTCCCAGTGGTCTGGTTTCCAGAGCAACATCCCCTCACTGTCCAGGGAAAGGGGAGGAGGGTCAGCAGTGGGACCCCTCCTCCTTTCTATGCATCAAGTCTGCATGTAGACCAGGTTAAAGGTTCATTTCTGGTCTCATCCCTGTGGACATTCTCTGAAAGGTAGACTTGTGGAGTATCAGTGTCTGCATATTAAAACCAGCAGGCCTGCTTATGAAGTCTCGTAACAAAGGAAAGCTGATAAAATCCTAAGGTTATTTAATATGGACTTTTGGTAGCGAATAATAGTCACGCTAGCTTGGCGCAGCTGAAAATGATCCATTATTTTGCTCTTTGACACAAAAGTGAACTCGAACCATAATGTAAGAATGTCTCAATTTCTAAAATAAGAGAAATATGCAGAAACAATGGAAAACATGCAGTATGTTTCTTATTCTATTACATTGCACTAAGAAACTATTCACCGTGTCAAATATATAATAACGTCAGACATGTTAGCATTTCATTATCGTAGTCACAAATCCACATCTTCTGCATTCATAAAGGGTTCAGGTCTCAAAAACTGCAAGAAGGAAAAAAAAAAGTATAGCTGTAAAGCGCCGATATGTGGGCAGCGTAATGAATGAGCTATGTGGCCTCTCATAACATAAATTAATAACTTGTGCTACTTTAGCTTGGGAAAAAGATGTCACCGAGATGATCTCATTGTTATGCATAAATATATTAGGCTAATCCAAGTATTGGCACTCTTCGTGCCAGTAAATGTACAACGGACTATAGGACAACATTTATGTCTAGTGAAAGACAGTGGTAATAATATAGGAAAGACTTCTTTACAGTAAGAGTAGTCAGACTCAAGAATATCTTACTATATATAAAATAATATATTATATTAAATTATGTTATATTATATAGTATAGTATTCAATAGAAAATAATAAGAGGGAGAAACGAAAAGTCAGGATAAGCTTTTATTTTATTCTCATGAGGCAAAATTGCCCCTCCCCCCTAGCCTAAAGAGCTTTGTTTGATCGGTCTGACAAAGGTTAAACCTGATGGACATGTGTCTTTTTGGCATCCAATTAAATATATAAGTGTCACTGTGTGCATTGCATTTGTTTAATGGACTAAACATGAAATGTAAGACATTCTGCACTGACCTTTTATTGTAAAAGCTTTGAAAGAATACCCATGGGGGGAAAAAGCGCATGTGGTAACTATACTACTATAAACATTTGGTGCAAACCAGAGGTGTTACAAGTACCATCAACAATGGGGCCCCACTCTACCATGACCACCTAAACAGCAAGCTCTGATCTTGAAATGTATACAGGGATTATGTACACAATGATTTTACAGTATAGGTAATGCACATAGTTATGTCACAGTACTGAGATAATGCACATAGTGATGTCACAGTACTGAGATAATGCACACTGTGATGTCACAGTACTGAGATAATGCACATAGTGATGTCACAGTACAGTCACAGATCTACTGTATGTATCAATAGAAGTCCGCACTTTTCTGTTTACATTTGCAACAAAATTTATGCTACACAGCATTGACAATATAGTTATTAACAGAGTTCGGCAGAAAGAACAGAAGAATACAGCAGGCTTGACACTTATGAAGACTGTGCGACACGAATAATGTGGTTTAGAAGTATCTAAGTTTATGACTAGAGATGAGCGAGTAATGTTCGGATCAGCCGATCTGAACATCACGCTCCATAGAAATGAGTGGATGCACCTGGTACTTCTGCTTTGACGGCGGCCGGCCGCTTAACCCCCCGCGTGCCGGCTACGTCCATTCATTTCTATGCGAGCGTGCTGTTCGGATCGGCTGATCCGAACAGTACTCGCTCATCTCTATTTATGACACATTTATGAAACAGAAAAGAATGAATATGTCGCTGATTTCTTGTGCAAAGTAGACCAAGTTTAAAGGGGTGTAAAATTATGAATTATAGCCAATTTACTTTATGTGCCATAAATTACTACCATGTGCCACATAGTTGTCTCCTCAGTACCCTAGAAATAGTTTGCATCAGCTTATTTTGTACCAAAAATTGTAGGGTTTTTGATGCGTGGGCCAAATTTCTCCTTACATCATTTATAGCTATGAAAAAATAACACCCTAGGTCTTTGTGGAAATGACCCCCCTTAGATTTCGGGTCCCACAGCAGTTATGTCTGCTACTCTGGTAGTTATACCCATGATACGAACTTTAGTAGCGAAAGTATGAAAGTTGATAATATTGTAAAATCCCATTGTCCTTGACTAGGGCAGTGTGATTTATATATTAATAGGTATATGTGTGGAATAAGCTGCATACTTCTTCATAATGATTGTTTACTTGTCAGATACAGGACATCTGGAATATCCTGAATACAAGGTTAAAACTACAATTTTTCAGCACCTCAGCCATACGGTTTATCATACTACAGTACTAGTACAGTACAGGTTCACACCTGCTTTTGGGTTTCCGGCAAACAGAAACCTAATCCACTTAAAAAGCGGTTATCCACAGAAACCCGTGGACCCCATAGATTATAATGGGGTCCGCAAGGTTTCCTGCGGTTTCCATCTGAAAAAGGCAGAGAAAAAAGTCCTGTGTGAACTTACCCTGACTTTGAGGTAGATTACACCTAAAATCATCTCCAAATTCCAGCAGAAACCAGTCTCCATTGATTCCATTGGGAGGCAGATTCTGATATTTTCAGCTGATGTTTCAACTTGGAAAAATTCAGCCCTGTCAATACACTTTTATGCTTAACTGGAAGGTAGTGAATCATGTTACAGTTAGGACTAGTTCACACGGGGGCAATGAGGCAGATTTTGACAGCAGATTTCGCCTCAAAAGCTGCCTCCATACAATGGTGGTCTATGGAGACTGCTAGGTTTTTGTTTCTCCTAGCGTTTTTTGCTGCTAGCAGAAAAAAGAAGCGACATGACCTTTCTTCAGGCACATTTCGCCTGAGGAAAGCAATAGAAGTGAATGAGAGGCAAAAAAACACGACCGAAAACCTAGCGTTTTTTTTACAGCCCATTCACTTTGGGGGAGGAGGAAACCGCCTGGCGTTTTCTGAAGCAGTTTTTACCAAAAACTGCTCCAGAAATCGTTCCAAAAAACACCTCAAGGTCAAAACACAGCTTCCTAATTAGAAAGCGTTTTTTTCGGGACCAAAATAAGCCAGGCGGTTTTTACGGTGGGCAGTGGGGCGGATTTTGGCACCGAGAGTGACGTGGGGAGCCGCGTCACTCTTGGGTCAAAACCTGCCTGCCACGACCTTCGCGATCGCGGCTTCCCCCTCCGGAGTCAGTCCGTTCATTTGAGCGGACTCAAATGAAAGGACCGCCAGCGAGCCACGTAATCCGCCTGGAGAAAGGGCAGCTCGCTTCTTTTTTCCGCTAGCGGCAACATGCCGCTAGCGGAAAAAAGAACACTAGTGGTCTCCATAGACCACCATTGTATGGAGGCGGATTTTGAGGCGAAATCCGCTGTCAAAATCTGCCTCCTTGCCCCCGTATGAACTAGCCCGGGTCTATTCACATGGAGGAAATTGGCGCTTTATTTAGCACTGAATTTTCAGCGCTGAAAAAACCTCCCATTGATTTCAATGGGTTCCACTAGCTTTTTTTTCCACTAGCGGAAAATTCTGCTAGTGGAAAAAAAAGCTAGCAGAACCCATTGAAATCAATGGGAAGCTTTTAAAGCGGCATTTTCCTCCGTGTGAATGGACCCTTAGGCTGAGGCCCCACGTTGCAGAAATGCAGTTTTTTTTATTGCAGATTTTGTTGCAGTTTTTTGAGCCAAAGCCAGGAGTGGATTGAGCAGAAGGGAGAAGTATAAGAACTTATTATATATTTCCCATTCCTTTTGTAGCCATTCTTGGCTTTGGCTCAAAAAAACGCAACAAAATCTGCAACAAAAAAAGCTGCGTTTCCACAACATGGGACTTTAACCTTAAAAGGAGGTTTTTTAGGGTATATCTAGTACATATACATAGTCTTACAGTACATGTAGAAAAGTATAATGCAGAACAATATGTGTAAATTGCCTAAAACACTTAGTGAATGAGGTGTAAAACATGTACGCCAGTTTTTTGGTGCAAAATACACCACAATTTTCATTAGTTTATTTGCCCCATTGTGGTAAGTCATTTCTTCACCATCATGTCTGCGTTTATTGATCAATTCTAAATATCAGCTGTGGGGGTAACATTGATATATTTTCTACAAGCTTCAGAAATCGCTCATTTTAGGTGATATTAGAAATCTCTGTCAGATTAGGGTCAAAGCAGTAACTTTCCAATTCCGCAATGCAACATTTCTTGTGCTTCATTCACTTAGAAGAATTATGTCTTTAGGATCTCAGTCTTGTTATATGACCTACATTCGGCTAAGCTTCAGTTCATGGACAAACACCTTGATATTGCGCTGTCTATTACCCTGTCATACTGCAGATTTCAGTGTTCCTTTATGACAATGAATTTCTTAGTCCTGAACTTGCAGAGCCATTTTGGACGACACTACCCCATCCACACTGTGTTATATTATCAGGCAGAACCTGTCGGTTTTGGTGAAAATGATTTTCTTATTGTCTGATAATTTTGTTAGGTTACATTTATAACACAGTCTGCTCTCCAGAAATACTCCTTATATTGTCCACATGGTTATCCCGGACGTATCTAGCAAATTTCATGTAAACATTCATCCTGCGCAGCAATTCGCCTTCTTCCTCTCAACAAAGTCCTTATTCACACTTTTCTTTGTATTGGGGCCGGTGAAAAATATGTCATCTATGTGCTGTGGACCTTAGGCTTGGTTCACACTAGCGCTTGTATTCCGTCCGCAAGGAGTCTGCATGGAGACCCCCCGAACAGAATACCAACGCTAATGCAAGCGCTGTGCAGTTAAGCATAATGGGCTCCATGTGCTTGCCGCGCCCTGCCCGAACAATTCAATTGTGCGGGCAGTGTGCGGCAAGCACACGGAGCCCATTATAGTCTATGGGCTCCATGTGCTTTGCAAGCACATCGCTTGCAATTGCGATTGCATTCCGTCTGGGGGAGGTCTCCATGCGGACTCCTTGCAGACGGAATACAAGCGTTAGTGTGAACCAACCCTTAGACTTTAATGGAGCTCTGTGGTCTGCAAAAAGTACTAAAATAAAACATGTCTCCTTTTTTTTCCACTTAATGTTGGTCTATGGAAAATGAACAGATATCCGTATACACCCATTAAAATAAATGGTCCTGCAAGCAATCTGTGATTTTCACGGACATGTGAATTAGGCTTTAAAGGGAACCTGTCATCAGAGCCCAGCATATCACCCCAAGCATTAAGTTGGCCGGCCATGATGGATCACTTTTGACTTATATTCTAAGGTCCCACATAGCGAGCCGCAGCCAAAGGGTGCTGCTGGAAAACCCGCAGGAGAAACGCATCATGGTTTTTCCTGAAGCGCTTCTCACATTTCTGCTGCGGATTATTTTCTGCAATGTGTGGATGGGGTTAGACAAAATCCACTTTGCAAGGACTATAAAACACTGCAAAATCACAGCATTTACGTTATGTGAAGCCCCTGGCCATAGTGGGTTTTCTTGGGATCCACTGAGGTTTACTTAGAGCTTGCAGGTGTGCAAGGACAGGTAGATTACTATAAAGGGAGTAGCTCTGTTAAACTTAGTCTGTCACTCAGATAGAGACCAGCCTGCTGCACCACATAACTACACAGAGTATGGAATTTAGGAAGTTTACTGGTAGAAATGCAGGCTGCACCACCGCAGATTAGTGCGCATATGGAAACTAAATCTTGTAAGCTGCTGTGATAATGTCTGACAGTGGAGGAGAAAGTGATACCACTTTATAGTTAGTTGGATTCCTTCCTATCACTATTATGTCAATGCACCATACTGTATATGACAATGCAGTGGACGTTACACTATTAACACTATCATTTGTGTGTAACAGTGAGGCAGATTAATACAGACTGGCATTATTAACACCACTCAGCAGGAGTCAGCAGAGGTTGCACCTCATTTATGACAAGGGGCACACCTCATAAATGAAGTTCACCCTTCTCTAGGCCATGCAACTGGAGGAAACATGTACACCAGTTCATAGCGAGCATAGCATATATTTCCTGCATCATGTATGCCAAATTTCTGGTGTAAATGATGACAATTCTAACAAATATAATAAAACATTGAGACTGAAGACAAAGGTTGTGAAAAGACAGGGTTTTAAGCACAGCGGAAAAAGTGCTGTATTCTACAGGCTCGGCAAAGTGAAGGAGACTTTGCTTAATCTCATCCACACATTGAGGAAAAAAACCCTGTGGAAAAGCTGTGGTTTCAAAATCGTTTTTTTCCACAGCATTTTTCTGCATTCACTGATAGAGTTGTTACTGTTATAGGACGCAGGGGTCTACTGGAGGTGAGGGTTTGTTTAGCAAACCACACAAGATTTCTCTTGAAACCAAACAAGATTCTCTTGTTTCATATGTTATAATAACTCACCTTAACAAGGGAAGGTGAGTAAATGTAACAGTGTTACTCACCTCCCCTAAGCTCCAGCGCAGGTCCCTGTCCTCTTCAGGCCTCTTCCAGCCTTCTGAATGACATCAGGCACAGCTGTGATTAGGCATCAACAGTCACATGGGTTATGCTGGCATCGTGACACCGCCTGACCCACATGACCACTGAGGCCAATCACAGGCTTCAGTGGTCCCTAATGTCATTCAGGAGGCCTGAAGAGAATGGGTACCCATGCTGGAGGCCAGGTGAGGTGAGTAACACTGTTTGTTATGTTTATTCATCTTCCTTGGGCCTCCACTTATTATACCATTTTAGGTTAGGATGAATCCAAAATTTTAATAAAACTCAGAATGAGAACCGGTTCGGACATCCCTAAATTACGTACTTTTTAAATTTTATTCTACTCTGGGACATTATACAGTGTGCAGGGGGCTCTATAGGGCATTCTATTATGTGGGGGCTACCTTGGGGCATTACACTGTGTGAAGGGACCACTATGAGACATTATACTGCATGGACGGCCTCTATGGGACATTATTCTGTCACTGGGATCTTTGACATGAATGAAGGGCAGAGGTTTCTGAACAGCTAAGTGGTACCCGTAATCCACCCCTGCCCAAAATCATAGAAAAAAACTGTTAGACTTTCACTCCCAGTAGGATAATGATCACATACTGATAATATCAGAGCAATGCAATATTAATAACGCTAGTAAAGTCTTAATGATCATTCACCATATGAATTAGTGCTCAGTATTTAATTAATTACGCCACTGATTACCATCAGACATGCATTAGGCTACAGTTGTCATACTGCGGAGCGCTGATAATTAATATACAGTACGACAGCCCCCCTTCTTGTATAGTCACTGGTAGTCAGGCTTGTAATAGCTAAATTGTTTGTAATGAAGAGCTATATTTTAGCACTGTGAATGGGAGACTTGCATAACATAGTGGTGGACAAGATGATTTTTGGTCAGTTTTGACCTAGATTTATGACAATTTTACACGTTGCATTTCACTGTCTGACTCTTTGCATGTTAACATGTATTAATAATTTTTATGTTGTTTTTTTGTAGATAATTTGTTTAAAAAGCATGTCGATCATAAAGCGCTGTGGAAAAGACTGCGGCAGAAACGCATTATGTTTTTTCAACAGTGCTATTTACAGAAAGTCCGCAGAGTTTTCCTCTGCGAACTTTCGGTCCCTATTACATGTATATACAGAAAATACCAGCGTTTCTGTACCAACGTTTTTTGAAATCACAGCGTTTACGTTGCGGATATTTTTCTGTAATGTGTAGATAGTATTAGCTAGAATTCCATCCACTTTGCAGGTATTATAAAATGCCACGTTTCTGCCCAGCCCAAACCTTAGCGTTTTCACAAAGTGGGGGCATTGTTAAACCTTATTTTATATGTTTTTGGTTTGATTAGATTCTGATGATGTGTCAACAAATCTGTAACAGAGTTGCAACCTCAGACTTTGTGCCTAAAATTAAAGAAGTTGTGCAGGATTAATATCAATGAGACTGAACTGAAGCATGGTCATGTGACCAAAGGACAAGATGTCAGTTCCTGAGAAACAGAAGTCAGCCACGTTTTCTAATCCTGTACTGTCCCTTTAAGTGTTTTTTTTTCTGTTTTTAGCATAAATGTAATGCGGGGATACATGAAACTGTATAAGAAAAGAATTGTCCTCGTTGCTCGCGGCAAACAATCACATCTTCTGTTTCTTATAGTGTTATTTAAACATGAAGGCTGTAATGCTATTGGTTGATTTTAGGCTAAGGCCCCATATTGCAGGCCACAGCAAAAAAAGCGATGTGGTAATAACCACGATGGCAACGCATAGAGGTTTTCCCGCAGCGCTCCTCACAGAAAGCCCACAGAGATCTGCTGCGTTTCTGCTTCTATTGTACCTATAGGGAAACCATAGATTTCATTGACATGCTGCAACAGTTTTGGAAATCACAGCGTATTTGCGGCACATGTTTTCCGCAATATGCGGATGTGATTCATGGGAATCCCATTCACTTTGTAGGAACTTTAAAACGCCATTTTTTTTTTATCTACATCAAACTATCGTGTTTACATCATGTGGGCCCTGGCCTTAGGGCCCCTTAACACGGAGTATACGCTGGCGGATTCTGAACGTGTAAACGTTCCGAATCTCCGGCATTTAAAACAGATCCCATTGCTTTCTATGGGAGCCGGCATATGTGCGCTCCCCATAGAAATGAATGGGCTGCTTTTTTCCAAAAGCACATTTACAAGACCACTCCTCTCCTTATACTGTAAAAAATGGAGAGTGATCACTACTGTGTAACTTTACATGTATGTAAATGATTTGTAGCTATCAAGTCATGTGTCTCACCAGGCCTGCTCTTTCCATCAGAAGACACAAGTATGTGCCACAACCTTAGACCATGGGTGATGCCTTCATATTCAGGTTCTGTTATATAAATGCATTGCTTAAAGGGAGCCTGTCAACAAAACTCAGCATGTCAACCCAGCCCCGCAGCTAGATAGGTTAAGGTCACCTGAATCAAACACTGGTTTCCACTTGTGTATTGCTGCCTCTGTTGCCAAGATTTCCCTGTTTTTGTCAGTATGCAAATGAACTATTTGAATGTTGCCATTTTTACAAAGAAGTAAGCCACCCATGACTCTGAGCCATCCTTTGTTCCTCCTTCCTTCCTCTGACTGACAGGACCAGGCATTGTATACCTAGTCTCACATGTCCCTGTTCTGTTCTGTTCTGTTCTGTTCTGTCACACTTATCACTGCTCATATTTTCTGCCATTCACTGTACTGCTGTTATTCCTGCCTGGCCCATTTCACATATGATAACTATGGATGATGGAAGGACATATGGACAACTGAATAAACCTTCATTCCTTTAAAGGGTGATCATAATGACTGCTTGTGACATCACTATAATTACTTTCTTCACAGGGTTGTCACAGCGTACATAGTAATCTTTTTGTGTGGATTATCCCTGTGTTATATCATAGTAGACATTATCCCTGTGCCATGACATTACTGTGTATATCATCTATGTACTGTGACATCACTGTGTATATTATCCCTGTGCCATGACATAAGTGTGTATATTATCCCTGTGCCATGACATTACTGTGTATATTATCATTGTACTGTGACATCACTGTATATATTATCATTGTACTGTGACATCACTGTGTATATTATACCTGTGCCATGACATAACTGTGTATATTATCTCTGTACTGTGACATCACTGTGTATATTATCCCTACGCCATTACATAACTGTGTATATTATCTCTGTACTGTGACATAACTGTGTATATTACCTCTGCACTGTGACATCAATGTGTTTAACCCTTTCCCGCCAATGGCATTTTTTGTTTTTTTCGTTTTTGACTCCCCTCCTTCTAAGCCCCATAACTTTTTTATTTCTCCGCTCCCAGAGCCATATGAGGTCTTAATTTTTGCGGGACAAATTTTTCTTCCTGATGCCACCATTAATTATTCTATATAATGTACTGGGAAGCAGGAAAAAACATCAGAATGGTGCTCCCGGGCGATCGCCATAGTTACAGACCCGACATGCGCCGTACTATTACGGATCATGTCGGGAAGGGGTTAATATCTCTGTGCTGTAATACATATATGTGAATTATCCTGGTACTGTAACATCACTGCGTGAATTATCTGTACTGTAATATCACTATGTGTAAAGGAGACTACAATAATCATACATTTTTCAAGTTCTGAACTTGCATCTTAAGATGGTTATGGTAGAATAGGGCTCTATTATAAGTTTTTATTATGGGGCTTCATTGTTATTGGTTATACCCATGAATCAAATAGTGGTCGAGTGTATGTTCTGCCCCTCAATTCATCTTTATAGAATTGGCAAAGATAACTGAGCACTGTAATTGTTATCACTTTGCCAATTACATAGAGAGTGGACATGGAGTGGCAGGATGCTTTTTTGCTGTTCAGCTCATTAATGGGAGTCCCAGTGTTTGGACAAGGGACTTCAATCTGGGGGACAGGCAATAAGTACAAAACACAATACAGCAAAACTATGCTGTATGAGCCCCACATATGCGTGAATAGCCTTTATAAAGGCTATTCAGGCACCGCTAAAGTTATTTTACCCCCTCCCCCCTTTAGAATAAAACCATAAAAACATATATGCAAATTACACTTATCATGCATGGTGGGCGGTGATGCACGGTCCGACGTCTTCTGGCACGCCTTCCTCTTCTTTCTTCTTCTTTTGGTGATGCCCTCCGGTCCTGGCTCTTCCCCGACTTCATCGTCCTCTTCTTCCGGCGGGATTGGTTCAAATTTGGCGCGTGCGCAGTATCGCTTGCCTCAAGGATGCAAGCGTACTGCCATTGAGAAAAATGGAGCTGGAGCGTGCGCAGTAGCGCTCTGGAGGGAGCGCTACTGCTCACGCGTCGGATTTGAACCAATCCCGCCAGAAGAAGAGGATGATGAAGCCGGGGAAGAGCCAGGACCGGAGGGCGTCGCCGAAAGAAGAAGAAAGAAGAGGAAGGCGTGCCAGAAGATGACGTCGGACCGTGCATCACTGCCCACTGTGCACAATAAGTATAATTTGCATATATGTTTTTATGGTTTTATTTTAAAACAGGGGGGAGGTTAAAGTAACATTAGCGGTGCCTGAATAGCCTTTTTAAAGGCTATTCATGCATATGTGGGGCTCATACAGCATAATTTTGCTGATAGAGCCCATTTTAGTTCCTAATATGTTGGAAATTCTAGCATGTTTTCCATTCCAAATAGTGACTTGTCTTATTTTCATTTCTCTCTTGTAGGTTCGAGCCAGTGCCATTGCTCAGGATGCAGATCAGAACTATGACTATGCCAGCAACAGTGTAATACTCCATTTAGATGTGGGGGATGAGGTCTATGTAAAGTTGGATGGTGGCAAAGTGCATGGTGGAAACACCAACAAATACAGTACCTTCTCTGGATTCATCATCTATCCTGACTGAGGACTAGGAACAGTTGTAAACTCTATCCTCATGAACCCTTTCCTTGCCAGAAACTTGCAGAGCATTGCTCCAGTAACCCTTCACCTGCAAGACGTACAGTGTTGCTCCATATTACTTTTCTTCAGTGGTGATCTGCAAGACATATCTTAACCCTTTTTCCGCTAGAAATGGCTGCTATGCCCAACAACACCGGTGACTGATCTAGCAAAGGATAGGTTAAAAAAAGAATTTCCCATCATCTGAGTGACCAGAGAGTCTTCTATCAGGTGGCCAGAGACCACGACTTATATTTTCTGATCTGCAGAACCTATTTATATTTGCTGGTTACCAGGCTCTCATCTTGGAGATCATGAATAAGTCAGTGTCTCATCTTTTTGTTGTCTTAGCAGGATATGGGAGCATGGGGGGACTAAACCGGGGGCAAATATCTCATATGATTAAGGTGAACCATCTGTGTGCATGTGTGTAATAAATTGTGCGTCACCATGTATTAATATGCAGAAAACATAATTGTGAACATATGATTGACGGCCCCTTTATGTGAAACAATGTAGCAACTACCAGCTGATGGAGTATATTTTGCTTAGACCCTTAAAGTCCACTACGTTTTACAAGCTTTCATAGCTCCTCGGAAAATTCATTCTGGACAAATATCTAATATCTAACAGTCCAAAAATGTGTATAACTACAATATGCCATCAAGGTTGTATGCTTGTGACTGAGGAAAATGTGTTTCTGCTTCACCAAGTTTTCAGAGCATAGTTTAGTCCATCGTGACTCATATCTGCATCAGACACCCCTTCTCTAAGAAAAGCTTCCTCTCCTTCTTGCCCTCATACTGTACATGAGCCAAAGTATTTAACATCTGACCATCATTGTGCCAGTAAAGGCAAGGTGCAAAAGCAACATTGTCCATTTCCAAGTGTGTGTCAGCCTCAAACTCTACTTCTACAGCAGATAAAAAGCAAAACCCAAATGTGCTACATAAAAAAAATATGCTTGTATGTGTGAAGGGAAAAAATGAGCATAATGTGCAGAATGGAACCTGAAGACCTAGTCCGACTCCTAGGTGAGATCGAGGAGGGGTATGCACTGTGTTGTATTGGTTCTGGTTCTGAAGATAGTGCTCTGGCTGTGCATGCTGCTGGGTTCAAGCCTCCACCTCTCTGTCCCATGTCTCTGTGTTGTGCAGCGTGAAATATTGGAGTGTTTTGTACTACTAATAATAAAACACACGTGATTCCAAACCATCTATGAGGAGTTAATGTGTCTGAGCTCAAACACTTGCCATGTAATGAAAGAAAAAAATAAACCATTTTGTTTATCTTATATCTTCATTCTTCATTTATTTCACTATGTCCAACTTCTTTTGTTCTTCACTTTCTTAGGGTACATGCATTACACAAGGCATGAAATTAAGAATATGCAGGGTAGTGCACGAAGTACTATAGTCTACAACAAATAAAAGATGTATGCAAACAGTAGTGTCTCACAAAGGTGGGAACTACACTAATCTTTACATGGAACCTAAAATATGAATGGATGTCAGAAAACTGATCAGAATTGTAAAGGCCACTATCTAAGTGTTTCATCAGTCTAGCTGCTGTCTTTTCATCCCACTTCCTGTATTTCTCCTCCCTCCCCTCCATCTTGCTAAACAGGCTGGAGAAGTCTCACAATACATATACAGATCAGATAATATGCAGATGCTTGTACAGAATGGACTCAGTGTTATCTATGTATTTACATAGAGATAACAGACTCGGATTTATCAGCAAACTGCAATTAGCTGAATGATTCTCCTGTCCGCAGTAAGTAACATCACTTCTCTTATAGGTCCATGGTTATAGCAATGCTGAGGAATAAAGTCACTAATCAGAAGAACAGAGTAGAATTTCTAAAGCAATATATTTAGGGAAAGTCTTCAATTTACAAAAACTACCAGTATAGATAGGCTCCTTGAGATGGGACAACCCCTTTAACTTGCTGATTTGAGTAGGATTGGCCCATTATCTAATGTATATTGAAGACTCCTGACTCTGGGGAAAGATCTTTCAGGCATTGCAATGTTCAATCCTTTTCACCAAGGAGATAAAAGCCACTAATGGTATCTGGTAGCAGATTATGCCCCTCTCCCCAAATAAAACTCAGCCAGACTTAACCAGGCCAAGCATTCATTTGTATAGGGAGGAAGAGAAGAGCTCCTCAAAACAGAGAGACATCTGCGCAACAGAGAGACTGTTTTTTTACACAACACAGCTGTGTTATCAGGAATTACTCTCCAGTCTTTTCCTAGCAGAAATTAGTACTTGGCCTCATATTTCTGTCTCTCACCTCTTCTTCTCCTACCCCTCCCCTTTCCATAGACTTCAATGTAATATGACACTGCTTTTGTACAAAGTATGAACTGAAATCAAGAAGTACAGGACACGGGCACTTTTCTTTAGTGAAGTATATTGCATAGTTTGTTCCTTTTACTTGCACTTTTAATTTCTAAAAGAATTTTTTTTTTTATATATATATATATATATAAGTGGAGAACCTTGGTTTTGGTTAATAAATTATTTTGTGGTATGGTGATATGTGTGCCATATACACTCACCGGCCACTTTATTAGGTACACCTGTCCAACTGCTCGTTAATACTTAATTTCTAATCAGCCAATCACATGGCAGCAACTCAGTGCATTTAGGCATGTAGACATGGTCAAGACAATATCCTGCAGTTCAAACCGAGCATCAGTATGGGGAAGAAAGGTGATTTGAGTGCCTTTGAACGTGGCATGGTTGTTGGTGCCAGAAGGGCTGGTCTGAGTATTTCAGAAACTGCTGATCTACTGGGATTTTCACGCACAACCATCTCTAGGGTTTACAGAGAATGGTCCGAAAAAGAAAAAACATCCAGTGAGCAGCAGTTCTGTGGGCGGAAATGCGTTGTTGATGCCAGAGGTCAGAGGAGAATGGCCAGACTGGTTCGAGCTGATAGAAAGGCAACAGTGACTCAAATAGCCACCCGTTACAACCAAGGTAGCCAGAAGAGCATCTCTGAACGCACAGTACGTCGAACTTTGAGGCAGATGGGCTACAGCAGCAGAAGACCACACCGGGTGCCACTCCTTTCAGCTAAGAACAGGAAACTGAGGCTACAATTTGCACAAGCTCATCGAAATTGGACAATTGAAGATTGGAAAAACGTTGCCTGGTCTGATGAGTCTCGATTTCTGCTGCGACATTCGGATGGTAGGGTCAGAATTTGGCGTCAACAACATAAAAGCATGGATCCATCCTGCCTTGTATCAACGGTTCAGGCTGGTGGTGGTGATGTCATGGTGTGGGGAATATTTTCTTGGCACTCTTTGGGCCCCTTGGTACCAATTGAGCATCGTTGCAACGCCAAAGCCTACCTGAGTATTGTTGCTGACCATGTCCATCCCTTTATGACCACAATGTACCCAACATCTGATGGCTACTTTCAACAGGATAATGCGCCATGTCATAAAGCTGGAATCATCTTAGACTGGTTTCTTGAACATGACAATGAGTTCACTGTACTCCAATGGCCTCCACAGTCACCAGATCTCAATCCAATAGAGCATCTTTGGGATGTGGTGGAACGGGAGATTCGCATCATGGATGTGCAGCCGACAAATCTGCGGCAACTGTGTGATGCCATCATGTCAATATGGACCAAAATCTCTGAGGAATGCTTCCAGCACCTTGTTGAATCTATGCCACGAAGAATTGAGGCAGTTCTGAAGGCAAAAGGGGGTCCAACCCGTTACTAGCATGGTGTACCTAATAAAGTGGCCGGTGAGTGTATGTCAGCTGAAGAAACTCAAACCAAACTTGGACCCAACTGAAAGGGGTTCTTATAGTTTTGAAGAATTATCGTAGGATTATTCCCTGGATGTATTGTTCACTTACCTATGAAGCTGTAAACTACAGTCCTAAATATTGATCCTCAACTAATGATACCTACATTCTATCATGAAGTATCTGTCTATCAGGATAAAAATGTGAAAAACAGACAGTTTGACAGAATCTGTTTCACATACTGTGGTCATCTCGGTCACAAGATTTCTTCAATGTCTGCAAGAAATGGAACATCTCAGGTTGAATTCTGTCTTAACCATCTGTACACCACAGTCACAATTTACTGTCACTATTTTCATATCTCTTACCTGTGTTACATGTAATGATCTACAAATAGATTAATAAACACATTTTGACATACGGTACTTTGTTTTACTGTCGCTATCCTGTTTCCCATGCTCAGCTGTATATATAAGATATCTTACATAACACATGAACAAGTTCTTTCATTCACTGTATGTCAAAGGGGTTCTCTGGGACTAGAACATTGATGGCCTAATATTAGAAGAGGATGTCAATTTTTGATCAGTGGGGATCCCTGTGAATCATCATATTGAAAGGGTCATGACTTTTGTATAATGGGTTTTGAAAAATGTAAGATCAGTGGAAACAAATATTTTTCTGTTTCTTGTATCATAGTCATTTAAAGAGGATCTGTCAAGTCCTCTGACTGTACATGCCCATAGACTGGCAACGCTGCCTTAACGTCCTAGTTGTCATTATTATCTTGTGTAGCAAAATAATAATAGAATGATAGAAACTTACTGTCAAGTCAGCAGTGGAGGCAGCCGACTTGGTATTACAAGACATTACAAGAGTACTATAAGTTAGGTAATCCCTATTATTGACAGCACACTTCTATTAGTGGCTGGAGTCTTTGCAACTGGGTAAACTATGGAAAATAATAGAAGAGGGGAATCCACAGTCTATGGGTATAAAAGTATCAAAAACTCCAGTCCGGTAACCATACATTCAATTAAAATAAGTCTATGCAAATTGATATTGAAAAACACAAGCTATAATAGCAATAATAATATAACAGCATTCCTCCCCACTCACACTGTACTGTGTGATAGGCGCTGCTTTGAAGAAGGACGTACGTGACTGACTGTCAGGAACGCCCATCTGACTGTGAAGAGCTACTGTCGGCTTTCCAGCAGTATATAGAACTGCCTGTGCCCTGGACCATGAAAGGTCCTCTTTAACAAACAATATAGTATATTGGAAAACAGTATAAAGGTTTTCCCTCATTACATGTATTTTCACGTCTGTGCACATTCACCAAATTAACGCTACTTGAAGCCTATAAGGCGGCCTACTAAAAAATAACATGAAGTTCCTCCTTTTCTTTTAAGAAGTGTTTTTTTCTAGAAATGCTACTATATGTGTACCACATAAAGACTCTTCTCACAATAACATGAACTTCTGTTTAGTAGCAGACATGGACGCCTCAGATCAGAAGACATTGGACTGGTAACAATGTATATCAATTACATTATTAGATCCAACTACAAGAAATACATGAAGAAGAAACTAAAAGGTTAGTCAAACTGCAGATGCAAACAGAATATACCATTAGTAACTGGAGCTAAGAGAAGAAAGAAAATGTAAGGGACAAGACAATCTGAAAAGCAGCCATGGGACCATTGATGGACAAGTGCGGTCACATTACTGTCATGTCTATCAGAGATAGCCATGCTATGTACTCCGATACTTCTAGCGTGTGGCCAGCCACTCTTAACCTACAGGGCTAAAAGGGATCTCGTTCAAGTAATAGGTGGGATCCCACCAGTTGATGTTCCATCTCAATACCCCTTTAACTGCAGTGTTCATGTTATTGTAAAGGCCTTTATGCTTCTTCTTTATTGGTTCTATTGGTTGTGTCCTTTCCAATATGGCAGTGGGAAAGTATGGCACTAAGCAACATGGCAGGGAATGACACAGCAGTAAGCTATGACAAAATTGAAGAGCATAGGCATAGAGACATTATATAACTATAATAAGACACGATATAAGACCTGCCAATGTGTGTGTGGTTGGAGGTTTCCTGAGAACCAACTATTGTGCCCTTTATCGTCTTGCCACAGTATAGTCAGTCCATCATCCATTATACTCAAAGATGGAGTAATGTGAGTATAGCCCTGCTGTGTCTGATAAATGAAATTGCACAGAATATCAGAAATGTTAACTTTCATTTATGAGATTTTTAGAAAAGCTGATACGTAGAAAATACTAGCTTTCTCTTTAACAAACCACATATCTTCCCATCAGTGTGTAATATTCTTAGTCTAAGGCTCCTTCAGAACGTCATGTACCTCTCGACTGACATCAGGGATGACTTGGAGATATCCAGACAACTGTCACAAAGGGAGTTGAAGTGAGGAGAAAAAATAACATGTTTGTGCGCCACATAATCCAACCGAGAGGTTTTCTGTCCAGCAAAAGATGTGGGTTTAAGTTGTTATCTCTATTTAACAATGGTGAAATTGTGAATTTATAGTCTATGACACAATGGGGTCAACTGGGAGCTTCAGCTGAGGTTAGCCCACTTGCTATGATTCCCCATTAACTCCTACATAATAATTTTGTATGTAGCATACTCTGACTCTATTCCAGGGATTTTGTCATTCCAGGGAACTAAAGTGTACCAGCTTATAAAGAACTAGCAAACTGGCAAATGGCCCCTGAAAACATGTTATTATATATTAGTCATAGACGAGGACTGCCTGGAGGAATTGCGCCTGATGAGGAGGCCATAGCCCCCTGTGACTGGTTATTGCCCTACAGATGGGAATACTGTAGTGATGTTAAACAAGACAATCTACGACTACTGAAGACAGAAGGATGCTGTAGGCGAACCCGTCCTAGACTTGGCTGCACCGTAAGTGGTTTTCTTCTTTGATGCTGAAAATGTAGATGACTTTAGGAAAATGGCTTTGAGGGAATGACAGGACGAGTCTCTAAAGTAACAGTTCATTTTCCTGGTAGAAAGTGGCAGCGTGATAAGTTTTTGTAGCATCCGTGGAGGGATGTTGCATATTTTCTGTCTACAGCTTTATCATCAAGAATTTGCTTGTTTTTGGCAGCGCCATGTGAAATAGCAGCAGTACCAAAAAAAATGAAAGAAGCAGAAAGTATATTACATTACAATTTAGGTGCAACATTATGTATGGGGATATCTGTAATCTTTTGTCACAATGGATATGTTGGATTATGGGTCAATAGATGGTTTAAGTAGGATTGTATACATTACTTTTGAATAAAATGAATTTAAATCAATTTAACTCAGCATATTGCCCCAATATCCGAATATCCCTTTAATTAAAGGGATTGTACAGCAGGATAGAAATATTTAGAAAAGGCTCAGAATGTGTAAAATAAAATAAAATATGCAATACTCAACACGTCCCAAAATTGTTAAACTTGTTCATTTTAGCTGCTAATTTAAGCAATCCTTTTCAATATAGATTTATTAGAGGAAGAAAAAAGGCAGAGGAAAATGCAGCCGGGCCCCTTCACACGGCGTAAGCGCTCGGCTCGTTCCGAGCCGTACACGCGAACGCTTCTAAACACTTCCCATTCACTTCAATGGGAGCGCGCGTAAAGCCGGCTTTACGAGCGCTCCCATTGAAGTGACTGGGAAGAGTTTAGAAGCGCTCATGTGTACTGCTCGGAATGAGCCGAGCACTTACGCCGTGTGAAGGGGCCCGAGTAAAATACTGCAGGAAAAAAATGCATTTTTCGCAAACATCGGGGACTAGAGAAACAAATCCAACTGTGCTGGAATCAGTGAAGTAGTGCCTACTAACAGATAGGAATAGGAATTGGCAGAAGTGATGGAAGGTCCTCTGGTGGAAGGTTCAATAGGAGCAGAGCTACTTCTGACTGTATACACTGTATACAGCTTACATTAACCAGATCAGCTGATCGGTGCAGAGTCTGCACGTCAGACCCCCATTGATCAGATACTGATGACTTATCATGTGGATAGGTCATTAGTTTCCACACCACATAGTGTCTGGAACAACACATGGGGTCTCATGCCATTAAGGACATGTTTCCCCTATTCACCGTTGGAGATTGTGTGAATATTTGCTTATTTTAATGCAGTTGGAGATTGTCTAATATTTTTTATTATTTTGCCAAATAGTATAACCCCAAAGAAAAGAATTGCCTGGATGCCCAGGAAAAGAAGCAGGGGTAAGGTATTGTGTGAATTTTGTCTTCAGCTTGCAGCTTGCAGTTTGCAATAAAGGACATTTAAGTGTTGACCTAGTCAGGAAACAGCCAGCTCTTACCTGAAACAAAATTGTGGCACTGTTACAAAAACATGTGAATGAGGTATCCATCAACTAAAAGGCTATTTCTGTTGTGTAGATTGAGCATAAAGTATTATCAGCATAAAGTATCAGCAAAAGTATCCACCATTGGACCACCGCTGTATATCTCTTTAAAGGGTTATTCCCATTAACATACCGTAATCATATCTATATTTGTAAATAATTAAAAGTTAAAAAATTTTGCAAATACAAGTAGTTAGAAATTTTTCATAATTTTAAAGATTTTCTCGTATCATCTTAGTGGTGAGAGTCTCTTGTCTAGATTGGTTGCTATTGGATATGACCATAAATGCAGAAGCTTTCTATGGTCTGGGACTTGTCAAAAACCCAGCTATGACTTTCTTATTGTAGCTGGGTTATCAGGCAGGGACACTACATGTATCAGAAGATATCCCGGCCACAATAAGGAAATCTTGGCTCATTTTTTTACCTCAGAAAGGTCCTGCATACATGGTCATATCCACTGGCAACCGATCAAGAAAATAGACTGTGACCACAAGGTATTTAGAGAAAATCTTTAAAACTCTGCCAAATTTTTAATTACTTATATTTGCAAAAATGGTTAACTTTTAATTGTCTACAAATTTAAAAATGTTTGTATTCATGGGAATACCCCTTTAACTTCTTTTACCCCTTTCTTAAAAAATGTTATCCTGTTAATACCTTAAATCTTCTTTGCTCATTAATGATATTAATTTTGTTTCTTATAATTAATGTTATAAATTCAGATTCAATGGAGAATATTAATCTTTTCAGCCACTATTTAACAAGCTATAATTTTCAGCTCATGTCATTTCCACCAACAATGTTTACGGTGGTCTTCTGAATTTCCTTCCAACTACAGGGTATGTCATGGATGCTATCATGTCATGGATGCTATCAAACTATTGGGGCGGGAATTGTTGTAAGAAAATAAGATTTGATATTTTGGAGAACTTGGCAGATTTCTCTGCCGCTGATAGACAAGGCTTCAATAAGAAATGTGGATCCGTTTTGGTGGAGACACTGAATAGAAGGTTGGAGGAAGACTTTAAAGTTTGGGGAACAAAATGGAAACTGGACATATTAACCCCTTCCCTCTGACCGCAGTATTAGTACGGCATATGTTGGCATATTGCAGGCATTTAACCCTTCAGACACCTCAGTCAATTTAGTATATATACTAAATAAATATCTGAGACTAATAAATAACACTTACTGCTCTTTTACATTTATGACTTCAACTGAACAAAAGATGCGAGTGGTTGAGACAGGTTGTGTCTCTCAGGAGGAAGTCATGCTACGTGACCGTAAGATGGCACAATAAAATTGGTTTTCAATCACTTTTAATCAATTTTGCTTCACTTCTCACTTACAGCTAACTAGGCATATGTACACACTCTCTATCAGACTTGTAGGATGTGCATAAGTGAGAAATCGAAGGTCTTGGTCATGTTCTGGCCTGCAGATGGGAAAGGGTTGAATTGTTTACAAGTCAGCACTCTTTAATCATCTGTAATATTTTCACCACACGCCGCATCGTCCATAAAACCCAGTGGATCAATATAGGACGGAGCGACTAAGATCAGAGTGTTTGAGGATTAGCAGGGCTGCTTCTCAATGTAACTCTCTCTCTAGTATCTGCCACTAAACAAAGACATTGTCTGCAATGTTCCCCCAGGAGAGCCATCTTAATAGGCCTATGGGTTCAATATGCTCTGTCTGTTTCATTGCTTAACTCCTTCAGTCTGTGGGTAAAAGTAAGATTGAGGGACGAAACAAGCGTTCTGAATGACTTCATTGTGTTCCGTACCAGAATAGTCAGGACTAGTGCCATAAATAATAGCTGTGCTATAACCTATAACGTAAATTGGTCTTTAACACAATATCCCAGGCTCAACCTTGTACTCACAGTTATAAATCGGCAACCACACAAGGCAATGTAGTAATATTGGGTTCCTTAACTAGATGTTTGATGCCTAACCAAATAAACATATTAATATATAAGACTGTATATTAAATATAAAAATGAAAATGAAACCCCTGAACGTATAGAAATCTCATAGGAAGCTATAAAATTGCTATATAATTGGAGTAGAGGGCAAATGCACAAGATAAAGACACATCCAAATGAATTCATGAGCTAAACAGTTAGGTTCCCATTGGAATCTTTCTCTACAAGAAGCCCAAAGTGTAGACACAAATTTTGTGAAATATGTAAATGTCTCGTAGAGAGTATGGTAATGAAGTAGCTTCATTATACAAGTCTGCAAAAATAGCCAGACAAGGGAAAAAAATAAAGAATAAAAATACAGGTGTAAAGTACAACACCAGATATAGTAGATAAGAAAAATGGTTGTAGAATCCCTAATGAAGAAACCAGCAGAATTAATAAGCATTTTGTGTGTAAACCAGGTATAGTATGTGGAGGCATCCCAAGATCCACTAAGCCTACAAAGCCTTTCTACAACAATTGACTTTTATACATTACAATCACTGTTGTCCTGTGAATCTTCCTCTATTTCCCTTTTTATTAAAGTTTAAGTTACAAGGAACAGATATAGATCAGATTATATATTCAGGGTGATGTTTCCGTTTTTGTGTTTGCATTTGTATGGCAGTCATGGTAGAGTGTACATGAAGATATCTTTCCTGTTGGCCGGCAGTGCTTGATGGTTGCATTGTACATACAGGCTGTCTCCTCCATTGTGGTCTTCCATGCCACCCCTCTCATCATGACTGTTTTTAACTTAACTATACTGAATTCATTTGGTGTCCCAAGCTCCAAGGAGAGTCTATTTTTAGTGTAGTTGTAACATTGCAGACACGCGACTTTGGAGATTCTAATTGTAGAATAAAAACTACTCGCTCCAAAAGTCTTTAGAAGGCACTGGTGTTGAAAAAGCCAATTTTTATAGATCCCCTCTATGTTTTCTGTACATGACTCAATGTTCTTCACCTAATCACCCTGTTCTACAAGGCAGCAATATAAACCAATGTGCACTGTGTATACTGTAGTTATTTGATACCAAGATGGCCGCCCTCTTGTACTTGAGCAGATGATGTCACAGTGTGAGGCTCTTGTGACTTCACTTCATGATGTCACAGTCACTGTGGATCTGTCTGAGCTGGGATTAATGAAGTAACTACTCAGATGAAGTGCAGAAGACTGAAGCCCAAACACAGGTACATACAAGTATGGGTTATTTAGTTTTAGCTGATTAATAAGAATAAAATTTTAATCAGTCATCCGGAAACCCTACTCTAGTGTAAGCTGGGTTGTATACTTTTTCCCATGGAGTATTGCCTAAACATAAGTGTTAGGGAATTGCTAGGACAGCAATTCCCCAGTAACTGTTTGAACCCTGGGACAGGACACAAGAGACAGTGAGCCCTAAGCTGAAGCCCCCAACTGACCCTTCCTATTGCCAGGCCCTATCCTATGTAATAAGCGGCAACCACGAAGACAGTCCCTTCCTGTATAGGTGAAACACAAAACGGAAACAAGACGGACAACAACAAAGAGAGGTCAGCTAGCCAAGGGTCAGTAAACAGTCGAGCGATGCAGTGCCAAATCAGAGTCCAAAGAATAGTCAGTGAGGAAAGCCAAAGGTCAAAGGTTAGAATGCAAGCAAAAATAGGGACAGTAAGGAGCAAGTATGCACAAGGGAATAGCAAGCATAGGTGTGAATGAGAGCCAAGGCTAAATAGGGAGGAAGAACCCACCCCTGGAGTTGACAGGAAGGCAGGCTGTCAATCACACGAATTAACACTTAATGAACAGAGGCAAACAAGGCCAGAAGACGGGTGTGGCGCAAATACAATCTCAAAGCTAGAGTCGTGTTCACACAGTGCGACCAAAAACTTTAAGCCAAGAACCAAACTGCACACGCCTCCTGCGCCGCAGCACGCAAGCAGAGGGTGGCGCAGTGACCTGAACAGGCAGAGATGTTACAATAAGTCTCCATATACCATAAGTCTTCAATGAAAAAATATAGTAACAGTACTACCTCCAATGCTATTTAGTGGTTCTAGCAAGATACTTTATGGCATACATTTGAACAAAAGAATCCTTTGGGTGTGACACAATGTTGTCTGCATATTTTTTGATACAGAACTATGTATTAGATATACTGGGAGTAAGTGATACCGAGGTCATATGACAATAGCCTAAAACTGGGGACAACAGCCCTATTATTATTGTGTCACAGGCAGCAAATTGCTGCCAAACCGTTTGGTTTGGAGCCACCTCTAATGGCGTTTATCCCAGCGGACTCCCTGGTTCTCACCTGTTAACCCTCAGAAAGGGATTTGATCTTTGGTGTGGGGAGTCCGCCAGGCCACATCATCCTGTTTGGCAACAGCTGACCAGGTGGATTAAACTGGGGTGCAGAGCACCATAGAAACATGATAAAAGGGAATAAAATGTGTACACAGACTAAAACCAGCACAGACAGGGACAGGGTAAATGCAAGAAATATACAGGAATAAGGATGCATATGGCAGAAAGCCCAGAGACTACAGAATATAAGATACATATTGCAGAAAGCCCAGAGACTACAGAATACAAGATACAGTACATATCACAGAAAGCCCAGAGACTACAGAATATAATATACAGTAAATATCGCAGAAAGCCCAGAGACTACAGAATATAATATACAGTAAATATCGCAGAAAGCCCAGAGACTACAGAATATAATATACAGTAAATATCGCAGAAAGCCCAGAGACTACAGAATATAAGATACAGTAAATATCGCAGAAAGCCCAGAGACTACAGAATATAAGATACCTATTGCAGAAAGCCCAGAGACTACAGAATATAAAATACATATCGCAGAATTGCAGATTCTTGTCATGTGACTGCATTGTTACTGTTTTGCCTCTAAAATATAAATTGTAATTATTATTATTTTGTACATCCCCCTTTGTAATTTGTAGTATACAAGAAAAATATTTTTCCACTAAAACAGAAACAATGCAGTTACATGACAAGAATCTGCATAACTAATCATATGCTAAATAGTTGCAAGCCAAATTTATGTATGAGATAGCCAAGAGGATTGTCTATAAAATGAAGGTGGTCTCACGTTTGAAGCTGCATGGTGAGATATGGAGCCTGAAAGTCAAAAGCTTAAAACATTATTACCCTTTTGCTCATCAGTGTATTGAGGATTATATGACAGAAAACACATAATCAACCAACAAAAAGGAACACACAGCAGCTTTGATATTCAAGAACAGTACAGTGTGAACTAGAGCCAAGCCAAAGGCAAAGTATGGTGGGAAAGCCCAAAAATGGCGCAAACTGTTACAGATTGTACTGTCCTATGGCTGCAACTCCTGGCTCTCATTAGCTTCTTTACCCACAGCAGAGATAGCGTAATATATGCCTAACCTTTGAACAAACATTGTATAAATCAATAGTACAGTGTGTGTACATGAGGAGGAATACTATATCTAGCCATTATATGGGTTATATTTTGCGATGATAAGCACTTTGCAGCGTCTAACTATAGTTTGCATTCTTCTCTGAGCCCATGGGTGAGGACTACTATGTAGCTAATAAGTCATTTATTTCAATTGGAATTTTGCTAATTGAACAGGTTTGTAGTTTGCGACACATTAGGATGCTCTGACAAACCATATACTGGGCATGGGAATAAGCAAATCCATCTGATCATATTCTACTTAGTGCAAATCTGCAATTGGTTTAACCTTCAGATCAGTAAGTGTGATTTGTGTTTGACACATTTGATGTAGTGGCCAAATGTTGTGTGGACTAAAAGCCCATATAAAGGTAGCATAGAGCAGTGGACCCAAACTGTTATAGGTTACAAGTCTCTAACAAATATGTGAAGAATCTTGTTAAACATATGGCCTGGTAATATGGCCTTTACTCTAATGTGACATGGCTTTTAGTGCCAGTTTCAAGTAACCATCTGGAATGATGGTGGAATGACATGTAGTAGTTAAAGGAGTTGTCCAAGACCATTTGCAAACGAAATATCACAGCAGCATATGCCCTTAGATATGGGAGTGATTTATTACGTGTGGTTTCATTGCAGGGGAGAGTGGAGAAGGGAGAGGTACACAGAGAGTGAGAGCAGGCAGATGTATCATAGGAAATGTAGTTTGTCCACAGATTCACTGTGCGTAAATAACAGTGATACAAGGAGCAGAAAGTAAAATAAAGCCAAACAGGGTGAGGAAGGGGACAGCGAGTTGCCAACCTCTCTTTAAAATTTAACAGTTCTTAGATTTATGACTTTCATGGTTGAATATTGAACGGAACTGTAGATAGAAATGTTGGTGGGAATGTTATATTTTTCATATAAAATTGCAATTTGTTGCTTATGACTTGTTCACAGCTTCCAGTGGTCTCTTCTTATGTATCAATGAACCAGCCCATTGTTTGGCCAGTGAATAGGTTAAACGCTATCTGTAGAATTACTATATCAATTTGTATGATTAATTATAATACAGAACCTACAGTTTTCAGGAAATTGTTCGAAAAAGTGAACTTATGTATGACCGCTCCCAGAAGTAAGAACAAAAGCACTGACATATTATTGTAATATACTAGGATTTAGAAATGTAATAACTAGCATAAACACAACACATACAAGGAGAGACAACAGTAAGTATAGCAAGAATATGAACAGATTTTCAGACTTAGGTGCCTTGGGAAAGGAAAACCACAGCAATAAAATACTTGTTAAATTAAAAGTTAACCAATATCAGTTTTGTCATCACATCCTACTTTTGACTGATATTGAGTGTTTTTAACGTTATATTTCTTTTATAATTACTGCTATATACCTATCTTAAGGGAGATTGGACATTTGCCTGAGGTGATGGAAATGGAATAATATAATAAAAGATACTGCACTTACTTGGTAAAGCCGCCACTGATCTGTCCAAGTACCACTGATCGGTTTAGTTAGTTGCAGCATCTTTGCAGTATGTGTTGGTTGCTCTGCATGCCTAGCTTTGCTGCATAGTCCCCATACATGTAATGCTATAGACAGTAGTAACAGTAATACCAGTAGATTATAGATTGTGCTGTGCCTGTCTAGGACACACAGGATAGTTGTGGCTGGCTGCAGATAGAGCCAGAGTAGTCTAGCTGACTTTGGACTGAGGTAAAGGGTTAATGTTGAAGGTCATACTGTGCATTTTGTACATGTGTCAGTTGTCTCTGCACAGTGTATTAGAACTACATGCCTAGCGTTGCTGCATAGTCCCCATACATGTAATGCTATAGACAGTAGTAACAGTAATACCAGTAGATGGTAGACTGTGCTGTGCCTGTCTAGGACACACAGGATAGTTGTGGCTGGCTGCAGATAGAGTCAGAGTAGTCTAGCTGGCTTTGGACTGAGGCAAAGGGTTAATGTTGAAGGTCATCCTGTGCATTTTGTACATGTGTCAGTTGTCTCTGCACAGTGTATTAGAACTGCATGCCCAACTTTGCTGCATAGCCCCCATACATGTAATGCTATAGACAGTAGTAATAGTAATACCAATAGATTGCAGATTGTGCTGTGCCTGTCTACGACACACAGGATAGTTGTGGCTGGCTGCAGATAGAGACAAAGTATTCTAGCTAGCTTTGGACTGAGGCAAAGGTAAAGAGTTAATGTTGAAGGTAATACTATGCATTTTGTACATGTGTCAGTTGTCTCTGCACAGTGTATTAGAACTACACGCCTAGCGTTGCTGCATAGTCCCCATACATGTAATGCTATAGACAGTAGTAACAGTAATACCAGTAGATGGTAGACTGTGCTGTTGCCTGTCTAGGACACACAGGATAGTTGTGGCTGGCTGCAGATAGAGTCAGCGTAGTCTAGCTGGCTTTGGACTGAAGAAAAGGGTTAATGTTGAAGGTAATCCTGTGCATTTTGAAAGGGGAGGGCTAACACAGAAGAGGAAAGCAGTGCTTATGAATATGACAGCGATGCCCTGTCCCCAATACTTATAATTAGAGATGAGCGAACAGTGTTCTATCGAACACATGTTCGATCGGATATCAGGGTGTTCGCCATGTTCGAATCGAATCGAACACCACGTGGTAAAGTGCGCCAAAATTCGATTCCCCTCCCACCTTCCCTGGCGCCTTTTTTGCACCAATAACAGCGCAGGGGAGGTGGGACAGGAACTACGACACTGGGGGCATTGAAAAAAATTGGAAAAAGTCATTGGCTGCCGAAATCAGGTGACCTCCATTTTAGACGAATAGTGGATTTCAAATCCGGGTCATATGAGAATGTGAACTTTGTGACTATGAGACAGGGATAGCTGTACAGGCAGGGATAGCTAGGGATAACCTTTATTTAGGGGGGAATGTTATTAAAAATAACTTTTTGGGGCTCTATCGGGTGTGTAATTGTGATTTTTGTGAGATAAACTTTTTCCCATAGGGATGCATTGGCCAGCGCTGATTGGCCGAATTCCGTACTCTGGCCAATCAGTGCTGGCCAATGCATTCTATTAGCTTGATGAAGCAGAGTGTGCACAAGGGTTCAAGCGCACCCTCGGCTCTGATGTAGGAGAGCCGAGGGTGCACTTGAACCCTTGTGCACCCTCAGCTCTGCTACATCAGAGCCGAGGGTGCGCTTGAACCCTTGTGCACACTCTGCTTCATCAAGCTAATAGAATGCATTGGCCAGCGCTGATTGGCCAATGTATTCTATTAGCCTGATGAAGTAGAGCTGAATGTGTGTGCTAAGCACACACATTCAGCTCTACTTCATCGGGCTAATAGAATGCATTGGCCAGCGCTGATTGGCCAGAGTACGGAACTCGACCAATCAGCGCTGGCTCTGCTGGAGGAGGCGGAGTCTAAGATCGCTCCACACCAGTCTCCATTCAGGTCCGACCTTAGACTCCGCCTCCTCCGGCAGAGCCAGCGCTGATTGGCCGAAGGCTGGCCAATGCATTCCTATGCGAATGCAGAGACTTAGCAGTGCTGAGTCAGTTTTGCTCAACTACACATCTGATGCACACTCGGCACTGCTACATCAGATGTAGCAATCTGATGTAGCAGAGCCGAGGGTGCACTAGAACCCCTGTGCAAACTCAGTTCACGCTAATAGAATGCATTGGCCAGCGCTGATTGGCCAATGCATTCTATTAGCCCGATGAAGTAGAGCTGAATGTGTGTGCTAAGCACACACATTCAGCACTGCTTCATCAAGCCAATACAATGCATTAGCCAGTGCTGATTGGCCAGAGTACGGAATTCGGCCAATCAGCGCTGGCTCTGCTGGAGGAGGCGGAGTCTAAGGTCGCTCCACACCAGTCTCCATTCAGGTCCGACCTTAGACTCCGCCTCCTCCGGCAGAGCCAGCGCTGATTGGCCGAAGGCTGGCCAATGCATTCCTATGCGAATGCATACTTAGCAGTGCTGAGTCAGTTTTGCTCAACTACACATCTGATGCACACTCGGCACTGCTACATCAGATGTAGCAATCTGATGTAGCAGAGCCGAGGGTGCACTAGAACCCCTGTGCAAACTCAGTTCACGCTAATAGAATGCATTGGCCAGCGCTGATTGGCCAATGCATTCTATTAGCCCGATGAAGTAGAGCTGAATGTGTGTGCTAAGCACACACATTCAGCACTGCTTCATCAAGCCAATACAATGCATTAGCCAGTGCTGATTGGCCAGAGTACGGAATTCGGCCAATCAGCGCTGGCTCTGCTGGAGGAGGCGGAGTCTAAGGTCGGACCTGAATGGAGACTGGTGTGGAGCGATCTTAGACTCCGCCTCCTCCAGCAGAGCCAGCGCTGATTGGTCGAGTTCCGTACTCTGGCCAATCAGCGCTGGCCAATGCATTCTATTAGCCCGATGAAGTAGAGCTGAATGTGTGTGCTTAGCACACACATTCAGCTCTACTTCATCAGGCTAATAGAATACATTGGCCAATCAGCGCTGGCCAATGCATTCTATTAGCTTGATGAAGCAGAGTGTGCACAAGGGTTCAAGCGCACCCTCGGCTCTGATGTAGCAGAGCTGAGGGTGCACAAGGGTTCAAGTGCACCCTCGGCTCTCCTACATCAGAGCCGAGGGTGCGCTTGAACCCTTGTGCACACTCTGCTTCATCAAGCTAATAGAATGCATTGGCCAGCACTGATTGGCCAGAGTACGGAATTCGGCCAATCAGCGCTGGCCAATGCATTCTATTAGCCCGATGAAGTAGAGCTGAATGTGTGTGCTAAGCACACACATTCAGCACTGCTTCATCACGCCAATACAATGCATTAGCCAGTGCTGATTGGCCAGAGTACGGAATTCGGCCAATCAGCGCTGGCTCTGCTGGAGGAGGCGGAGTCTAAGATCGCTCCACACCAGTCTCCATTCAGGTCCGACCTTAGACTCCGCCTCCTCCAGCAGAGCCAGCGCTGATTGGTCGAGTTCCGTACTCTGGCCAATCAGCGCTGGCCAATGCATTCTATTAGCCCGATGAAGTAGAGCTGAATGTGTGTGCTTAGCACACACATTCAGCTCTACTTCATCGGGCTAATAGAATGCATTGGCCAGCGCTGATTGGCCGAATTCCGTACTCTGGCCAATCAGCACTGGCTAATGCATTGTATTGGCTTGATGAAGCAGTGCTGAATGTGTGTGCTTAGCACACACATTCAGCTCTACTTCATCGGGCTAATAGAATGCATTGGCCAATCAGCGCTGGCCAATGCATTCTATTAGCGTGAACTGAGTTTGCACAGGGGTTCTAGTGCACCCTCGGCTCTGCTACATCAGATTGCTACATCTGATGTAGCAGTGCCGAGTGTGCATCAGATGTGTAGTTGAGCAAAACTGACTCAGCACTGCTAAGTCTGCATTCGCATAGGAATGCATTGGCCAGCCTTCGGCCAATCAGCGCTGGCTCTGCCGGAGGAGGCGGAGTCTAAGGTCGGACCTGAATGGAGACTGGTGTGGAGCGACCTTAGACTCCGCCTCCTCCAGCAGAGCCAGCGCTGATTGGCCGAATTCCGTACTCTGGCCAATCAGCACTGGCTAATGCATTGTATTGGCTTGATGAAGCAGTGCTGAATGTGTGTGCTTAGCACACACATTCAGCTCTACTTCATCGGGCTAATAGAATGCATTGGCCAGCGCTGATTGGCCGAATTCCGTACTCTGGCCAATCAGCACTGGCTAATGCATTGTATTGGCTTGATGAAGCAGTGCTGAATGTGTGTGCTTAGCACACACATTCAGCTCTACTTCATCGGGCTAATAGAATGCATTGGCCAATCAGCGCTGGCCAATGCATTCTATTAGCGTGAACTGAGTTTGCACAGGGGTTCTAGTGCACCCTCGGCTCTGCTACATCAGATTGCTACATCTGATGTAGCAGTGCCGAGTGTGCATCAGATGTGTAGTTGAGCAAAACTGACTCAGCACTGCTAAGTCTGCATTCGCATAGGAATGCATTGGCCAGCCTTCGGCCAATCAGCGCTGGCTCTGCCGGAGGAGGCGGAGTCTAAGGTCGGACCTGAATGGAGACTGGTGTGGAGCGACCTTAGACTCCGCCTCCTCCAGCAGAGCCAGCGCTGATTGGCCGAATTCCGTACTCTGGCCAATCAGCACTGGCTAATGCATTGTATTGGCTTGATGAAGCAGTGCTGAATGTGTGTGCTTAGCACACACATTCAGCTCTACTTCATCGGGCTAATAGAATGCATTGGCCAGCGCTGATTGGCCGAATTCCGTACTCTGGCCAATCAGCACTGGCTAATGCATTGTATTGGCTTGATGAAGCAGTGCTGAATGTGTGTGCTTAGCACACACATTCAGCTCTACTTCATCGGGCTAATAGAATGCATTGGCCAATCAGCGCTGGCCAATGCATTCTATTAGCGTGAACTGAGTTTGCACAGGGGTTCTAGTGCACCCTCGGCTCTGCTACATCAGATTGCTACATCTGATGTAGCAGTGCCGAGTGTGCATCAGATGTGTAGTTGAGCAAAACTGACTCAGCACTGCTAAGTCTGCATTCGCATAGGAATGCATTGGCCAGCCTTCGGCCAATCAGCGCTGGCTCTGCCGGAGGAGGCGGAGTCTAAGGTCGGACCTGAATGGAGACTGGTGTGGAGCTATCTTAGACTCCGCCTCCTCCAGCAGAGCCAGCGCTGATTGGTCGAGTTCCGTACTCTGGCCAATCAGCACTGGCCAATGCATTTCTATGGGGAAAAGTTAGCTTGCGAAAATCGCAAACTGACAGGGATTTCCATGAAATAAAGTGACTTTTATGCCCCCAGACATGCTTCCCCTGCTGTCCCAGTGTCATTCCAGGGTGTTGGTATCATTTCCTGGGGTGTCATAGTGGACTTGGTGACCCTCCAGACACGAATTTGGGTTTCCCCCTTAACGAGTTTATGTTCCCCATAGACTATAATGGGGTTCGAAACCCATTCGAACACTCGAACAGTGAGCGGCTGTTCGAATCGAATTTCGAACCTCGAACATTTTAGTGTTCGCTCATCTCTACTTATAATCGATCTGCGCACCTCTGCTGCTAGAGATGGTCTTTACATAAGAGGAGGCAGTGGACAGAACGTTAGATAAAAGACTGACACCTGGTGGCCGGAACTTTGAAACAATTTATCATCAGCACATAAACATCATTCAGGAAGATAAAATGATGTACACTTTTGCTGGTAATCATATTGGATAACATACAGTATGAGCAATAGTGAGTTGAAATGTCAGTGAGTGTCCTTTATGGCCCATATGGATTTAAAATGTTTGTCTTAAATTAAAAGTTTTGGGCCATACCTCATAACATCTTGAATTCTTTGCTGCTTTCTTCTTATTCTTCCTTGGGTGTCATCCCCTGAATCCTATATCTTTGTATCTAACACATGACAAACATGCATTTACCTATGAGAGCACATTCTGTTCATATCTAACCCCCCTTCAGCTAACTGCCTGTGAGCCATAGTGCTATTGTCTAGATTAGGGGTATTCTAAATGTAAGCACAATATACTGTAGTATAAACTATATAATATATACTATATGCTAGTAGATACTATACTATAGTATAGTAACCATGCTGGTATCAGAATTCTGGTTGGACAAAGCATCAGACTCATCGGGTGGAATTTAGTTGTACATTGTAAAGCCTGATAATCCTATAATTTAATGGATTACTGTGGGGTTGCTCGAGGAGGCTTCATGCATATGCTATGAATCATGTGTCTGTCTTATTTCTGTAGAACTGTCCCTATACCCATAGGGTATTTAAGAATTGAAAGCTCACAGACAATAAGGTGAGATCCCTGTTTGGGTTCATAAGGAAATTCTTCCACAACCACCCACTGAAAAAGACTACACATATAAGTAGACCTGTGACTATAGACAAAACACAGGTCTATTAAGTTTATAGGTGAACCTAACCTGACAACATCTGTCTATATAGATATTATGCAGTTAGCTACCCTCATTGCAAAATTCTAAATTAATTTTTTGCTCCACGGTCCCTAATTTATGTTCATAGTCCGTCACTTCTGAAAAATTACAGATCAATAAATAGTTGTACATTTGAAATATTGAGATCTGCCGAAGTGTATGAGGAATTTAAAAAACAAGCGCAAGCGAAAGCTGTATGTGAAATGAGTATCTGCTTGTTTGTTTGCTCTACTCCTGTATGAAAGTCCTTGAATTCCCAAAAGAAATCCATTGCAATATCTAATATGATGAAAAGATTCTAAAAGGCAGTGAGAGCTGTTTCTAATCTGATCAGACTGCTAGTCTGGAGACTCCTTTATTGAAACCTGCATAAGTCACACTTCTAAATCTAACCCAACTAGTTTTGGGGATTCTTGGAAAATGACCAAGATGATTATTTACAATTTCAGCAGATTTGCAAGCGTCATGTATTATTATCACCAGGAGAGTCTGGATTTAAAAGGGAATCAGTTCAATGTAAGATTGTAAGATACTGCAGAACATGTTGAAAGGTGAAATATCAAAGTAAAGTAAGTTTTAGCTCATGCATGCAGTGTATTAGCTTTAATGCCTAGTCGCGCATCCTCTTCTTACAATGAAGCAGCTAAGTGACCCCACTCTTTGTCTTGGGTCTCTTCTTTGGTAATAGAGGGAGAAGTGGGACCAAGCTGGGGTGCCCCCTCTATGATGTAGGTTTACCCTAATAGGGTAGATAGAAATATGTTGTCCACATGGGACTGTTTCTTCTATATGGATGTATTGGGGTCACGTTTCACATTGCACATGAATTCTTCCTGATTTTTTTGTTGAAATTTACTGTTATATTTTGCATGACACAATATGCTATATTTGCTTTTCATTTTTGTAGGCTATGTCTCAAAATTCAGAACCAAGAAATGCTAAATAAATAATCATATTTTCTGAGCCTCTGCTTGGAACCCATAGTCACTTATGATTTACTGCCCTGTGGCATACTGACTTTGGAGGCAAGGCACGCAACTATGTAAAGGAGTCCTGGTCCCCATTCTGGATTTTCTATTTTGTTATCCTTCTCCCCAGATATAAGGAATGTGGTGTGGCCATAAATCATAACTAGCCTGACAATTTGCCTATCTTTACATCCACGTTTGCTCATTCCAATGCATACAGGGAATGCATAGATCACAAGCAGGTACCTAACATCTCTTCTTGGAGCCATCACTTTTGTCTTCCCCTGCCTCAACAGACAGAAGCAGTGAAGTGTGTCTCTCTAAACACTGAGCATCCTCACAGGATGACAGCACCGGGTCTGCCAGGAAGACTGACAGTTCCTCAAGATACCCTGAATTATAAGGAATGTACTGTATACTAATACTAATGGGCTGTATACTATGGTGTAATATTGTCCGAACAGATGGTGTGATAGATGAAATGAACAAAGACATGTGTCCATCACACTCAATGTGGTAGGGGAAGGGTGTTACAGAGCAAAAAAATCCTTATTAACCCTGGTTGATCCAGGAGACAAAATACTCTCATACTTAATGGTCTGACTTGTCCTACACATTTGTAATAAGTGGTAAAACTGGATAGGCTTTCTTCTATCTTTACAGTGGCTGCTTTAGGATATTCATTATAATGCTGAAAATTTTAGTGAATTATTTTTAATTTTAGCATAGAGATTCACAAGACATGGGGACCCTTGATTTTGGTTGTGTGTATGTAAGGGAATTGCTAGGACAGCAATTCCCCAGTAACTGTTAAAACCCTGGGACGGGACACAAGAGACAGTGAGCCCTAAGCTGAAGCCCCCAACTTTCCCTTCCTATTGCCAGACCCTATCCTAGGTAATAGGTGACAACCACAAAGACAGTCCCTCCCTGAATATGTGAAACACAAAAAGCAGACAAGACAAACAACAACAACGGAAGGTCAGCTAGCCGAGGGTCCAGTAACAGTAGAGCGATGAAGTGCCAAATCGGAGTCAAAAGAATAGTCAATGAGGAAAGCCAAAGGTCAAGGATAATAGTATAAGCAAAACAGGGACAGTAAGAGCAAGTATGCACACGGCAATAACAAGCACTGGTGTGAATGGGAACCAAGGCTAAATATGGAGGAAGAACCCGCCCCTGGAGTTGACAGGAAGGCAGGCTGTCAATCACAGGCAAGACAAATTAACCACTTAATGGACAGAGGCAACATTGACAGAAGACGGGTGTGGTGCAAATGCAATCACAGAACTAGAGCCGAGTTCACACAGTGCGACCAAAAACTTTAATAGAAGAACCAAACTGCACCCGCCTCCTGCGCCGCAGCACGCGAGCAGAGGATGGTGCAGTGACCCGAACAGGCAGAGATGTTACAGTGTCTGAGTATTTTGTCCAAAATATAAATCAATTGCTCATGGTTATTAACTTATGTTTTGCAGGATGTACCCAGGACCTGTTATGTTGGTTGCAGGAAAATAGGATGTTGATATGTGTGGAGTATACACAGGGCTGCATCTGTCTTTAGGCAAGATGAGGAACTTGCCTGAGGCAGCACAGCAGATTGCCAAGTCCCTGAGGGGGCGGCACTGACAAAATTTGTTGTACAAACTCAACCAGTGGTTTCATTCGGACTGAACAGCCGTAGAGGCGCCGAAGAGAACAGGGAACCTCACTGAAGTCAAGGGGAGATGAGTAACATTGCTTATTATGTTTGATCACCTCCCCTAGACTTTTTTCTATGTTACTTCTGGCCAGCCCCCCCATCCCCCTTATGCCCGAGTTGCTAACGTTGGGGGGAGAAAGAGGCATTTCAATTTCTGCCTCAGGCAGCAAAAAAGCCAGAATCGACCATGGGTGTACGTACAAAGATGCTAGGCAGCCCATCTGATCTAAAAGTATCAATCTCATTCTCTATCATCTATTTTTGGGTTTGTCTTCATTCTGAACACTACTTCATTACACATCAGGTACATGCGTCTTCTTTTTCAGCGATAAGTTAATATTTTTCTTTTCAGTTAATCATCTTTGGGGTTCAAGCTTAGCGTACGCATTAAGACCCCTGTAGACCTCACAGATGTCAAAAATGTCTATCTTGTCTTGCAGTGTCACTCCCAGAAAATACTTACAACCAAGTTGCCCCATAGATTATAGCTCATTGTTGTGTGCGGCTTCAAATAATAAGTCATTGTTAAAAGCAGAGCACCCCTTTATAGAACTGTTTATATTATGGTGTTCTATGAAGGTCTACAAAGCTTTATTGAAAATATATTCTGTTTTTGATAAAACTAGTTTACCAAATATACTGACACAACATAGAGATATAAGGAAAGAAGCTGAAGAATTGCTGCTATTTCATGGGGAATACAATTGTTTACTAGAGGAGAGGAGAGGGGACAAGTCCTCTTTAAGTCCAGACAACAATCTCTTGCTTTTTTAGTTGACCTATTGGTGAATAGCCATGTACAGTGTTTTTGTACGAGCCACTTCTGTAGATTCGTACAAGTCCTCATTTCCTCTTCTTATCCTACTAATATTATAAGTGTGAAAGTTTGTGTGTTTGGATGTTTGTGAGTTTGGATGTTTGTTCCTCAATCACGCTAAAACGCCTGGACGGATTTGCGTGCAATTTTCCACAAACATAGTTTTCCCTTAGGATTGAGTCACAGGCTACTTTTGGTGCCACTAAACAACATGGCTTCCTAGCAGGAGACTCACAAAAGCAGGACTCCTAGCCCCAGCTATAGACTCACACACACTGCCTGGCATTTTCTGCCTCAACCTGCCTGCACACCCCTTACTGTCACCTCAGGAGTAGCCCTCACTCTACTCACTCACATAACACATCACATTGTCTGTATCACTACATACACAACACATCACATTGTCTGTATCACTACATACACACTCACACACACTGCCTGGCATTTGCTGCCTCAACCTGCCTGCACACTCCTTACTGTCACCTCAGGAGTAGCCCTCACTCTACTCACTCACATTTTACATATAGCTTTCCACTATATAACACATCACATTGTATGTATCACGACATACACAATACAACACATCACATTGTCTGTATAACGACATACACAATACAACACATCACATTGTCTGACACAATACAACACATCACATTGTCTGTATCACGACATACACAATACAACACATCACATCACATTTGCTAGCCCACCAAACTTTTTAAAGCACTTTTACAGTTTCACACGTCTGTGTCCGCCCAATTCTCAAATCACCGCAGACGAAGTTGCGGGTAAAAGCTAGTAACTGATAATATTTCCTCACGAATGAGGTTGTCCCTTCTCTAAATCAATATTATTGCTGTTCTTTGCACACCTCCTCTGCATCATATTATAGCTTGGTGTCGATAGAAACAAAGCTTTTATAAAACATTTATAAATACGTAAAACAATAATTGCCCTGAATGGCAGATACACCAGATATAATAGGATAGGATATAAATGATTGACCACGGCTCTCTGTGGAGGGTCCTAGCTATGAACCTAACTACACGTCACTTCTAAAGCAATACATCACAATTTGCACATTTACAGCAATGCCATAAATATGTTAAATTGTTGGTTATGTTAGCTAAAATCATCCATTTCTTTTCAAGCCACAAGTTGTTCTCTTCTCTCAGCTCTTTGACACAATTTTGCGCTCTTGGCTTTTGGATAAACTTGCCCAATAGATGGTTGTTTTTTGGGCGGCATTTTAAAAAAACAGTCCTTAGTATTGTGACTCTTTAGTATTGACCTGACACTGATAAGAGATGTAATAGGATGAATAGTAATCCAGAGCCGCCATCACACAGTACTACTATTACATCTCAGTAATGAAAACCGCCTCACAGCAGACTTGTGGAGTTGCCCATAGCAACCAATCAGAGCTCAGCTTTCACTTTACCTCAGTAGCTTCAGTGATGAAAGCTCCTGTATAGTAAGCAATAATGGCAATTTTACTATGAGGCAGTTTTCGCCTGACCAATATTGCTGCTCAATAAGGCTGCTTGCACACTACAGGATTTTTCACGGGTCTACAGGACAAAGAAGTCTATGAAACCGCCAAATTCATGTGTGATCCATGTATATATGTGCATGTACATGTGTGGTCTTTGTATATGTATGCGTGTGTGTGCGTGTATGTGTGTGCTTGTGATCCGTATGTATGCGTGTGTGCATGCACACATGTGGTCCATGTATATTTATGCGTGTATGTACGCATATGATCCATGTGTTTGTGCATGCGCAGTGCAAGTGTCCATGCATGTCATAGTTGTGTGTGAGTGCGCATGTGCTCTGTTAGTCCATGTGCATAGTGTGCATCCATCTGAGTGTGTTTGCATGTGTGTTCCGTGTGTGTGTGTGCTGTGCATGTGGTATTTGTGCGGTGGTGTTTGTGTTGTGCGTGTCTAGAGTGTTTGTGTGGTGTGTTGTGGCATTTGTGTGGCGTTGTGCTTGTGGGTTGGTGTATGTGTGCTGTGTGTGGTGGTGCGGCCCCTTTAGCAGCGACTCTTTGGCGCCTTCGCTATAATCCGTCCCTGTCAGTCACAACTGTTGTTTTCCCTCAGCACTTTCACATCTCCCCATTATATGTATAGGGCCTAAATTTAGGGGCCCAAATCTCAAGACGGGGGGGACGCTAGCAAGATTTAAAGTGCGCAGTATTCTGCTCCTGTGGGTGGAGAGGGGACATGCCAAATTTCACCCAAATCGGGCGAGAACTGTGGATTTGTATAGAGCAGACTACTACAGATTTTGAGTTTTATATATATAGCTTTTTCATTAATGCTAATATGTAGATTCAAATAAATAAAATATAGTTATTGGGTACATGTTAAAAATTGTTTGAGATCATCTTAAATTTTTACTGGGAATTAAAGATTTTACAGTGTTACTTCTATTTGGAATAAAAATGAAAAAGGAAATTCACAGTTTTTTGTGTTGGCATAGTATATATTAACACAAGTGTTTAGTGACAAAATGCTTAAAGGGATTATACCATTAAAAAACCTTTTTTTTCTCACTGACACAGAATAGCCTTAAGAAAGGCTATTCTTCTCCTATCCAAACGTTCAGAAGTAAAATTCCAGCAAAACCATAACTCCTTGAATAAAACTTATCTTTTATTGATTGTAGACAAAGTTCATAAAATCATGATGATCAGTGCGGTAAAACACACTAGATGCATGCAAACGATGGAAATTAACGTGAGTGCATTACATTAACAACTGAACTTTATTTAATCTGTGCACGAAGGGCTGTGTTTTTTCCCTTATCCTTTTCCTACATTATCTTGAACTATTCTTCTCCTACCTTTAGATGTCTTCTCCGCCCCACTGTTTGGGTAAAATCCCATTTTTCGCCGGTATGCAAATGAGTTCTTTCACAGCACTGGGGGCGGGCCCCTGCGCTCAAACAGCACTGGGGGGTCCCCAATGTTGCGAGAGAACTCTCCAGCGCCGCCTCCATCTTCTTCTGGAACAAGGTCTTCACGCGTCTTCTTCTAGGGGTTGGCTTCAAACTTCTAGGCCTCAGGCCTAGGGCAAGGACAACTGAGCATTCCCACCGGCCACAAGAAAATGGCCGCTTACATCTAAAGGTAGGAGAAGAATAGTCTTTCTTAAGGCTATTCCATCGCGTCAATGAGAAAAAAAAGGTTTTTAATGGTAGGAACTACACTACAGGCACACTTAAAACATGTCAAAATGAGGCTCAGTAGTGAGTGTGGCCTCCACGTACCTGTATGACCTCCCTACAATGCCTGGGCATGCTTCTGATGAGGTTGCGGGATGGTCTGCTGAGGGATCTTCTCCCAGACCTCGACTAAAGCATCTGCCAACTCCTGGACAGTCTGTGGTGCAATGTGACATGCTAGATGCGTGGACCAGGAGACAGGCCAGTACACCAGGAGATGTGGAGGGGGCCGTAGGAGGGCAACAACCCAGCAGCATGACCGCTACCTCTGCCTTTGTGCAAGGAGGAACAGATGGAGCACTGCCATAGCCCTGCAAAATGACCTCCAGCAGGCCACAAACGTGCATGTGTCAACACAAACGGTTAGAAACCGACTCCATGACGATGGTATGAGGGCCCGATGTCCACAAATGGGGGTTATGCTCACAGCCCAACACCATGCAGTACGCTTGGCATTTGCCACAGAACACCAGGATTGGAAACTTTTCCACTGGCGCCCTGTGCTCTTCACAGATGAAAGCAGGTTCACACTGAGCACATGTGACAAACGTGACAGAGTCTAAAGATTCCGTGGAGAGCGATCTGCTGCCTGCAACATACTTCAGCATGGCTGGTTTGGCAGTGGGTCAGTAATGGCGTGGGGTGACATTTCTTTGGAAGGCCGCGCAGCCCTCCATGTGCTTGCCAAAGGTAGCCTGACTGCCATTAGATATCGAGATGAGATCCTCAGACCCCTTGTGAGACCATATGCTGGTCTAGTTGGCCCTGGGTTCCTCCTAATGCAGGACAATGCCAGACCTCATGTGACTGGAGAGTGTCAGCAGTTCCTGCAAGATGAAGGCATTGAAGCTATGGACTGGCCCACCCACTCCCCAGACCTGAATCCGATTGAGCACATCTGGGGCATCATGTCTCACTCCATCCACCAATTTCACGTTGCACCACAGACAGTCCAGGAGTTGGCAGATGCTTTAGTCCAGGTCTGGGAGAAGATCCCTCAGGAGACCATCCACAACCTCATCAGGAGCATGCCCAAGCATTGTAGGGAGGTCATATAGGCACGTGGAGGTCACACACACTACTATGCCTCATTTTGACATGTTTTAAGGACCTTACATCAAAGTTGGATCAGCCTGTAGTGTGTTATTCCACTTTAATTTGGAGGGGGGGACTCCAAATCCAGGCCCCAATTGGTTAATAAATTTGATTTCCATTAATGATTTGTGTATGATTTTGTTGTCATCACATTCAACGTGGTACAGAACAAAGTATTCAATGAGAATACTTCATTCTTTTAGATCTAGGATGTGTTATTTGAGTGTTCCCTTTATTTTTTTAACAGTGTGTATATAGATATAGATATATTTATTTAGCTACATATATATAGTGGGGAAGTTAGCTCGGTAGCAGCAATGGTGCCGACCCAACCAGCCTGAGACAGAGTTACAATATCTCATGCAAACAGGTTTATTTGGAAAAACAGCAAAATAAATAAACCTTCACGTCAGGTACAGAACAAGTAAAATAAAATACAGCCTTAACTTCAGGCAAAAATGTCAAAGAAAACCCTGCACTTTCGAGAAATAAATAAACAGTAAAAATCTAATTATACGTGTGGCTTACTACCAACCACACAAACAAACAAAATAGCACAGTACAGTCTCACCAAACTCTCAGTGTCAGGACACAAAGTCCTGCATGTCCGACTTTGTGTCCAGTTAAAAAAACTGGTTTTGCCACGGACAAGTACCCAATGCTCACGGGCACTCACTTTTCAAACCCATTCACTTGAATGGTTTGAAAACTGACTGCTGGGTTTCCGTCCCCTGTCCAGTTTCTCGGGGCAGAAGACGGAAATCCAGCTGGATTGCCTAAAGTGCGCACGGGCGCAGGTGTGAACTCGCCCTAACGGGTTGCCATCAGTTATACTGGCCAATATTTCTGTCAGTTTTTTTTCCTTGCATGCTCAGAGTATAATAACCAACATTAACAGACACTACATGATGTCAATGTGTCCGTTTTTTCAACTGATCTATTAAAACATCATCCTTTTTGGGGGTCTTTTTTTAATGGACCTATCATAATGGACTTCAAGTGATAGGGTGAATGGCTTCTAAACTTTACACTACTTGTTTACTGGCTTCCTTTACACTAAAAAATGTGTCAATGAGTTAATAGCGCTGTCTGAAAAAACCCCACAAAATATACATATATTTGCTGTGCAAACACATCGTGTTAACCAAGTTTAGGGTGGCCTAAGCCATATGAATCACAGACGTCATATATTAATTATGTGTCATTTATTCCCCAACAATAATAATAGATAATAAGGCATGTTGACATTTCTATACAATAAAACTAAGAATCAACTATAAATGAAGCAATTGTATTAATGCAAATATTGGATCTGAAAAAAAAGTATAAAGAAAAAACAATATTTTTCTTACAATTATTTAAAATCCCGGTCATGGCAGAGGCAATTGTATTTTGGATGAAAATCTTCTTTTCTTACCAACAGTAATCTAGCCAGCAATGAAAATATCCAGGTTATTAGGACGGGTTGCAACCTGAGGATTTTCCAGACTCTTGCTCCATAGCGAAACTGTATGAGCATGCATTGCTTTATAATGCATTGATTTATAAAAATCAATGGATAATGAAGCCCCTCCCCCAATACAAGAAAGAAAATGTACAGAATAAGTCATGCCAAAGAAAAGGCATGACCTTCATTAATATTTTTAGCATAATAGGAGCGCTTAACTCTTTAGCTGCTAAAAAGGATTGAATAATTGGAGATCGGAGAGAAGGATATTCTGTAATGGGAGATGCACTGAGGTTGCTCTGCTATCTGAGACAACTAGTCTGTAGCTCAATATGCGCATGTTGATTACCGATAAGAAATGCAGGAACACTTCTCTGATCTGAGGGCTATGTCACTGCAAAGTCACAGGCCTTCAATGCAGCATGCAGAGACAGTGACGGATAAGAGTGACCACTGCACATAAAGAAAGTAAGGATGGAAAGAGAAATCTATCAGGCAAAGCTGACAGGAGAAAGATGAAGCATCCATTGTGTTACAATAGCATGGGCTTCATGGCATTTCAATATTATATGGTTCATACCAGTGGTGTCCATAGAGGATGCAAGACCCACAGCAAAGATAAAAGTAGGCAGCTTTCAAGTGCTGTATATCACACTCCTATCCACCTGGAGACCGAAGATCTTGTCCCTATCTAACATTATGGCCCCTGTGGTCACCACCTAGCTGTGTGAGTACGTAGTACCCTTTATACTGGGGCAAGAACAACTGAATGGGCCTCATGTCTAGTGTATACTTGTTCATTATATCTGAAATACTAAAATACTAAAATTCATGCTTTTTTTCATTTAGGAATGTTTGTATGGTTCAAGATAGTGATGATAATGATAATTGATCGAGACATGTATCTATTTTTGTGTCAAAGTGCAAACTAACTGCCGGAAAAAAAATCAACTCTAAGGGTGCATTCACACTGAGTAAACGCTAGCTTATTTTGTAGAGTAAAATTACACTTGTAAATTTTGCTATCCCATTGACTTCAATGACATTTTACAGGCGTATTTTTACAGGCGTATTTTTTACAGGCGTATTTTTTACAGGCGTATTTTTACACTTGTAAAAAAATATCATTGAAGTCAATGGGATAGCAAAATTTACGAGTGTAATTTTACTCTACAAAATAAGCTAGCGTTTACTCAGTGTGAATGCACCCTTAAACTGTATGTAAATGTGTTGTTTGGTGCGTTGCCACCCCTGCAGATGTCACACATCGAAACCTGTTAATCTTTATGTCATAAGGCAGCACTGGGCGATGATCACAGGACAAAACTGGTGCTCCACAAACATGGCCGTGCCCATAGTGCACCGATTCAGCTCAAGTGCATTGATAGGATTTTCTCAGGAGAACGATTGCACTTTGATACAAAGCATTATGTTCACTATGTCACTAACTGCGTCTACAACACCATATGAATGGTTCCAAAGACATTTTGGTGATAGTAGACTCCCTTTAATATGATTGTGTATGTTTAACCATATATACAGTGAAGGAAATAGTTATTTAATCCTTTGCTGGTTTTTTAAGTTTTCCCGCTAACAAAGACATGACTTAAAAAATAATGCCCCAGGTATAAATTACATGATATAAAATCATAACACCCAACACCCTATATCTTGTCTGAATATATAGGATACCAGCAAGAATCGGGGAAGGGGATTAAAGGGATTAATAATTTTAATAAAAGATTTTAATTGATGCTGAATGGATGACTATGCAATATAGGATAGAGGCCTATACGATATGATTGAACAGCTTCTTAATCCTTATAATACATCCATCTTTCTATTTAATCTAGTAATTATTTTTCCCCTAGCAACATTAGACTAAGGAACCACATTGCGGAAAAGCAGCTTTTTGTTGTTGCAGATTTTGTTGTGTTTTTTTTAGCCGAAGCCAAGTGTGGATTGAGCAGAAGGGAGACATATAAGAATTTTCTATGTACTTACCATTCCTTTTGTAGCCATTCTTGGCTTTGGTTCAAAAAAGGGCAACAAAATCTGCAACAAAAAAAAACATGTTTTCACAATGTGGAGCCTCAGCCTAAAGCTATCTTATCCAGGTATATCTTCTTATGTCCAATGGTAAATAGAGATGAGCAAATACTATTCGAAATGGCAGTTTTGAATAGCACGCTCCTATTGGAATGAATGGGAGCGGCCGGTGCACAGAGGGTTAAGCAGTCGGAGGCCGGCGCCGGCTGCGTGCTGGCTGCGTCCTTTCATTCCCATGCTATTCGAAACTGCCATTTCAAATAGTATTCACTCATCTCAAATGGTAAACTTTCAAAGCTTGTTGCAGAGATAGTGACTAGCCATTATCAACTAGCCATCAGACGAAAATACTGGATAATTGCATCAAGGAGGTGTCACGAGAGTCACAGCTGTTAAATATCTCCTTACGGCTTGTGACTCCACAATGCTAGAGTTCTGTATGTATCAGAAATTACCGAATCTCTATAAAAATACTCATCACTGAGCGTTCTTATTGCCGATACGCATGGAACTATATCACATTTGATGGTATGCAATAGCCCTATACAACTAAGCTGGTATGTAGGTATATCAAGTTTGTTCTATCCACCTTATTATTTGATGCAACCATGTAATCTCTTTAGCATCAGTAGTAGAGTCTTTGTATTCTCAATAACTATCTCCAAAGGACCCTATCTAAGTTCATTAGTATGTTGTGGTCTCAATCAGATCAATTCATTGCTGAGTCAGAGAAGAATATATGACATTGCCTAAACAAAGATATCCTGTAACAGAGTCTTGTTGTTTCTGAAGATATGCCAGTGTCACATACGCAGAATATATATCACCTACAGCTAAATCTTATCATCTCAATGCGTTTCCCCCAAAAGAGAATATAATAGGGTTCATCAGGAGACTTCTAAGCCAGCAAATGTAGATAGTTGCAGTTTTCGCCCTGATAAGTGCACGTAGTTACATAGGTAGATAAAAGGATAGATGGATAGATAGTTAGATAGATAGATAGATAGATAGATAGATAGATAGATAGATAGATAGATAGATAGCAATGAGCCATTATGTTAAAACCAGGTGGAGTGAATAATACTAATTATTTCTTGACCATAACAAGGGAACCTGTGATGTGGTGAAATACAGTATGTTAGGTTGCAAGTGAAGAATCATATCTTGATGATGTGTTGTAAGTAATGCAAGTTTAAGGATCTGAGAAACTTTACCCAAATTATGTTGCCCATGCAATTGGGGCTTTAGCAACATGGTAAAATCCACTTAAAACTGATGGATAGGTAGTAAAGATTAGCCTGTCTGGTCGTATCCCACAGAAGAGCTACTGTAGCACAACTTGCTAAAAAAGTGAATGCTGGTTATAATAGGAAGATGTGATCCATAGAAGCTCCATTTTGCAAAACACAGGGCATAAAATATTGGCTGCTAATGCCTGTTAAGTGGCGTTCATACTACTGCTGCTGTCCACCTGGGGTTTCTGTCCTAAACCCCGGGGAAACTGGACGGGAGACGGCTTGCCAGTGGTCAGCTTTAAAACCCATTCATTTGAACGGGTTTTTAAAGGTGACCACCGGTGTCTGTATGTGGAGAGACCACAAATGGACACCGGCGGTCACCTTTAAAAACCCATTCAAATGACTCGGCTCAGCAATTAAGCTTTGTACACTTGAGAAAGGGTATGTTTTAAGCCTAAAACGCGTTGTGTCAAGTACCTTTAATAAAGCCGTTTTGTTTACTTGCCTTCGGTGGAAGCGCAGTTCCTACGGTCTAGAACTCCCAATGAAGTCTAACCTTGGTCATCGATCTCTATCTGTCTACACCTAGAGGGTGTAAGGAAGTTTGCTTCTCCAACCCACACAGAGAGGGGCCCTCTGACAAATTGGTCCTACTGCTGTTCGGTAGTGTGCACCCAGCCTTAGATGATGTTACATATTTATAAGATCTTGTGAAGTCTATGTCTTGACAGATCAGAGCTATTTTGTTGCACCCTATTAGGCATTTGGTTTTAAGGGAGTTTTCCACTTTCAGACCAATACTGAGAGACAAATGTTATCGTTTGTATGATAAAAAGTTGTACAATTTTATATAATTTCTGTATCAATCTCTCACAATTTTCTAGATCTCTGCTTGTTGTCATTCATTCTACTTACCTCTAGTGGATGAAACGGTGACCATGGTCATGTGATTTACGGTCCATGGTCATGTGATTTACGGTCCATGGTCATGTGATGAGTACACAGGTGCCGCTCATTAGTCACAGCACAATAATCAGACATCTGCCTGGTAATCAGCCGTGCACCTGTGTGCTCATCACATGACCATGGACCGTAAATCACATGACCATGGTCAGACTTTTATCCTCTAGAAGTAACAGAATGAATGACAGCAAGAAGATCTAGAAAACCGTGATGAATTGATACAGAAAGTATATTGGAAAATTGTATATCTTTTAATAGTACAAACAATAACGTTTGTTTCTTAATATTGGTCTATTGGCCAACCCCTTTAACATTCTGGCCGATTGGTATATGTAATGCTGATATTACAATGATTTGCAACCACTTCCAGAGTTTCTGCTCTTATAGCAGGCTTAGTTAGCTGCCAGTCCCCAATTCACAACACAGAAAAAAATGCAAGTTTTTTCTACCACAGTTATATCCGAAGTTTTACAAGATTATCAGTGTGACAACATATGTGATAACACAGCAAAAGAGAACGTGATAATGATAAAAAAGAGATGTGTGAAAATAATGTGCATGTATTACTTTGAGTATGGCATACATTAAGCTGCCTAAAGATCCTCTGTCAGACAGAATTCAGTTCTATGCTAGTCTAGGAATTAGGTCCGGGAGGGGCTGGAGACTAGCACAAAAAGCACATAGGGAAATGAATTAAATCATTAGTTAGAGGAGAAAGGCGTTTGTTCCCGGACAGGACCTCTCACCTTGGCTCCCTTCACTGCTTATTAGAGATCCCCAGCACTACCAATTAGCAGCACTTCCCTCTGCCTGGCAGGTGACAGGAGGAGGAGCAGAGGAGGGTCATTAGGAAAATACAAGAGCAATTAGCTTTTGTTGGTGGGGGGATTGTAAAATCCAAGCAAAGCATCGAACCTATCTCCGGAGTAATCGATTTTCAGCAGGAAAAAAATCCTGTAATAGAATACATTCATTCTTCAATGTCACCTATGAGTGAAAATAAAATGCAGATTATTTGATTTAGTGAATGCAAAAATGGAATTTGCCAGTGTACGACTGATTGTTGTGCTATGGACAGCCTATCCCACCTCTTCTGTAGATCTCTGCAGTTCATCCAGAGTGATCATGGGCCTCTTGGCTGCATCTCTGATCAGTCTTCTCCTTGTTTGAGAAGGTTTAGAGGGACGGCCGGGTCTTGGTAGATTTGTAGTGGTCTAATAATCTTTCCGTTTCAATATCATTGCTTGCACAGTGCTCCTTGGGATGTTTAAAGCTTGAGAAATCTTTTTGTATCCAAATCTGGCTTTAAACTTCTCCACAACAGTATCTCAGACCTGCCTGGTGTGTTCCTTGGTCTTCATGATACTCTCTGCGCTTTAAACAGAACCCTGAGCCTATCACAGAGCAGGTGCATTTATACGGAGACTTTATTACACACCGGCGGATTCAATTTATCATCAGTCATTTAGGACAACATTGGATCATTCAGAGATCCTCACTGAACTGAACGGAGTGAGTTTGCTGCACTGAAAGTAAAGGGGCCGAATAATTTTGCACGCCCCACTTTTCAGTTTTTTCTTTGTTAAAAAAGTTTAAAATATCCAATAAACTTCATTCTACTTCACAATTATGTCCCACTTGCTGTTGATTTCTCCCCCCAAAATTAAAATTTATTAACTTTGTGTTTGAAGCCTGAAATATGACAAAAGGTTGAAAAGTTCAAGGAGGCCAAATACTTTCGCAAGGCACTGTATCTCAGTTCATTCTCATTATAATAACTGTGATCTCTTTGCTATGTATAGAATCTCACATTCAGTATATCTACATACTATTTATTAACATTTGTCATACAGGAGATGCCATGCCGAAGCCTTAAAAACACTTAAAGATTTTGTGTGAATTTTCTGAAATGCAGACATTTGGTAAAAGAGTCAACAAAACGTGTCAATGTTGTCCTTAGCGTAGTTACATTAACCTCTTCTTGTCTACATTTTCTTATTTGTGCTTGTATATATAATAAATAGAGATGAGCGAGTACTGTTCAGATGAGCCGATCCGAACAGCACGCTCGCATAAAAATGAATGGACGTAGCCGGCACGCGGGGGGTTAAGCGGCCGGCGTCAAAGCGGAAGTACCAAGTGCATCCATTCATTTCTATGAAGCGTGCTGTTCGGATCGGCTGATCCGAACAGTACTCGCTCATCTCTAATAATAAACCGTGAGAGCTTAAGATGCTCATAAAGGGAACGATTTCCCCCATTCCCATAACATCCCTATGTAATCTTTACATGATCTATATATATATCACAGCTATCCATTGGAGCACTTACAGAAACAATATTAGATAATGCATTTATGATGGATTATGGTTTATACTATTGGTTGTATAACTATAGCAGTGCAGTGAGAGAAGTTGCTATCAAACGTCCTTCTGCTACATTAAATATACCACTATTGGCAAAAAAGTAGTTAGGGGCCCATTACAGATTTTATATTAGGGCCCAGGAGCTTAAAGTAATGGCTACTACTACTCTAATAGATTTATCTCATCTAGTGAAACCAACTATTGCTGAAGTGCTGGGGCAGGTGCATATCTAGAAGAATGGTGGGGCATGTGCTGGATACTGGATGCATTTCGGGAGTATCTACAAGCCATTCTTCCTTAGCCTGATATTTAGATATGGGGCTAAGGCAATAAGCTTTATCTTTTCTTTAGTTGAAGGAAAGACTTCTAAGAGTAAGTTCACACAGAGATTTTTGGTAAGGATTTTGAGGCTGTATCCACAGTGGTGAACCTAGCCTCTCTGCTGCCTGAGGCGGGCGATCGAAAGACGCACCCCCCCTTCCCCGGACGGGGGGTGATGTTCATCTTTTGATCGTCAGCCAAAGACAGCACGGGGGGGGGGGGGGGACATTACAATAAATACAATTCATTAATACTCACAGGAGACGTCTCCCCACATTTCCAGTCTCTTCCCTTTGGCCCGCCATGACCACTTCTTTCAGCTGTGACTTGACACTGCAAAGTTTGAAACATAGACATCTTTGACTCCTCAATTCTCCACGCACCCAACCCCTATATATGTATATGTACATATATATATATATATATATATATATATATATATATATATATATATATATATCCCACAGCGGCCCCTGTAGCCTATATTATGCCCCACTGTGGCACAATAGAGATTGCAGGGGGGCTGCTGTGGGGCATAATAGAGGTTACAGGGGCCACAGTGGAACCTTCAAGCTCTATTATGCCCCACAGTTGCACACCCATGAACTATTATTATACTCAGGGGTCTTTTCAGACCCCCGAGTATAATAATCAGAGCCTCAGGGGAGATGAGGGAGCATAATAAACACTGTTACTCACCTCTCTGGGACCCGATGTTAAAGAGGACCTTTCATGGGTTTGGGCACAGGCAGTTCTATATACTGCTAAATTCAGCGCACTGTTGGCTTTCCCGATCTGTGCCCCAGGTGAAGAGCTATTGATGCCGGTACCGTAACTCTTCACAGTCAGAAGGGTGTTCCTGACAGTCTGTCAGGAACGTCCTTCTTCCCAGCAGCGCCTATAGTGCTGTGCTGTGTGAGCCCCCTCCCTCTGCTCACAGTACTCGTCTATAGAAGAGCAATATCAGGAGGGGAGGGAGCGTTCCTCCCCGCTCACACAGTACAGCGCTGCTGGGAAGAAGGACATTCCTGACAGACTGCCCTTCTGACTGTGAAGAGTTACAGTACCGGCATCAATAGCTCTTCACCCGGCGCACAGATCGGGAAAGCCGACAGTGCGCTGAATTCAGCGCACTGTCAGCTTTCCAGCGGTATATAAAACTGCCTGTGCCCAAACTCATGAAAGGTCCTCTTTAATGCTGGCAGGCTTCGGGCCTATATGGTAATGCCTAGACATCACGTGGTCTGGGATATTACCATATAGGCCCAAAGCCTGCCCTAGCAGTACCATATAGGCCCGAAGTCTGTGCTAGTAGTAATAGCCTGTAACTGCTAACACAGGCTTTGGCCTGTATGGTACTGCTAGGGCAGGCTTTGGGCCTATATGGTAATATTCCAGACCACGTGATGTCTGGGCATTACCATATAGGCCCGAAGCCTGCTAGGAGTAACATCGGATCCCGGAGAGGTAAATAACATTGTTTATTATGTTCCCTCACCTCCCCTGGGGCTCCGATTATTATACTCGGAGGTCTGAAAAGACCCCCGGGTATAATAATGGCGGTAGTGGGATCGCGGCCTGCCCGGGCCTACTCACTGCCGGCCTCCGCGGCCTATCGTACAAGGGGAAGCGGGGGCGGCAGTGAGCAGGTCTGGGGAGGTAGGTAAATAGGCTGCTACCTTCTGGAGATAATCCAGCAGGTAGCGGCCTATTATAAAACAAAAAAAGAAGTTTTATACTTACCGATCTTGTTGTTGCTCCCGCCGCCTCCGCGATCCTCTTCTCCTACAGGCTGACGTCTGCTTAGGCAGCGTCACTAGGCCACCTACGCACGCTGATACGTACTCAAACGTCTAGGTATCAGCGAGCGTCATCACGTCACGTGACGTGGCCTAGTGACGCCGCCTACGCAGACGTCTGAACCAGCGCAGAGAGAAGCAGCTCTCCTGCGCTGGTTCAAAGTAAAAAAAAAAAAAAAAAGTAATAAAAGAAAAAAAAAAGTCGCCCATGCGCCGCCCCCCTCCCGTGTGCCGCCCGAAGCGGCCGCCTCACGTCGCCTCATTAGAGGTGCGGCACTGCGTATCCACCTCAAAATCCTGACCAAAAAGACGCTCAGGGGTTTTTCGGGGAGCCGTTTCTTCCGGCTCCCGAAAAAAGAAGCGAGGCGCTCATTCTTCAGGCCCATTTTGCCTCGCGATTCGGCCTGAAGACACTCCCTCCTTCCGACTAGGCCCATTCATTGGGCCTAATCCGGAGCGAGTGCGCGGCTGGAGGCCGGTGCAGTGCACCGGATTTCAGTCGCGGCTACCCGGTTTTTGACCGGAACCTGAGGCAGCCTCCACCTCAGGTTCTGGTCCAAAAACCCCCATCTGAACCTACCCTTACATCAGGTGACAGTTGTTGGATCTGCAGATAGCTGCATATGCTATTATATTCACTGGTTAATACTGAAGCTGAAACTTTTAGTACACATCGGGGGAAATTTCCTAAGCAAAATGCGCCAGAATTTTATTTTATTTCAATTTATCTTATTTTATCCTATTTTGCTTTATTTTATAGCTCATCCAATATTCTTTTTTTCCCGTATGTCTCATATCTCCTATATATACTCTTATACTCTATATATCTCTAACCATTTGTACGGTATTCTTTTATTTTGCCGGAAAGGAAACTTTTTGAAAAATGGTCTTTAAACTGACGTTCTTAGGATTATCCCCCCACACACACACACACACACTTTATACTTGATTATACCTTTAGGTATCCATGTCATACCTACTGTTTTTTACTTATATTGCACTTTCACCTATATTGTGCATTATTATTTCCTTTTGTTGTTTGCTACACCATAAAATAAAAATTTTATATTAAAAAAATGCACCAGAATTCAGTGGCAATCTACAGCACCGCCTACTGGATCCACATTACACCAAGCGGCACCTGGTTTTACCTACTCCTTCTAGCATCTCCCAAATAGACATGGGTACAAGTACTAGATATGGTTGGCTACATTAGCAAGAGCAAATTTTGACTCTACTTCAATGACTTCTATGCTTTGTATAGCTAAAAAAAAAAAAAAAAATCTGTAGTGTTGCCTTAAAGAAGTCTGTTGATTAAGATACGGCACAGTCTCAGCTTACTGCACCTTCCTCTTTATATATTTTAAGGAACAGATGCAGACATTAAACACCACTTTTCTTCACTTTTCAGTAAAACAAAATTCTTTTTTGAAAAAACGGCCTGGTCCATTAAGACCAGGAAATAACAAAAGCAAACCCATTCGGTAGTTGTTGTATATAATATGTGGCAGTGTGCTGTCTTGAAGGCAGGATAACATTACACTTGAAGTGAGAGAGCCTCAGGACTTGCTTGAGGCTCTCTTTGTGCAATGGGCATTGTGAGCTCCGAGTGCCGGAGGCTAAGCCTAGAGGTAGGTGAGTATTCAATCTTCATTGGCAACAAAGGGACACATTTTGTTATATATAATAATTATATTGTTATGGTAAATGCTTCAGTGTGACAGATCAAAAAAATATGGAAATATCCAGTATCAGCTCATGGTCTCCCAGGCACTAACTTACAAAAACAGAAAGATTGCACAGAAAAAGTACAAATTGAGTTTTTCTTGTATAATAATTTACAAATGCCGATTATTTTACTAGTAACAAAGCCACTGTATTGTCCCGAATATTCAGTCAGGAATAGAATTAACCATTGACATTACAGCAACCATCAGGTACAGCAGAGATGTGGTGCCATATGTGTTAAACACTAAAATATCACATTTTTTAACCCACACAGTGAATGCTGTACAAAAAATGCACAAATGCCAGAATTACTGGTTTTTCATCACCTTTTCTCTCCAAAAAATTTAAAAAGTGAAAAATTGAACGTCGATGAATAAACAGGAAATTGCATTTTATTTTATTTCCATCCCAAAAAGTTTATGAAAACATTATATTGAAGATTAAATGGTGCCATCAAAAATACAACTTGTCACACAAAAAACAGTCTCTCATACGGTATATGTCAATGGGAAGATGTTGTGACAAGTTACATTAATAATTATAGTACATTTCCCTTTATATACCATTTACACATGTGTTACAACCCATTTTACAATTATATTATAGGTGTGAGGGAATTACTAGTTGAGCAATTCCCCAGTAGTGCTGCTGAAACCTGGGAGGAAAACTGTAGCGGTTGCTTTAGGTACTGCAGAGCTGCCCCATTGAAGTCTATAGAACAGGGGAAGGGAACCTTCGGCTCTCCAGCTGCTGTGAAACTACAACTCCCATCATGCTCCATTCACTTCCATCGGATTTCCATAAACAGCAGAGCAAGTATGCATACTGGAAGTTGTAGTTTTGTAACAGCTGGAGAGCCAAGATTCCCTGCCCCTGCTATAGGACAAAGCTGTAGTCCCTATATCCTCTGTTACCTCTGTTACCATTGTATGGCGAGTGAGGATATACAGTAAATATTCCCAGGGGCAGCACTGTTCCTGCAGATGATCTACACCGTCTACCAATAAGTATTTGGACACCTGGGGTAGAATAGAAAAACAACATTTATTCCTATTCAATAGTTGGTAGAACCCAGCAGATGCTTCCTTACGGATGGTATTGATCAACACAATATTCCTGGATGCCTCCTGGTGTATGTGAGCCATCAACTGGATGCGGTTTCTCTGGCCAACACTCTTTGGTCTCTATCTCCCAGTTTCGGGGGTCTGCTGACTCAGGGCACATTCCAACAATCACTGTTCACCTTCCACTTTGTAATCACATAGGCCACTGCCGATTTGGGCTAATTCCGTTCGCTTGTTATGTCCCTTAAGGATCGACCATTTCTGTGGTACCCCACAATTACCCCTTTCTCAAAATTGGACTACTCTGCACTTTGTGGCATCTCGAATGCGACTAATGCCAATGCTGTTTCCTATTTAACGGTTGGAAGGCGTGACGTACATCTGACCGCAGATATCTTCATTTGCATAGGTGTCCAAATACTTATTGGTAGACAGTGTACAGGGATCCCAGTAGTTGGGTCCTTGCAGATCTAATATTGATGGCCTATCCCATGAATAGGTCATCAATATTAGAAATTGGATAACTCCTTTACATAATGTGCTCCCCAGAGCACTGGCCTCCTCTCTGGTCTCCTGATACAGTGTTTCCTGTTTCAAACAGGGGGTTAAATTGACAATGTAGAACTATGGGAGTCAGAATTGGGATCTAATAGGTTGGCACTCTGACTTTGAATTCTTGTTTATACTGAGGAAGTCAGTGCTCCAGAAGGGAGCACATAATTTCCCATTAAAACATTGATTAACATTACATTACACGCGGGGAGGAAGGACGGCAAAAATATATTGGCGTGTTTCTTTAAAACTAGGAAATCCATAGCAGTGGTCACAGCGTATGAGACTGCATTGTGACTATGTCCAACTGGTGAATTTTATTTCACTGCTAATATATGAAAATACTATATGTACAATATGTCTGAACCTTATCGCAGGAAACAGTATATACAGAGGTGGTCTGGTCATCAGACTGTTATTTGTTCCTTCATTCCAGACATAGAGGTGACTCTCTTCGTGTCTCTGCATATTTTTCAACCTTGCTGTATTCTCCCCCCCCCCCCATCCTTTTTTTTTCTCACATCATTGCTCAGGTAGAAGTAAAAAAAAAAAAAAAAAAAACCCTCGACATTCAGTCAGGTTCAGAGCCCTCCCTTCATCTCCCTGGGGAATTGTCTGAACAAAAAGAAAGGCCGGACCTCTCTGTTAACACCTTATAGCCAAAGAGGGCAAAGCACATGCTAAATATGGCCCCAGAATACTAGGCTTATATAACTAACACAAAAAGGTGGAGATTATATATATATATATATATATATATATATATATATATATATATATATTACACAAGGTGTAGTATATCTTACACTTTACAGATGGCTTAGGGTGTGCCCATTACGTACGTCATATTTGTAAGTTATATTGTGTGTGGTATAACATAAACATCTAATAGTCTGTATGTTTGTATAGAATGAATGTCTGCTAAGTTACCATTAACTATGCCTGCCTCTTTGCTCTAAAGGCAGCTGCCCATGTCCTAGCCCTTTGCATGGAGTAATGAAGGAGGTTTTATCCTGGGAGCTTATTAAAGTATTGCGCACACACACGCGCGCGCCATGGCTAACACAACGCCAGCTCAGTGAGTGATGCTGAAGGCACTGGGCGCTGTCAGCTCCTCACACCATTCCTAAAGTGAGCCAGACATAGGGCGGGGAATGAGGGGGAAGCATCCTCTGCCTGGATCTTCTCCCTGAGGAGTCCCAGCAATCCCCTCCATAAATCCAGGGCTCTGCTCTTATCCTTCCATCCAGAGCATTGATCTGAAAGTGTACAGAGTGAGGATTAAATTGAAACAGGGAAGGGAGGGTCAGACCAGACCCGAAGAGACCCCAAGAGAATGAGGCTTTAGATACTGAATATGCTGCCAACAGCGTGTGATATCTGTGTACAACTATAGAAGGAGTGGCTGGAAGGGCTGCAAAACTGCTTGAATTTAACGTAAGACCACCATGGGATGACTGGCTCTCTGGTGTTCAGAAAGACCAGCTCATGAGAAAATGGCCAAAAGCAACATTAGCAACTATTGTGAAATATTAGGTTTATTACTGAAATATATTCTATTGTGACATAAGAAAACCTTCACCCCTTTGCAGATACTGGTAGACACTTTCTATAGACCTCTAGTTTTATCCCATTTTATTTCCAAAGTAAGTAATCATTTGCAAAACTAAAACCAAAAGGTAAAAGAGAACCACATCTGTGACCAGGGTAAGCAGTGGAGATGTCACCGTGAATAATACTTAGGGCGGGTTCACATCTGCGCCCAGTCTCCAGTTTAGCCAATCTGGCCTGTTTCCGTCTTCTGCCCTGCGAAACTGGACAGGAAACGGAAACCGGGCAGTCAGCTTTCAAACCCATTCACTTGAATGGGTTTGCAAAGGTGACTGCCCGTGTGCATATTCTGCCTGTCTGGGGGGAACCGTTTCCGTCTCCTGTCCAGTCTCACGGGGCAGAAGACGGAAACCGGACAGATTGGCTAAACCGGAGACTGGGCGTAGATGTGAACCTGCCCTTACACTAATAAGTGGGTGATCCTGTGTAGGTGAAGACCACACACTGCGAAATATAGCTAAAAACACATCAGAAAAAGAAACCGGTCCCAAAAGTGTAAGAGGCCATTCACATGTAGGAACTTGGAGGTGGAGTCCGACCCTAAATCCGTGACAGATTCCTCCCAGATTCTGCATCCCATCGTTTTCAATAAGAATCCTGCTCTATCTTACCATGGAGTCCACGGCTCGAGACTTCCCATTCATCTAGGCCTAATGAGCAGCAGAAAGCCGCGACTGAATGCCGATGTCCTGCACCAGTACCCCATCACAGGCGGCAGCAGACAATAAAGAATTCCTCTTCATTGTCTGCTGTATAAACAGTCCCTTAACGGTTTTCTTCAATATTTTGCATTTTTGTCACCCCTCGTAATCTTATAGGGAAAACAGTTTTTTGCCTCACCGCTTTTCTGAAAGTGGATGGGGTCTCAGCCCTACGTCAGCCCTGGGTGTGATTGCCCCGGGCACCGTACCCTAATTCACAATGAAGTGCAGGTTTATCATGAATTAAGTGCTTCTTACACTGGAGCAGAGTTTTGATAAATCTCCCACCCCTTCCCCTGCTGCGTTTTCTGCAATGTTTTTGACCACACTGTAGGGATGAGACTAAGGTTTCCATTCCACATTGCGCTTGAAGTCGGGCGGAAATCAAGCAGTTACCCAACAGACCCTATTGTAGCCTATGGGGTCTGCAGGTTTCTGTAGGTAACCACTTTTTAAGCGGATTGGATTTCCGTTTTTCAGGTCCCCAAGCAGATTCAAAGAACGGAAACTGCAGATGTGAACCTAGTGTAAATAGAATCTTATTGACTTTGCGGGAAATCTATAGCAGTTATTTTTTTAAAGTTGTGTTATCACAACATATGGCTTCAACATCACTTCTTTCTGCCCTGTACCCGCCCACACTCTCCTAAGCCACAAGCCCCGCCTTGTTCCTAGGTCTGTAACACTAACCTGGGAGGTGAGAAGAGGACCGAGAACAGCGGGGACCTTACCAGCGATCTGTACAGGTAAGTGGACAGCAGGGAGGACTAAGTAGCCAGAGGATTTTTTTTTTTAATCACTACACAGCGTGGATTCTAACAATTAAAGCGTTCAATTTTTAGACTCCATGCTGTGTAGTGAATAGGATCATTTTTAAAATCCGATCTCCGATTATTAAAAAAATCCCATTGACTTGCATTGGGATCGGGTTCAAATGGAAAATGATCGAAAATCGGATTTTAAAAACGATCCTGAAATCTCAAGATCGGCTCAACCCTAATGACTGTGAATTACACATGCAGTGTACACAATATGGAACAGGTCTTATTCCTGTTCAACTGTGCGGCAGCTCGGTTTCCGTGGCTCCTATTTATTGAATGACAGGGGCTGCAGAAGCAATGTTGGTGAACAAGCGGCACACGGATGTCATTCCGCCCGTGCCAATCATTCACAGCAGCCAGTTAGTACATGGACGTGTGCAACCAGCTTACGTTTTAATTTCCAGCACAGGGACTGGTCAGACGTGCCGCTGTGCAAGAATAATATTGCAGTAACTGTGCCCAACAATTGGCGCTGGCATTTGGATCTCCATTAATAAGTGGTGGCAAAATTTACGGTCATGAGAATATCACTATATACAACATGAAAAGTGCCACAAAGAAAAATGCCGGCGCCTCTAAAGCTATGCATTGCCCCGAAATGATTTATGGCTCTAAAGCTCATAATCAATCAGGTTACACTCCTATAAAAAATACATTTTATTTTATACCGCTTTCCAATTCTTCCCAGGGGATGACTATATACTGCAAGACAATAAAATTATATATCAACGTGTGTCCTGGTTATAGTTTTCACTGGGTTTTCATGATTTAGGTCTGTATTTACTCATTAAACTGTGTTGATCAAATTTTATTATATCATGAAATAACAGCTTTTTTTCCCCCACATGGAGACGAAATGTTTTGTTTTTTTTTCCACTGGTATGACAGGCTGGTATTGAAATTCTAATCCGCATTTTGAGCTAGCTTAATAATAGATAGTGCCACCATAGACACCCAGATCTCTTGCTCAGCACAATGAGTGTCACCTAATTCTGCCGAGATCCATTCCCATTTATAGAATCAATTAGTTGAACCCTAAAGCGCATGTTAATAGTAAGCAGAAGCATTGCCGATCTTAGATGATTATTTTAATATATAATTATATGCAAATAACTATTAAGCAAAGTGATTGCATCTATACAGATAGTAGGTGCTTATTGATCATTGTTAGAAACAAAGGGCTGGTTTATAACAGAATGGGCCAGATAGAAAGATGGGTCCAATTTGCCCCCTGCTGTTAAAGGGCCTGTTGTCAGGAATGTTTCACAAACAAATGGAAACCAGGGGGCACCACATATGAGATGATCATACCAGGAGTAAATTGGAAACATGTCAGAGGTCTCACCCATGCAGTGCTGCACAGTGGGAATGTGCACATTTGTATAGATGATAATTAAAATGGATTACTATTGTAGAAAACCAGATGATCCAGTGTGGCGCTCACCTGGAGATGGCCTGGAGTTTCCAGTTGCTTGTGTGGTGATGACTAAAGTTTTTCTGCACCATATGGAGTTGTGGACTTCGGGAGCTCGTATCACTATTTTTTTTTTTTTTCACATTTACTAAGACAGTGTACACTTAGTCTAGAAATGTACCAGATTTATCAAAGTGACTGACTCTGGAAGCCCTTGTCAGAGAATTTGGAAACCCCCTTTTAGCTGGGGCCCACACAATGAAGATCCAACAAACTTTCTATTAGGAAGAGAATCTTTTCCTCAATGCCGCAAATTCCCTGCAGCTTACAAAATTTGAATTGCAAAGATTTAAAGGGAGTCTGTCAACACGAAATAGAGATATAAACTAATCACAGTACCCATTCTGAAGCCAGCTACCTTCACTTTCTTTTTCCAGTTTATCATCATCGGACACGGACAGTACATGGTGCGCAGAGCTGAGCAGTCAGCAGCAGCAGATAGTGAAGCTCCTTGATGGAAAGAAACGCCACTAAAGCTCTTTCTGTGAAACAGATGACCTCCAACTGGTAGAACGGGAGAGGTTTGCTGCACAGATTAGACAACTCTTGGCCAAAATGTGTTGGGGCACACAGTTTGAAAAAATGGAGAACAAAATATTTAAATTTGTGGTTTAAAGACGCGAAATTTTATTTTTTATTTAGAGTAAAAGGAATTTAAAAAAAAAAAAAATTTGACAATACAACATGAAATATAATTTTTTTTTTCAAGGAGTCTTCAATAGTTGATACCTTTTTTAATGGGTAACTAAAAATGATGACATATTGCGAGCTTTCGGGATAACTAAAATGGTCCCTTCATCAGGCTGGTATAATGCAATAGCCAATTCTGATAATCCATCACTTGTCTGTCTCCTAAACAGAGGATAAAAAAAAAAAAAAGCAACCGCAGACACATCTACTTATACTAGAGTTCAGTACACGACATTGGCGTCTTTTCATATTTGGCTTCTACAACACTTCCCAACGTATTTCGCCACTCCGCCTCAGCCGATGATAGCTTGTTATAACTTATTAGCTGATAGTATTAGGTGACTGCGCATTGGCTGCTCTAACACCACTAAACTATGGTGAAGTCTGCAACTGACTCGCTTACGGTTATATTACAGACCTCCAGTCTGGCTCGTTTTGATGTCACCAATACACAACTGCCCCCTGCTGGTCTTATGCAGACCAGAAGTATAATTTTCACAATATCTATGAACTATCTGTTTGAGGTTTGTTTGTTTTTTTTCTATTATTTTTATCTTCAGCCTCATTCCCTGTTTTTAATAAAGGATGAAAAAAAAAAAACTTTGCTTGAGATTCTACAGCTAAGATTAACATGCTGGTTGTTTCAAAAATATGCACTTTTTTAAAAGCATTTCTCCCCATTAATGTATGGGTTAGATTAACCAAAATCTCATTCAATTTACTAGTACTGTAAAATTAAGAGTTTCTGCAGCAGACAAAAGCATTGTCCCCACATATGTACCCGCAACATACGGCCTTAGCCTTAAACTGGATTACTAGTTACTTCTAATCCAGCATTTGTGAGGTTAAGGGGGGGCCACACAGACTGCTTGCCCATTTTTCATGGACTTTGTTAGTATTCATTGAGTATAGATGCACAAATTTATGTAAAATAGAACAGAAACTTAACACAATATTAAAATATAAATAGTGTTTTATTTGCTTTTATATTACTACAAAATAAAAAGAAAAAAGTCTCATATATATATATATATATATATATATATATATATATATATATATACACACACATATATATATATATATATATATGTTCATATTATGCCCTATGGTAAAACAGATGGAATCAGATTGGAAACGCATCCTTGGCAGTATTCATGTGAGAGCAAGGTAGGACCTCCACTGCCCCAAGAGAATATTAACAACCTTCACTTCACTTATTCCTATAGACTACTAGCAGAGCAAGGTGGACAGTATATCAGTTTAATACCTGCACTCCAATCCGATGAATAGAGTAAACCTAACATCAAGAACCAAGTCTGAGAGCACCATATGCAGCAAACTAGTAACTAGATGTACAGGCATACTTTAATGGTAGTCTATCAGCACAAAATTGAGATACAAACGAATCACAGTAACTTGTACAGCTGTCAAGACAGGTTACAATGATGTATTTCTTAATTCAGAAGCACTTCTCTATTCTTTTAAAAATCATGCTTTTATCCCTATGCAAACAAGCAGAAAAGGGCTTTAAGAGCATTGCTTTCCATCAATGGTCTTCAGTATCTGCTGCTCAGCCCCGTCCACTATCTGTACTGTACATGTCTGATCATGACACACTGAACCTAGAAGTGAAGGAAGCTGACTTCAGATGAAGTGGATTCAGGCAGCTTCCTTACTTCCAGGAAAAGCGAATCATCATCACACGTGCACAGGGTGGTAAGAGATCGTAAAGCCCATTGACGGAAAGCAACACCCCTAAAGCCCTTTTCTGCTCATTTGTATAAAAGCTTTTTACAAGAAGTGAGCAGCAGTACTGAATAAGAAATACATCATTGTCAACAGCCCTACAAGATACTGTGATTAGTTTATATCTCAATTTTGTGCTGACAGACTCCCTTTAACATGGCACATAAACCAATGATGCATACAATGGAAGCCATTGCTTGCTCTGGGGAAAGTGATGTGCAGGAAGCAGGATGCAAAGACAAACAAACTTTCTATAAAAGGCAGCTTCAAGCATTCAGGATTCTTCAGGAATAATCGGAGTAAAGTGCTGAAAGAGAAAAGAAACAGGATATCAAGCACTGTATACTCTATGGTGAAATAATTGTGTATTTTACATAAAAAGGCAGCAATATAACATTTTAAATATGTAAAAAAAAAATATTACAGCTTCAGATAAAAAGGCACAATACAATCAGCTTCTCAGTTAAGTTCAATTAGGTGCGCGTGTGTGCGTGCGCATGTGTGAGTGTGTGTGGGGGGGGGGGGGAGATGAAAATGTAGAAACTGTATTTATTTATTTATTTTATATCCTAAGGCCAGGGCAACACTGCGACTTTGTAGTGTTACTAAACAATTTTAAACTACTTAGCTACAGTCCATATGAATGTAGTCTTGTAGACTGCAGCTGTCACTCAATAGTCAAACTCTAATAGTAGCAATACAAAAAGTCGCAGTGTAGTATCAGCATTATTTTCCTAAGTCTCTATAATAAATGTTTATTTCAATTACAGTGTAATAAAATAATGGCTGCAATGATTTTTAACCATACATATTCTTACTATAAAACCAGAAATATTTAACTCCATCTTATCTGCAGCGCATGCCCGAACACTACAGTAACTTCAAAGAGCTGACTGGTAGGGTGCTGGGTGTCTGATCCCCAACAATCTGATTTATCCTAAGGTCATCAATATCTTTGATTTAATAAAACTGAATCAGCTCTTAATACATTTTTAAAACAATGTGTTACACTCACCAGGTCTTCCTGCCTGTCCAGGAAACTGGATACAGGATCAGTGCAACTCCTGTAAGAGCTGACAGCCGCTCGAGATGTATAGAAGGCACATTCCTCATCCAGACAGGTCTCCCAAAACCTTTGTTTTGCCGACACAGCAGCTTGTATTCTTAATCGTGCAATTTCAGGTAAAGAGTAAGAACCTGAAGAAAGTTGTAGGTTGTAATTACCGAGCAGTTTTTTACAATCTGTCACATAACAGCTAAATTCAGAGTGTGTGCACCCCACCGTACAGTTTGGAGGATTTTCTGTGCTCCAGAGATAAATAATGACCCTCATGACATTACCTGGCACCTTAGATAGGTGTACTCATATTTGGTGGTTCTGTGCACCATGCAATAACTTTTTACAAGTTTTCACAGGTGAGACATTTAAGATATTTTTAGACTTAAAATTTGTAAGGCACACTGCCTTTATGTGTTCAGGCCCCCTAAGGTAAACCCTTAAAGGGGTCTTCTCTGTTAATATCATGGTTCCCTGCTGAAGGTGGACAGTTGGCCAAAAAATGACAAACCTAATAAGACAACATAGCAAACCTAGGGCAACACAGTAACTTTAGAGGTAACACAAGTCGCCCAGTCAGAATTGCATCTAATAAATGTAAATGTGGTCACATCGCAAGCTCAACTGTCACAATATTTTGTGGATTTTTGTGACCTTGTTTCAGCAAGTCACAATGCTACATTTACTTTCTTTTTCTGTGGTGCAGAAAGGACAACACTGAAATTTCTGGATGCAGTTTTTTTTGTAGCCGTAGTCTAAAGGACAACGTAAGTGCCATGAGAACAAACAAAGAAACTGACCACCAGTCCTCAAACTGGAGACACAGAATGTCTGTCATGTGACACAGCTGAGGACCAGAAAGTAGAGATAACTGCAGACACCATCATTGCAGAGAATAAAAACTTGGGGGAAAAAAAACCAAAACAAAACCTTGTGTCGAGTTTGTTTATTCAGATTTTGCAGCCAAAACGAGGAGTGAATCATAAAGGGAGTGGAAGTATAAAGGACAAGTGGTACTATTTTTTTTTCCTTAATCCTCTTCCAGTTTTGGATTTAAAAACTGAATTAAAAAAAAAAAAAAAAAAACACAACCCTGAAAGTGTTCACACTCTTGAAAGGCTAAATAAGACACTACTGAGAGCAGTCATTTTATATTAGTCTGCCTTTGTCATGCCTTCCTATTTAGTGTAGTAGTGAACCATTTAATATACAAATATATAAATGCATCTTACCCAAAGTGTGCGACTGCAGAGCTTGTACAGCTGGATGGGAGAGAAATGAGAGTGGCAACGGTGGCTTCATAGAAGTCACAATACTGGTATACTGCACATGAGGTTCAGCAATGTTAGGCTGGGATAAAGTTGAAGGAGGGTGCATGTTTGTATGTACTGGCAAGTCCTGTGATGCCCCCTCAGATGCTGCTCCACCAGCATTGTTATTAGCGTTTCCGGGTTGAGTAGCCTCTATTGTCTTTTGTATGGCCGCTGGCTGTTGGTTTTCAGATTCTTTCAAACAATCAGATTTTGTAGTCGGCTCCTGCTCAGAAAAACATGAACTGATTAAATGTACATTATAATACAGATATACTACTAAGAACTCTGGTTAACCCCTTTAAGGATTGTACATGATAAAACAAGAATCGTATGCCTTCTCCTCCGTCCCCCAAACATATTATACTTAGAAAAAAATAAAATAAACTCCTTTCCCCCTTAACTGTAAAACATAGACCCAATATAGTCTTAATGCCAAGGGCAAGGACTAGTATTAGCAGCCAGAGGACAATGCAGTTTTAGACCTGGAGTCACAGAGCTGCTGACCACAGCCAGAACTGATAAAGTATGTTGCAACATTCTGCATTATATGGGCAGCAAGAAAACAGGAAAAGACTGAATCATCTCAAATAGATTGTTCTGTAATCCAAAGAACATTTTTGCCAATAGATTGGTATAAAAAAAAATGTCCCGTTACATAGGTTAATAATCGGTAGGAAGCATTTGTAGATACTGGCCCATATAAGTGGCCTCCAGATCAAACGACAAAAAAGCAAAACTATTCTCTATCGGCTAATTCATCTTTTATGTAGCTCAATTGTTGGTGGCACGTCGTCCTGTGTAAACTGGGACGTGCTGCCACCAGATAATGATCTGCAATAGCAATCGTTCTACCCTCATATAGTTGGCATCATATTGTGTAAAAGTGCAAATGACTGCTGATCTACGTTTCTATATTGTTGATCACTGCTAGTCCACTTGACTGGGTAGTGAACATAGACTCTTAGTCTGTGAGTAGTCTGCAACTGATAATCATTAGAGATGAGCGAGTACTGTTCGGATCAGCCAATCCGAACAGCACGTTCGCATAGAAATGAATGGACGTAGCCGGCACGCGGGAGGTTAAGCGGCCGGCCGCCGTCAAAGCGGAAGTACCAGGTGCATCCATTCATTTCTATGGAGCGTGCTGTTCGGATCAACTGATCCGAACAGTACTCGCTCATCTCTAATAATCATATGAACACCCAGATGGAAGGGTTTGGGGAGTCTCACCTTTTTCTTTTCAGTTTCTCCTGGACATTCAACATCTAAAAACAACCGCACTGCTACTTGTTCCTATAGCAAAAGTAAGAAAGATTTAAAGGAACCAAACTTGCAACTTTGTCTCTATTGTAATGCCTTAGGCCTCTTGCACATGACAGTGTGCTAGTTCAGTGTGTAGTGTTTTTCCCCAGATAGCACACTGACCCATTTACTGAATGAATGGAACATGCGGAAGCACGGCTAGTGTGCATCAACCAGGCCATTCAATCACGACTGATGGCTCGCAAACAATAGTGTGCAAGGGGCCTAGACCTTTTTAGAATCTTTAAGGGACATCAAAATATTCAGCACTGACTGAAAAACCTCAGAGTTTGGAGGCAAACATCATTTTGTTTTAAAATCTTGGCAATGTGAACCACCATCAACAGAAAATGGCCCAGATAGTTATACAACACAGTTTATCATACTTATCAATACTGTTGTACTTTGCACTGTATAAAACTACAAATGCCATATTATTATAGATTTATAAATCTGTCATATAGGCCTTAATAAATCTGTCTCTCTTTCCAACAGGCCAAAATTCATTGTCATTTGTCATTTTATCTATTGCAAAAAAAAAAAAAAAAAAATCATGACAAAAACAGTCTTCATCTGAGTTTACACCATTTTAAAATTTATGAATGTGGTGCTGTTTTTTGCACACTTTTCTGTCCAGTGTGTTACTGTGAATTCTTTAGAACGAGCCATTCTTTCACGTTTGCTAGAACAGACTGCATTTTATATACCTGTGGCAATGGGTCTGAATGGAAAGTGATGTCATTCAATGATCAGCATGTATCCCAATACTTTCCTCCATTAAATGGGCTCTATCATTGGGAAAAATCATTTTTAACTAAGCACATACATGCATAGGCTTTAGAAAGGTTATTCCACACCTACCTTTAGTATGTAAATCCCCTCAGTGGTTTTTGAATGAGCCCGTTTTTATTCATATGCTAATAAGCCTCTTGGTGCACCCGGAAGTCTCATCGTGCACCCTCTGCCTATTCTTTCCTATGTGTGTGTACAGCACAGGCTGCTGATGACTTCCTGCTTCCTGTTTGCACACACAGATAGGAGAGAATAGCAGAGAGGAGGCTGCTGGGAACTTCCTGTGCTGGCTGGAAGCTAATTAGCATATGAATAAAAATGGGCTCATTCAAAAACCACTGAGGCAATTTACGTACAAGAGGTAGTTGTGGAATAGACTTTCTAAAGGTTATGCATGTATGTGCTTAGTTAAAAATGACTTTTCCCAGGGATAGAGCCCCTTTAAGTGTAGGTACCATAAGGTTACGCTAGGTTCACACCTGCGTTCACGGTCTCCGTTCTATGGTTTCCGTCTTCTGCATGCCAGAAGACGGAAACCATAGACCGGGTCCGGGCCGTGAGCGGCGGTGAGCGTTTTATGCTCTCCGCTGCGAAACCGGATTTTGTTTATCCGGACACAGAGTACTGCATGTCCGACTCTGTGTCCGGATTATAAAACCCGGTTTCGCGGCGGAGAGCGCAAAACGCTCACCGCCGCTCACGGCCGGACATCTCTCTCACCCATTCAAATGAATGGGTGAGAGAGACTCCTGCAGGTTTCCGTCTCCTGCCTCTGTTTTAGGCAGGAAACGGAAACCTGCAGTACGGAGAGGGCGACGCAGATGTGAACGAGCCCTTACTGTTATACATTTGCTTTTATTCTCAGACCAAATACATTGTTGGAAGCAAGTTTTGCATTTTTGATCAGTGCCAGTCATTGTTGGTGTAGAAAACGTCAGTGTGCTAAGGCAGCAGACATGGCCAATTCTACAGAGCCTGACTGAAGAGATCTTTGCAACTGGATTTATTTGTGAGCCTCTGGATCAGGGATAGGGAACCTTTGGTTCTCCAGCTGCTGTGAAACTACAACTCCCATCATGCTCCATTCACTTCCATGGGAGTTCCAAGAACAGCAGAGTAAGTATGCATGCTGGGAATTGTAGTTTTGCAACATCTGGAGAGCCGTACGTTCCCTACCCCTGCTCTGGATGGTGACAAACACACTTAAAATGCCATATGTACACTCACAATGTTGGACTCGTTTTTACAAAGAATCTCAGGCGTAGAAGGGGAGAGCTCATCAGCCCACTTCACAGTCGACCTTGCTGAAGGCTACAGAACAGAAAAAAAAAAAAAACAAGATATTTCAAAGACAAGAACAGACCCTTGCATACAATGTTATAAAAAGAAAACTATAATAAATGCTTAAATTCAGTCAATTGAAATGCTAATTAGAGATGAGCGAACACTGTTCGGATCAGCCAATCCGAACAGCACGCACCCATAGAAATGAATGGAAGCACCTGTGACGCTGAGTTTGCCGGCGGCCGGCCGGCGTCACAGGTGCTTCCATTCATTTCTATGGGTGCGTGCTGTTCGGATCGGCTGATCCGAACCGTGTTCGCTCATCTCTAATGCTAATCTTTAACTTACTCGGGTATCGGAAAGTTCAGTCTCTAGTTTCTTATTTGCCATTTCTAGTGCCAAGGCACGTGGAGTTTTTGGAAAGAATGGCTGTTTTGAAGTGGATCGATGGGAGAACTTCTGCAAAGTAAAAATAAAATAAATCTGTAATCCAGAACTTCTGGTAGCAAATTCATGGAGAAACATTACAAGGCTATGTTCACATCTGCATTATGGTTTCCACTAGTAAAGGAGACCACGACCCATTGCCAGATCAAAAGAGGTGCATAAGTCAGAGAGAGTCATCAAGTGCTGCCACCATTAATTTGGCAATATTTGACAGTGTATAGTATAGTATAGGCAAGGACAATTTCCAGATGTATACCTTACATATATAACATACAGATGGTTTTTAAACAAAAATGGCATAGTGACTAAACACAAACTATTGAAACAGAATGTGACCCTCCTTTCATCTTCACTAGTAGTAAAGAGGGGTATACTATTGTCTCTTACCAGGGGTTGTGCTGTTATGGACACTTATTCCATATCCACAGGACAGGAAATAAGGGTCCATTCGCTAAAGAGGATGGGGGACCTACACTCCTCATAAAGCCTCTTTGTGAATGAAGCACCAGTGCCCTTGCAAGACCAGAGAGCCATTCACTTCTATGGAGCAATCAGGACTCTAATCTCCGCCTTGCAACCCCATAAAAGTGAATGGAGCACTGCGAATAGGGGGAGAAGTGTCTATATTGACACAACCCCTAAGATTTAGAGGCACATCTGCCAGGTGCCTCAGAGGAGTCCAGAACACATTTTCAGAAAATTAATAATGATAAAATGCATTAATAGAGGAGATGGGATTATCATTACTAGGTTTGGGGTCCTAAAACCCAGCAGCATAAAAGGACATACTGTTGGTTGAGGAGCCCCAAGCCTGGTAATAAGAAGGTTAATCAATGAGAACATTCCATTCATTACAATGGGCTCATCACACAAATAAGTTACTAATAATATGATAAGAAAGCAAAACAGTGATACTTTAGTTAGAGTACTGCCAAGCCTTGTTGCCAAGCCTGTGTCTGTAGCTGACATGAATATGGTTGGCAAAACTTTATATATAAAAGCCTAAAAGAAATCATCATCTAAACCGTGCCAGTCCAGCCTTTCATTTTGCAGCTTGGCATTGGTAACACTACACCATCCTAAAACCACAGCCTGAACTATTACTCAGGTTTAAGAGCAAATGTAGACAACAAATGCTAGAAGTGTCATCCTCAAAGTTGGATGAATAAGATGAACAGTGCACCTTTACGAGAGGTCTTTGGTAAAAACCCACTAACCCTTTTACCAGCTTAAAGTGCTGAGTAAGTTTGTCTTTGAAGAGGACAATGATGCCAAGCACACAGCAGTTGCCTGCCAGCAGTGGCGTCACAGAAGAAAATATAGAAGATGACCTTGAGGCCCCGTCAGAGGATTAACTTCATATTGATCAAAGGTGAGGAATAATTATTTACTGATGAGCTTTCAATTCGTCTTTAGAAGAACTCGGAAAATTAATGTATGACTCACAATCCAAAACCTTCATTGGAAACTTAGGAAAAGGGCAAAGAAGCTGTAAACTTCCTTAGCCTTAATGTTTTATATGGCAGCATTAACCCTTTACATTCAATCTGGTAACAAATACTAATCATGATAGATCCAATTAATTCCCATAGGGCAGTTTAAACTCAAATACCGCTGTCCTGGGGTGATCTGTGCTTCTGCCTTGTCCTTCAATCCTTACAAGGGTGTTACAGTGTTCCAAGGCTAGGTTCACATCTTCGTCAGTCTCTGTAGAAGACTCCGTCGCAGATTCCGACAAAAATCAGTGGAAAGAAAAGTCCTGCACGGAGCAGAACTAGAATATGCCCACTTATTCTTAGATATAGTCTATTACAAACACTTTCCTCCTGAACCTTATTTAAAGGTTCTGATCATGATCACCTGTTCCTTCTATACTATACAGATTAAATAGGTTTTTGGGAACAATATTGATGACCAATCCATAGAATACAGAGAACAGAGCTGGAAGCAGGTAACGCCCTGTAGTGGCTGTACTGAGGTACTGCAGCTCAGCTCTAGTTCACTTGTACAGGAGCACAGCTGCAGTAACTGAGCAGAGCTCTATACAAGTCAGCAAGCTGCTTGTCCGATAGCTCCTTCTCTCCTCAAAGTTCTTATAAGCTGATGTACGACTAGATCAAAGCTGAAATGTAATCTTGTCATATCAACATAGGACATTTTGAAGAGTAGAGAAGTAGCTGCTGGTCAATGGCTCTGGCAAATTAGAAAAGAAATTCTACAGCTTGTACCGCAGTGCTCATACATACGGCTGAAGACAAAACAAATAAAAAGTTATAATTAAAGGGGTTGTCCCATCACAAGGATCTATCTATACTGCTAGTTTATGTGGATTTAAGAGTTTTCCTAAATACACTGCTTTATCAAAACTGCTTTGTTTGGCCGCTAACTTAATTTATTCTCTTCATGGTTTACACTCCGTTTCTATGGCCCTTAGGATTATCTGCTCATTTGTCAAGTGATGTAGCTGCCTGCTCTCAGGGGGGAGGTAGGGGCTGGGAGCAGCTCTGAGCTGTTTGTGTCTTTTAAGTAGCGGAGCTTCTCAGATAGGGGAGGTGAGAGCTCCGGGATTTCTGAGCTCTTATCAGTCGGTTTAATTAAATTTGGCTTATAAGGGCTAAGATAGGGAATCCGTTACGTCTGTATGTAATGCAAACTGACTCAAATCCAGCTCTGCTACATCAGCTTCACACTGTGGTAATTCATTTACAACCAATCCAGTGCAAGTGAAACCCCGCCCACCTATGTGCCAAGAGAAGCAGGAAGTGAAGAGAGCACAACAGACTGCAGGTTAGTGAACAAGCGTCATGGGAATACCCCTTTAAACCTAATAAAAATAATCTTGATCCTAAAGTACACATGACATTAGGGGGAAAAAAAAGGGCATAAAATAAACAGAAAATGACAGACACAAACCATAGCAGAGGAATTTAATTGATGGACCCTCTGAGCCGATCCACTAGAGGAGTTGTCAGTCATCACCGTCTTAGGAACTCGACAAGGGCTGAATGCTAAATCTGAGGAGTAACAAAATAAAACCCCAAAAGATTAAATAATATTCTTCTACATCTGACACCTTCAACAACAACTCTTAATTCAAAGGGAGTCTACCAAAACTAAAATTGCTACTTAACCATTTAAATGCTGCTGTACGGGCTGTAAGAGACGGTGAGTAGAGATGAGCGAGTACTGTTTGGATCAGCCGATCCGAACAGCACGCACGCATTGAAATGAATGGACGTAGCCGTCACGCGGGGGGTTAAGCGGCCGGCCGGCGTCAAAGCGGAAGTACCAGGTGCTTCCATTCAATTCAATGCGTGCGTTTCGGATCGGCTGATCCGAACAGTACTCGCTCATCTCTAACGGTGAACAAACCTTTTTCCAATGAACGAGAGTCTTGGTGACAAGTAAACAAACTATTAATCTGTATCCAAAAGAGCCATTCAGTGCACCAGGCATGTGGCTGTATTTGCCAGATCGTCCATTTTTGCAAGCACTGCAAAATTGGGACTGGTCATCTTTTATGTTAGGGAATAATGAGGCTCTGGCAGAGGCACTGACATTAATGCTGAAGCCCTACCCTGTGAAAACGCTGCATTTTTTTGCCACAGTGGAAAAACGTTGTTTTACAGTACCTGAAAAGTGAATGAGATTCTGGCGAATACCATCCACACATTGCAGAAGAAGAAGAAAAATCTGCAGCGGGAAAATTGCTGGTGTTTTCCTTATAGGAACAATTAGGGCAGAAAGTCTGCAGAGAAAAACCTCAGCGAAAATGCAATGAAAAATGCTTCGGAAAAATAACGCGATGAGTTTCCGCTAAGTTTTATACTGCAGCGTTTCACTCAGCATCAAAATTGTACATTGATTTATAAAAGGCATGTTCACTAGGTCACTAGACAACAGCCCCTATAATAGAATATAAGTGGTTTAGAAGAGTTTCTGGTGGTGGTGGTAGACTCTCTATCAGACAGCAATAACCATGATGCACAAATTTACAGTACACGTGCAGAAACTGGTGGAAAAAGAAAAGAAGCGGTATAGTCCAAATCCACCAAGATCACTTCCTTCATTTTTTTAAGTTAAAGGGATTCTACCACTAAACCAACATATTTTCTAATTACCACATCGGAATAGCCTGCAGAAAGGATATTCGTCCCTGGCCCGCCGTTCTGTAGAAATACCGTTTTTTACTGGTATGCAAATGAGTTTTCGCAGCAATGGGGGTGTCCCCATTGCTGCCAGAGAACTGTCTCCAGCGACGTCAAAATCTTCAGCTGCAACTGCCTCTTCTGTCTTCTGTTTTCCGTCTGGGTTAAACTGCGACGCCTGCGCAGTTGGCTCTGCCAGTGAGACACCAACAGAGCCGAGTGCACATGCCGGCCATTTTTGGGAGGCCACTCCTGTATTGAACTACAAGAACAAGAGCGGGCTCCCAAAAATGTCCGCTGGCCGGCATGCACAGTTGGCTCTACTTGTGACTCACTGGCAGAGCCGACTGCGCAAGCGTCGGAGTTGACCCAGACGGAAGACGAAGAGAGAAGGGGAGGATGCAGCTGAAGATAGAGGCGTCGCTGGAGACAGTTCACTGACAGCAATGGGGACGCCCCCATTGCCGTTTGAGCACTGGGGCCCGGCCCCATTGCTGCGAGAGAACTCATTTGCATACCGGTAAAAAAAACGGTATTTCTATGGAATGGCGGGCCGGAGGCAACTGAGTAAGGTAGGAGACGAATAGCTTTTCTTAAGGCTATTCCGACCTGGTAATTAGAAAAAATGTTGGTTTAGTAGTAGAATCCCTTTAAGCCAGTGAAAGCACGCTGGAAATGGTTACCATTATTACACTGCCACTTTCCCTTGGCACCAGTGTTAAAATCTTCTCCATTATGTTGTATCATTAAAGTATAGCACTCTGGTGCTGCTTCAATGGATAACAAACATTATTTATGTGTGGTACCAAGGGAGACCGAGGAACCTCAGTTATAGCATCATTAAAGACAAAGCAAAGCAGGCAGGAAGACGTTCCACCAAAGTGTGTAAGAGAAAACAGTATGCAAAGAGATTAAATAACAGGGAATATCCAAGCAGATAACTTTTTTTTTTTTTTTTTTACATGCAGGTGAGTAACAGAAAAGTTACTAAGCCCTACATAATAGGTGCTGGTGGTGACCATATTAGCAGGCCCCATTCCAGTCTGTGCAGCCAAACAATTTGTAAGGTCACCTCTTACAATAAACCTGCCGGGATTTTATAGCAGACTTCCATACTCTGCAGTGCAAAACAGGGAGCATATCAAGTCTATAACCAAGGTACACATGGTCATTTGGAGAACTCTTAAGACCATCAGAGTTGATTCTTTCAGTAGGATACAAGGACCACACTTTTGCTATAGTTCCCATCACCAATAGAAGGGACTTTAAGATGGAAAGTTAACTATGCACACGGATTTTAACACTAGTGCTTCAGAGAGTTAGCCAGCCCTCACAGCAGCTTGTGCTCCTACCTCTATAATTATCTCCTCTGTACAATCCAGGCAACTTAACTTGTTAGCAATATAATATACATGCACTCTATGCTTTACACCCTTAAGAGTTTGCAAATAGAAAAAAACAACCCACCCCAACTCTTAACTAATGCATTGAAGGAAGGGGGGAAAAAAAAAACAAAAAAAAAAACTTACCTTTAATTGGCACTGCCATGGTAGACATACGTCCAAAGCAAGGCTTTGGTGTTGTAGCCTGAATTGCAACAGAGCTTGATGAGGTCTGAAAATATATGAAAAATGACTTATAAATAGTCCAGATGACATAAGGTGGTTGTGCCATCAATACAGATGACAATAAAGTAAACTGAATATGTATTTTAGAGTTACATTTTGTAAAGCGTTATTTAAAAAAAATAAAAGTTTTTCCTACAGAAATAAACGCTTGTATGTGTGTCTGTACGTGTCAGTAGCGAGGCTTTGTTAACTTGACCAGTAGAATACAGTACAGCCTCTGAGTATCTTCACTGAAGTAGGGATATCATTTAGGCCAGAGAGAGGATTTCTTTCCGCTTCTTTGAAAAATGACATGTAAGCGAATCATGGCAAATGGGAACATCCAAAAGACCCTGAGGCGAATAAACTCAGGCTAGCTACATGGCATGTACCACACATATTCTGCCATTAGCCATACACACACACGCACTTATACATACACACACACACACACACATATAGCATTTACTAAAACAGACATATCAGAAGATGGGACAGGTTCTGGTTTAACTTTTCTCTTTTACAGCTTACCATGTTACTCTTTACAGAAACATTTCTGCTCTGCAGAGGGACTCTCTGTGCCAAGCTCAGTTTTCCACAATTCCCAATGGCAACTCCAGTGTTAGAAAGTATACTGGCTAATGCCTGTGAATCAGCAACAAATTCTACAGAAGCTGAACCTAAAAGGAAGATAGAAGACTACAAATCAGGAAAAAAAACAAAACACACAACCCAAAGAAAAGAAAAAGGCTCAGAGAAATGTTGTTGCTTACCTGCCTTCTTTGTAAGATCTCGTTCCCCTACACAAGACTCCATTTCTGACATATTCTTTTCACACCTGAAAATACACTAGAACTATAACTATTAGCTGCAAACATAGATTCATTAACACCTGTCATCATCCATCCATCCATCCACTGCACAAGCACATAAAACCTACCTGGTACTAAAGGTAAAATACTTTGTGTATGTCATTAGGCCACAGAAGAACTTCAATTGTACAATAATGTGTTTGGGATATTTATATTGTATTATGCAAGCAGTAATACAGCTTGGTAATCATACAGTTATTATTAGGGCTAGTTCAAAATCCGCCCCTTTACAATGGTGGTCTATGTAGACCACCGGGCTTTTTTTTTCCGCTAGCGGCGGGCTGCCGCTAGCGGAGAAAAGAAAGGACATGCCCTTTCCTCAGGCGGAAGCCGCGCGGGCTCAGCCGCGCGGGCTCAGCCGCGCGGCTTCCGCCCCCGGCAGCTCCCTCCTATGTCGGTTCATTCATTTGAGCCGACAGTGGAGGGGAAAGCCGCTCACCGCGTCTCTCTCCGTGTCAAAACCCGCGCGGGCAGTTCTCGTGTGAACTGACCCTTAGCTTTAACTGTCCAGTGTCATTTTTCACATTTTAAAGGGAGTGTTGCCAGGCTCAAAACATTTATTGTATCATATAGGTACATTTCTGCTTCTATTTAAAGGCCCCTATGTGGCCACAGACCAATGAAACAATGCAGATATGCTACTAAAAGGGTTAAACAGGTTCTATCATTGATGGCCTATCCTTAAAGGGATTCTATCATTCAGCGAAGACTTCGAGGAACGTACTGCGCATGCGCAAAATTGCGTTGTCGGCACTATGTAGGCAGTACGTTTGGCGAGGTTCGCCAAACAGAGCGTACTGCGCAGGCGTCGTACATCAAGCTGAAGAAGGAAGGGGAGGATACAGAAGAACATAGAGGCAGCGCTGCAGTCGGTTTTCGAACAGTAATGGGAACGCCCCCATCGCATCTCCTGCGCTGGGGGACGCCCCCATCGCTGAGAGAGAACTAATTAGCATACCGGTACAAACCGGTATTTCGAACGAATGGCGCGGCGGAGAGTACTTCCAAAGGTAGGAAACGAATAGCCTTTCTAAAGGCTATTCCGACGTGTTACCTAGAAAAAAAAATTAGTTTTTTTAATGGTAGAATCCCTTTAAGATACGTCATCTATATTAGAGCCACGGTTTGCAATATTGGTTACATACCAAGAGCCGCGCTGCTCATTTGCCATCGCATAGATTTCAATTATATCAATGTTAGAAACTGGATGACCCCTTTAATATTACTACTATACCATGTAGATCTTTGGTTAGTTTTACACACAGTGCCCCTGCATATGATGTCAATCTATGCCAGCTATTTATTTGCTATGTATTGCAGTTCACATTGAAATGTGAGCAATCGTCCTTTGGGTAAATATGAGGGATATTCTATAAGTAAGCACTATGAGGGGGAATTCACACGGAGTAAAGTGGCGCGCAATCTGGCACGTATACGCGTGTGAGAAGTTTGTGCACTCAATGGGAGTTACGATCATATACGGTGCGTAATTTTGCGGCCGCAAAATTACGCACCGTATACGATCGTAACTCCCATTGAAATCAATGGGATCTTTTTGAGCACTCAAACCTCTGACGCGCATAGGTGCCAGATTGCGCGGCACTTTACTCCGTGTGAATTCCCCCTAAAGGTTAATGTATGCACAGCTGATATGTTATCACTATTCTGTCTGTCACTGATGTCACTTAGTTTGAACTGAAAAACCTGATACTATAAATAAACAGATCACTACGGGGTCAATTTAGAAACTTCACACGCACGCCAGGCATCATGAGAGGCTGACTTTCATCACAGCTGAATTATACCTACCCCGAGGGGTACTTTAATAATTGAATGCTCACAGACAAGGAGTTGGGATCATAACGAAATTCTACAATACAGATTTAAAGAGGACCTTCCATCAGTTGGGGCACATGCGGTTTTATATACCACTAGAAAGTCAACAGTGCACTGAATTCAGTCCACTGTCTGCTTAGACGATCTGTGCCCCAGGTGAAGAGCTATTGGTACCGGGACTGACAGCTCTTCACCTGGGGCACACATTGTGAAAGTCGACAGTGCGCTGAATTCAGCGCGCTGTTGGCTTTCTAGCGGTATATAAAACCGCATGTACCCCAAGTGATGAAAGGTCCTCTTTAATCATCTTTCTCTGGATATGCAAGTCAGTCCACAAGTGCTTCAGGGGCAGAACCTGAATTACCAGATTTGCCTATACACAATTGCAAAGACATTACATTACATTTAATTCGCAAATTGTCAACCTTTCTAGTTTATATATGACAGTAAAGTACTCAAAACCAAGGACATCAAAAATAAGCAGTGATTAGAAGTAAATACAACCATGACACCACTCTAACCTTGCAATTTTATCGTATAGGCCTTAGAACAATTGAATGCTACATCACAACTCGCTCCAGATACAGCAGAAGCTCGAGGCCTTTTCTGGAATCCATACAGTATTCACTTCAATAAACTGTAAGTTACTTGTAAACCAAAACACACATACTTCTCTTCTGGTAATACCGAGCTGTCTTCATCTTCAGTGACTGGAGGAAGTGGTGGAGACTTTCCTGTCGCGACCTCCTGACTCTTGAGGGGTAATGAAGTCACACCTGACGCTTGTGCATAGCCAGTCTGGTTCATCTGCTGCAACACTGGATTCTCCTATAGAAGCAGCATAAGACACTAAGAAGCTGCACATTTCATATTTCTGTTAAATTAAAAGTTTTAAACAACTTTATGGTGGTAGAATTACTCCTAACCTGCGACTGCTGCGGATCACCAAGTTTAGAGGCTACAGGTTCCTTTAAACTATTGTTAGAGACATGGCTCTTCGAAAGCAGATTCTGCTTTAACTCAAGTTTTTGATCAGTCACTAAAGAAGAAAAAAAAGTTAGAAAATAAACAGATCTTATACATGGTCCAGATAAGCGGCGATAGCAAATGGTTATTCTCATTAGATAGATGCTGCAGAAACTGCATAACACAACTGAGATACATTGAGCGTCCATTCACTTCTACTGAGATTAAAACAGCATAGAGCAGCGGTGGCACCCCAAAAACAAACAACCCATACTCTCCTTTCATCAGTGCCTGCAGCACAGTCCGGTCCTGCTGCTCCAACATGACCGCTGAAAACCATTTGAAATCAACAGGCACTTTCCACATACCTTTAGTTTGCATCTTGGAGAAGCAAGACATCCTGTCTAAATTGGAGGATGACGACTGGCTTCTTAGTACAGCATACATTGAACTTCTAACCATCTACAAATAAATCATGAAAAGAAACACAACAATAGATGAAAATGAAAATAATGTATAAGAAACTGAACTAAAATTATGTATGAATAAAGTTTAATGGATTTTTCAAGGAAAATTAGTTTTTTGTTTTTTAAACTGATGACCTATCCATAGTATACACTAAACATATTTAGTGGGCGCCACTGAACAAATATGGAGGTGCATCAAGGCCAGGCTCAACATTAGAATGAGAATCAAAGAAAAAAGTTGCAAGCCATAAAAAGGCGCTCAATCCTCAGAATAGAATAAATATAACTAAGCTTTATTTAACACACAGTTAAAAAAACAACCTAAAAAGGGGGCTTCAGGAAGGAAGGAAGGACGGAAGGAAGGACGGAAGGAAGGAAGGAAGGAAGGAAGGAAGGAAGGAAGGAAGGAAGGACGGAAGGACGGAAGGAAGGAAGGAAGGAAGGAAGGAAGGAAGGATGGACGGATGGACGGATGGACGGATGGATGAAGTCCAAGGGTCTAAAATAAAGCAGTAATAGAAATGTGCAAAGCCCTGAGGAACATAAATTAAGATTTATACCACTCTCCCTAAAGTGCTGTCCCTAAGATATATATATATATATATATATATATATTAAAAAAAAAAAAGTATTGAACTATATGTTCTGTGAAAAGAGGGAAAAAAAACTAACAGCAATTATATATGTGATAGATAAATAAAATGTATCATATGACTCATAATAAATATGTTTTTATACCGCAATAATGAACCATTCATAATGTGCATAAGTATTATCCAAAGTTCAGCAATAAAGGTAAAGTGGTAATGTGTGCAATGTGACCCAAATCATAACTAATACCGCTGAAATGAAACCCAGAGTTGCCATGGAGGATGGCATATGCTGGTTTTCTAGATTATAGAACATGCACTTGACTGAAAAGTTTAAAAAACAAATAAATGTAAACCCATGCATAGCTGCTACCTGTGGTCAGCTCCCCTCTCCTGGCCCCACACGTATCACCCTCATAAGGAATTCCTCCTCAGGAAGCCCCCTTTTTTTTACTCACTACTGCTCCGTTAATAATATAGCTGCTGATCTTTCTCAGCAGCAATACTGAGACTATAGAGCAGTGCTGCAAAGCCTAATTACCAATGATGGCTTGCGACCCTCCCTGGCAGTCTTCACACAACCCCCCCAGTTTGTAAACCACTACTTTAAAGGGATAGAACATGCAATAGACTAAGAAGAAGAAGAAAATGAGGTTAAATAAAAAGCATTCCCAAGAGGGTACAAGAATACGCAGAATTATCAGTTCACTTTTACCGTGTTCTTGCCAATGTTGGATGACTGAGCAATTGATGAAACCCTCATAGGCACTCTCTGAGCCAAGCTAAGTTTACCAGTTGCAGCAATGGGCACCCCAACATTAGACAAAATACTAGCTAGTGCTGCTGGATCGGCTTTAAACTCTTCGGATACACCTACAAATAAATAAGTTTGTTTAAGCTTTCACAAAACAATACATGGATGTCAGCAATTCAGTACCCTCAGCAACCTGCCTCTACCCTAATCTGAAATGGGGAAATCTCAGGAGACACTGCCCCTTAATGGGAACCTGTCAAGCACATTTGGTACACAACACCACTAGCAGGCCCAGTGGTTTAGCGCCCTAAGTATCCCTTATAGTAGGTCTGTCTGTGCCTAAGTGTTTAAAAAGCCTATACATACCTAGCACTAAAATTAAGCTGGAGTGGAATACTTCAGCTTCATTGAGTGCACTGGACATTGGGGTAAACTGATCGTGCCAGAAGCACCGGAGAAGTTCGGACAACTTAGTCTAACCTCTCAAGTTTCTGCCACTAGGAGTCTTCCACTTCAATGGGACTGCACGGAGTGAAAGAAGCAGCCCATTCATTTCTATGGGGAGCGCTCGTATCCCCGCTCCCATAGAAATGAATGGAGCTGCTTTAGACGCCGCTTATTCTGAACGTGTTTTACGTTCAGAATAAGCTAGCGTTTACTCAGTGTGAATGCACCCTTACACACATCTGTAAACTGTAAGGACTGAATATTCTGTAAATCTCACAGCTTATAATGTAAGAAAAAGTCTATGTACTTCCGTTTGACTAATATTCCATATGTAACCACACACAGACATCAAGCAGCTTTACAGACTGTGCTTATAGATTGCTATTTTCCTGTATCATGCCTACATGGTAAATGATATAATGGAATGGATACCTGCATATATCGGATGTATATTTGCAGTTCAGAGTTTTTGGATCTTTATGCTCACTTAGATTTTTCTCAGCTATTTGTTTGCTCTTTTACAATTACAACTGGCAGAATTACATGCAAACAAACCAAACTAGTTATAATGGAGAAGGGAGTGAGCAGACTGTTCCTTAACCCTTTCCCGACATTTGCCGTACTATTATGGCCATTATGGCCGCTCGGGAGCTGGCCAGCCCCCAGGCGTCTGCTGTTTTATACAGCAGATACCCAGCGCTAATGTCCACAATCGGTGCCTGATTGTGGCACCATTTTAGCAGCAGCGCGTTGACGCCACCTCCGGCACCCAGAGCATGCTTCAGGGCCGGCGTCACATTGCCATGACAGCCAGGAGCCTTGTGAAGGCTCCAAGGCCTGTCTGCAATGATTTTCTTTTGCAGGCTACATTATGTAGCCTGCAAAAGAAATGGCAATTTTTTTTGCAATGCATTAGCATTGTAATTTATTGTATTAGTGATCAGAAACCCTGGGGTTCAAGACCCCCAGGGAGTCTAATAAATGCAAAAAATGAATAGATAACATAAAAAATTCAAATCATCCCCTTTCCCTAGAATACACAAAAAAAAAAAATTCCACAAAGGAGTGACCTGCTATTCTGAAAACAGTGGGAGTGTCACAGATGTCGCTTCTTATTACCTTTCACATCAGCATGCCTGGACTCTAGATTTTTCTGACCAAGAGTAACTTCTGCTAATGGTTCCCTTCTTCTGTGACTTTGAAGATTCACAGACTGACCTGCATCTGTAGTTACTAGAGATCGATCACTCTTTTGAGAAAAGTTAAAAGGTTGAGGACGAGTGCAAGATTTTTTTTTCACGGCTTTTCCCTAGAGAGAAAAAAAAAAAAAAAAAAAACACACACAATAGGAGTTAAGTTAAAGAAAATGTAGACTTAAAGGAAAGAGTTTACATAATTACTAGAGATGAGCGAGTACTGTTCGAAACAGCAGTTTCGAATAGCACGCACCCATAGGAATGAATGGACGCAGCCGGCACGCAGGGGGTTAAGCGACAGGATGCCGGCCCCGTCTGCGCAGCCGGCTCCATTCATTCCTATGGGTGTGTGCTATTCGAAACTGCCGTTTCGAACAGTACTCACTCATCTCTAATAATTACATTTTACGTTACTGGATATATGACACCTCCCTCACACGTCATAATGTGTCATATTTACACAAGCTACTGGAAAAAAATGGAAGACATGTATAAAAGACATCTGCAGGTCCATTAAGCAACAGAAGCCCTGTACCTTTGGCCTTACCATGTACATTATCAGTTTCTCCTACCAGCCTCAGTAACAAAAGCAGATATACGCAAGATCACACTAAATACAGCCAGACTATTGTTATACATTGTTTTAGGATTGCTTAAGACCTAGTGCCAGTAGTGCTTGGCAACATGCTAAGTGTACAGTCTGTGTTCACTTTTAGGGCTCTTTCACATAAACAACTTTTTTTTTTCCCTTCTGTGTGGTGTCTTAAAAAAAAACAAATAAAAAAAAACCACAGAGCCATTATTTGGGCTAGTTCATACGCGTGTGCATATTTTGTTGCGGCTTCCGCAAGGGGATGCTGGTGCAGTGCACGGCATCCCGTCTCGGCCTTCCGCTCCGGATTAGGCCCAAATCAACGGGCCTAGTCCGGAGGGTGCTGCCGCGATACCCAACTAAAGCTTGTTTCTTTTTTCCGCTAGCAGCATGATGCCGCAAGCGGAAAAAAGAACACTAGCGGTCTCCATAGACCACCATGTGTGCCCCATGTGAACGGGGCCTTATAATGAATGGAGTCATTTACGCTTCTCTTTTTTTCCTCACTAAGTACGATTGAGAAGAGGGATTGTACACAGATACCATCAAAATTTTTCACAGATTTATTGGCTAGCTGATGCTCGAAAATAAAGATAGAATCTTTTCAACCCTTTCCTGCTCAGCAATGCACTAATACGTTAAATATATGCCTAGAGTAACGCAAATTATACAACAGAGAACCAGGACTAGCCATTGGAGTCAGTAAATACTCAGACGCTGTGTATAACTCCTCAGATGCCGTGATCAATAGCAAACATGTCATCAGGGTGGTTTGAGGGCACAACTGTCCCCCTGGCCCCTTGGATCCACCATGAGATTTCGGGATCTGAGGGATGTGCCGCAATATACGGACACAAGGACCACCTAAAAAAAATTTACTAAAAAGGTAATCAAACCATTATGCCAAATAAAAGTACAACTCTTCACACAAAGAATAAGCCCTCACATAGCTATGGTCGTCAGAAAAAACCCTGAATTTTGGAAGGCTGAGAAGGAAAAAGTAAGAGCATTAACCTCCAAACTATCCTGCATCCTTAAGGGTTAATTTTTACTGAAGAAGTTATGGATAGCATTCAGATTGGACATTGATAGTCTAGAATGAATGTTTGAGGGTTTTTTGTTTTATTATAGCCTTAAAAAACATGGCAGGGCAGGGCAAAGCAATGTAAAAGACCTAAATTTCATTGTTGTCCTTTCGCACCTTCTGAAATTGGTTCTGCCAGGACTGATGCAGTTTCTGGAAATCTGGGGGTTGCTTAGCTTTTGAGAGAATTGGTAGTTTGCTTTTCGGAGGGTCTTGTGCTGCAAGCTTCTCCACTGTTGGTTTTGGCATACCAGGCTGACGGCATGTTGGAGAATTCAACCCATTTTCCTTCCCTTTCATACAGATGTTCTTCTGAGCAATGGAAGACTTCCAGTCAAACTCTGATGTATATTCATTGTAAGTTTGCATTTCCAGCAAGAGGACACCTTAGGCACTTTTCACGTAAAGGTTCAGGCAACCTCAAAAATATCCCCCTACAAATAAATTAAAAAAAAAAGGTTCAGAAACTGCAGAAAAGGTTGTATGAATAAAATCAACTAGCATAAGAACAGTGTCACATCTCAAAGCATAGGTTCATCATATATGTCACACACAATATATACAGTCAATACATTGCATGACTTATTCTAGACTGTTTTGCTTCAAGGCTGTGTTCAGATTTCTCATGGTTGTGCTTAGAAACTGTCAACAAGCTTGCTGACAGATACAGCCCTAATAGTTTAGCAAAGTTCCCATCATGGATGAGACAGCTGTTTCTACATCATATTACTGTACAATATCTGGTGTAAAGACAAATCACCAAAGTAAGCCTTCTGCAGATAGCAGGGGGAGTGAGCTTGCGAACAAAACATCACAGCATCATATGATCTCAGATGTAAATAGAAGTGATAAAAGGAGTCTCAAGTAAAATAAATCCAAGACAAAGCAGCACAAGGTAAAGTGAGTGAATATTTAGTACTGTTGTGGATGTATTTGCAGATAACTTTGGAAGCTGGATAACCCTTTTAGGCTAAAGCCCCACGTTGCGGAACCGCAGCTTTTTTATGTGGCAAATTTTGTTGTGGTTTTTTTTTTTTGGAGCCAAAGGCAAGAATGACTACAAAAGTAATGGGAAGTATAGAGGAAACTCTTATACTTCTACCTTTTGCTCAAACCAGTCCTGACTTTGGCCCAAAAAAAACGCAGCAAAATCTACAACAACGAAAAAAAAAAGCTGCGTTTCCACAACGTGTGGCCTCGGCCTTAGAGGAGGAGTTGTCTGGTGGATCACTTTACTGATCCCCCCCAACATTCTTCTTCTGACACTTTCCTTTTCATCTCTGGTCTCTGTTTCATGGTCCCTCTTAAAGAGGACCTTTCACCACTTTTGGGCACAGGCAGTTCTATATACTGCCAGAAAGCTGACAGTGCGCTGAATTCAGCGCACTGTCGGCTTTCCCGATCTGTGCCCGGTGTGAAGAGCTTACGGTGCCGGTACCGTAGCTCTTCTATGGTCAGAAGGGCGTTTCTGACCATTAGCCAGGAACGTCCTTCTGCCTCGCGGCGCCTATCGCGCTGTGCTGTGGAGCGGGGAGGAACGCCCCCTCCCTCTGCTCACACTGCTTGTCCGTAGACGAGCATTATCAGGAGAGGGAGGGGGCGTTCCTCCCCGCTCCACAGCACAGCGAGATAGGCGCCGCGAGGCAGAAGGACGTTCCTGGCTAATGGTCAGAAACGCCCTTCTGACTGTAAAGCGCTACGGTACCGGGACTGATAGCGCTTTACACCGGGCACGGATCGGGAAAGCCGACAGTGCGCTGAATTCAGCGCACTGTCAGCTTTCTGGCAGTATATAACACTGCCTGTGCCCAGATATGGTGAAAGGTCCTCTTTAACACATATGAAATGCCTGTTTAACCAAGCCCTGGCCTCAGCAGTGACCTGGAAATAGCCCCACATATACCTTTATAGTAAACATCAGATGTATGCATCTATATAAGTCTTCAGTAGGTGATACCTTTTTTAATGGCTAACTCATAATGATGACAGAATATGACGTTTCGAAGCTTCCTCTGAGCTTCTTCTTCAGATATAACTAAAACTAGTTTTTAGTTATATCTGAAGAAGAAGCTCAGAGGAAGCTTCGAAACGTCATATTCTGTCATCATTATGAGTTAGCCATTAAAAAAGGTATCACCTACTGAAGACTTGCAAAGTTTTTTTTGTTTTTTATATTTTATAACCACTGGCTAACACGGTACCAAAACAAACATTTGCATCTATATAGGCATAAATTATTCATAGGATCCACAATCCTCTTTATTGAGTAGTAGAGTTGACAACACCAATCAATTCATAGGATAGGTCATCAATTTAAGGTCAGCAGGGATCCCGTTGTATGAAGAAATGAAGCACTCTGATGAATGCTGCAGACTCTTCACAGAAAACCAACTACAGCATGATAGATTGTTTAGTGGTTGTGCTTGGCATCACAGTTGTCCACTGAGTAGAGCAGGGTGACCCTAGGTTCACACTAGCGTGTGGCTCTGTGCGGGGACACGAAAGTCGGGGAGCCTGTAAATTAAAAAAGCAGTTCACGTTCAGAGTGAGCGGAGTAAAACAGAATCCCATTGACTTCAATGAGTTCTGTCTTACGCACGCTACCCATTGAAATCAATGGGAGGCTTTTTAACCCATTGATTTCAATGTGATACACGCGTATATCATGAGTGCACATTATAAATGCTGAGTGAATAGAGTCTAAGCCAAGTCCCCCTATACATGCGAAATCTATTAATGCACCCCAATATCATGCTCCTATGTCTAGCACCTAGAGATGTGCCAGGTCCCCCTGGGGTACACACAGGACACGTTGAGAAGTAAAGCTCTAGGTCAATCATTTGAGAAGTTTTAGACTTTTACCACTCTCAGGAACAGGTGAAGGTCCGAACATCAGATCAGCTGATTGAGGGAGCTAATGCATTGCAGGACATGGCCCTACTATATCACACTGCTGTGCCCAGTAAAGCTATGCTGCCCTACAGACACACGGTACAAGTATTCTTCCCCATACACCCACAGACAGAAGTGTTATTGTAGTGTCAGGGCGGTAGAGAAACCAGAACACGAGACAAACCTGATCCAACCGCCTGTCCTGTGCACTCAGCGCGGCGCCATACAGGTAGCACACCGGTTCTAGCATCGGTTCCGGCCCGTACACAGAGTCTCAGAACTCAGCTCCTAACACCGGCCCAGCTCCAGCCTCACAATTCGTAAAAAGCTGCACTCCCTCATTGGCTGAAAGACGACACAAAAACTTACGTGATCACGTCCCTTGCAGCCAATCGGCTTCCAGAAAAAGCAGTGACGCTAATCGCTCTAACAATCACGTGACTATATGCTTATGGATAAAAGCGATCACCCTGGACACCGTTGGTTTGCACACGGCGAGCTGTGTATAGAGCAGGGCGTGTCACAGGAGGGCGTGTCACACAGGCGCAGTGTAACGTTTGAAGCCGAGGAAACGCCATGATTGTACTCCCAGCAGAGAGGAAAGCTTTAGTGTTGTACTTGTTGTTTTCTCCACGTGGTTTTCAATAAAGTTTAGTTCTCAGCTGTAGAGGAGAGGTTTCCAACAGCTCATTTTTTGAGGACCTAGTAACAGGACACGGCTGTAATAACAAAGCACCCCTGTCAGCAGGGCCGGCTCCAGGTTTTTATGGGCCCTTGGGCGACAGAGCCTCAGTGGGCCCTCTTGTAAAGGAGGTGGGGGAGTCGAGACACTGTACGTTGCAGATGAAGCGAGTAACGTCATGCAGGAGTGTGACGTCACCAACGCCATACCTCCCAATCTTTTAAAGAGTAGAAAGAGGGGCAAAATGTGCGGCGCGCTCTGCGCGCCGCGGCAAATTTAGTTCCACCCACTTTTATGTTGATTCCACCCATTCTCATTCATTTATTATGTGCTCCCACACAGTATAATCCTCCTACAGTCACCCGTAAATTATATGCCCCCCCTCCATCTCTCCCCCAGTTTCATATACACCCTTCCTCTGCCCCCAGTTTCATGTCCCCCCTCCATCTCTGTCCCCAGTTTCATCACGTTCTCCCCCTTCATCTGCCCACAGTTTAATGTCCCCCGTCTCTGCCCCAGTGTCATGCCGTCCTCCCCCCCTTCATTTGCCCCCTCAGTTTCATTGGGCCCCCTCCATCTCTGTCCCCAGTTCCATGCCGTTCTCTCCCCACCCCCTCCATCTGCCCCAGTGTCATGCTGTTCTCCCCCCCTCCATCTGCCCTAGTGTCATGCTGTTCTCCCCCCTCCATCTGCCCCAGTGTCATGCTGTTCCCCCCTCCCCTTCATTTGCCCCCCAGTTTCTTTGGGCCCCCTCCATCTCTGTCCCCAGTTTCATGCCGTTCTCTCCCCATCCCATTCATCTTCCCCAGTGTCATGCCGTTCCCCCCCTCCCCTTCATTTGCCCCCTAGTTTCATGGGCCCCCTTCATTATGTTTCACCTTAATATGTAATGTAATACAAAACAAACACTTACATCACTCACCTTCTATCACTCACCTTCCCTCGTTCCCCCGATGCTCCTCTCTAGTCACATACGCGATGCAGGAGCTGTGAGATCAGCTCCTGCTTAGCTCCGGACCGGCTTGCGTGTGTAGGCGTGATGCGATGACGTCATCGCGCCTACACACGCAAGCCGGGGCCGGAGCTTTAAAGCAGGAGCTGATCTCACAGCTCCTGCATCGCGTATGTATTTCAGCTCATCGGCGGACGGACGCCGATGAGCTGAAATTGTGACAGGCAAGTGCCGGGGGGCCCCCAGAGGCTCTGTGGGCCCCGGCACTTGCCCGACTATGCCGTGCGCTGACGCCGGCCCTGCCTGTCAGTGACTACAGTGTAACTAGTGAAGAGACCATGGAGCAGGTGTGAGGGCTGCACCAGCACCCCCTTTAAATAACTGATCTGGGTTTCAGACCCCCTCAGATCTCTTATTGTCCTCAATTTTTTTTTTTTAAAAAAAATGTAGTTGGGCAAACACCTAAGGCAGGGTTCACACTAGTGCTTACAAATCCCATACCTCCCAACTTTTGAACAACAGAAAGAGGGAGAAAATGTGTGGCGTGCATAGCATGTTGCGGCAAATTTAGCCCCACCCACTTTTATGTTAACTCCACCCATTCTCTTTCATTTTTCATGTCCGCCGCCACAGTATAATCCTCCTACAGTCACTCACACGTTATATGTCTCCACATTGTAATGTCCCCCTTCCAACTGCCCCACAGTATTAAGTCCCTCTCCTGGTGCCCCAGTTTAAACATGAAACCTGATCAGCTGGAGGGGGGCATTAGCAATGGGGGTAGTTGGAGGGGGCAATAAATAAATGGCAGATGAAGTGCGACATTAAACGGTGGACAACTAGAAGCAGACATTAAACCGTAGGGGTAGCTGGAGGGTGTCATTAAACTGGGGGCAACTAGAGGCAGACAGGTTCCCCTCCAGCTTCTCCCACGTTTTAATGCCCTCTCCAGTTGTTCCCCAGTAAAATGACAAACAGACAGACAGACACTCTCTCCATCCTGCATCTCAGATCCCCCTTCCCCCTCCCTTCTCAGTACCTTACACGGATCTCTTCTCTCTTCACTGCATGAGACACTGACACACCCACCTAGTCACATGACCGTGTGATGTCACACAAGGGCCTTGAACCATAGTAAAGCGCTTCTCCGATAACCGCGGCCCAGTGGCGTAACTACCGCCATAGCAGCAGAGGCAGCAGAGGCAGCTGACAGCCGCTACCGCTGCAGGTTTTTTTTTTTTTTTTAATAGGCCGTTACGAGCCCTATTTACTTACCGATCCGGGCTGGGATCGGTAAATGACACTGCGGGCCCGCAAACACTATCATTATACTCGGGGGTCTTTGTAGACCCCCGAGTATAATGATCGGAGACCCGGGAGAGGTAGGAAACATAAAAAACACTGTTGCTTACCTCTCCACGATCCTGCCTGGCCTCCTTCCTAGTTATCTGACGTCTCTGACGTCACATGAACCTGGCCTGCGTCCCGGGTCATGTGATGTCCGACGTCATTGAAGAAGGACGGCAGCAGAGGCCGACAGCGTAGGAAACGGGCGAAAGGTAAGAAACAGTAGTTTTTTATGTTTTTATACCCATTGGTATAATAAGGGCAGAAAGTCCACAGAGGGAAACTCTGTGAAAACACAATGAAAAACGCTGTGGAAAAAAAAATGCAATGCGGTCATTGGTCATTGGATTTTCCTGTACAGTAGATAACGCTGAATCATTACACCCGGAAAAGAAAGAAACAACTGTCCTTTTTTTTTTTTTTTTTTTTTTGCACAATATATCTGTGTAGGTCACTTTATTGACAAAATAAATGTATATGTTGCTTATAAGGAAAATGTTTGTTCTCGTACTGTGTTAGCCAGTGGGTAGGAAATATAACCATGGTTTTAAATTTACTTGAGAAAGGAGCCGAGAGTTCTGAAACGTTGTAATCTGTCATCATTATTAGTTAGCCATTAAAAAGGTATCAACTACTGAAGACTATCAAGTTTTTTGTTTTTTTATATGTTGCTTATGGCGGCCAGTCATCACGACTGACAGGGCAGTCTATGCTGCCATAGGCATTTGTATTTTCTTCCATAATTTCTGATGAGCTGGCAACAAACTAGCAGAAACACGTTAGCTCGAGGGGGTACTGTAATTATTATATGGGGAGGAGGATGGAACGTAAGGTGTGTGAGTGGCAGGTTCTTTGAGGGTGTTGTTTTAAAACGAATATAGCTACCCCTTGTGCTGCTACTTACATGGGACTGGTGAGCTGTAACTTGAGGGCTTAAAAGTTTGTTCTCTAGGTGAGGCTTTGAGCAGTAACTAGCCTTTTTACTCTGTGGACATCTACATGGAGAGTTTGACTTCTAATAATATAACTTCCATGAGAGTATTAGTGAAGCTGTGGCTTTGACTACTGTTCCACCTACCCAATTTAAGGGATTTAACACTGATGGTCTCATTGGTTGACATGTGCGGAGGTCAGCTATCACATACCCCAACACTTGTGAACCAGAGTACTTGATATTATCATTATGGCAGCCCATATATAGAACCAGCAAAAACCTGATGATGCTGGATCTAAAATGTTGTATATATAACTATAAACGCATTTCTTTGCCCATAAGATATTTGCTAGATGTGATGCATATATACACCATACCTCCCACCTAGTTTGGCATCACTGAGTGGTCTAATTGATGACTTTAGGTTTGCAAATTTTAGTTTTATTTTGAATAAAACTTATATTTTAGTGTACTATTATACTTATTTAAAGTAACAATTGGCCAGTTCTTTGCCCAAAATATTTATGTATTTTATTGACTTCTAAAATAAATGTATATGTTGCTTTTGTTTTGCTAAATGTATGTATTGCCTTTTTTAAAGCTTTATACATGTGAAGAGTTTCCCAGCCATGTGGTGACCATAATCCATGAAAAAATAAGACACTCTTTATATTTTCATAGATCAGTCAGTGGAAATAAACAGGTCTCACATGGGATGCAGAACAGCAGTGAAAAACACAGCCGAAAATCAGCTCGATCATTTGAACAGAGATACCTCCAACTTTTGGTAGCATGACTGTCACGGGATGGTTAGAGTCTATACTATAGGCCATGTGTAATATACAGTCCTATGAAAAAGTTTGGGCACCCCTATTAATCTTAATCATTTTTAGTTCTAAATATTTTGGTGTTTGCAACAGCCATTTCAGTTTGATATATCTAATAACTGATGGACACAGTAATATTTCAGGATTGAAATGAGATTTATTGTACTAACAGAAAATGCGCAATATGCATTAAACCAAAATTTGACCGGTGCAAAAGTATGGGCACCCTTATCATTTTATTGATTTGAATACTCCTAACTACTTTTTACTGACTTACTGAAGCACAAAATTGGTTTTGTAACCTCACTGAGCTTTGAACTTCATAGCCAGGTGTATCCAATCATGAGAAAAGGTATTTAAGGTGGCCAATTGCAAGTTGTTCTACTATTTGAATCTCCTCTGAAGAGTGGCATCATGGGCTACTCAAAACAACTCTCAAATGATCTGAAAACAAAGATTGTTCAACATAGTTGTTCAGCGGAAGGATACAAAAAGCTGTCTCAGAGATTTAACCTGTCAGTTTCCACTGTGAGGAACATAGTAAGGAAATGGAAGACCACAGGGACAGTTCTTGTTAAGCCCAGAAGTGGCAGGCCAAGAAAAATATCAGAAAGGCAGAGAAGAAGAATGGTGAGAACAGTCAAGGACAATCCACAGACCACCTCCAAAGAGCTGCAGCATCATCTTGCTGCAGATGGTGTCACTGTGCATCGGTCAACTATACAGCGCACTTTGCACAAATAGAAGCTGTATGGGAGAGTGATGAGAAAGAAGCCGTTTCTGCACGTACGCCACAAATAGAGTTGCCTGAGGTATGAAAAAGCACATTTGGACAAGGCAGCTTCATTTTGGGAACAAAAATTGAGTTGTTTGGTTATAAAAAAAAAGGCGTTATGCATGGCGTCCAAAAAGAAACAGCATTCCAAGAAAAACACATGCTACCCACTGTAAAATTTGGTGGAGGTTCCATCATGCTTTGGGGCTGTGTGGCCAATGCCGGCATCGGGAATCTTGTTAAAGTTGAGGGTCGCATGGATTCCACTCAGTATCAGCAGATTCTTGAGAATAATGTTCAAGAATCAGTGACGAAGTTGAAGTTACGCCGGGGATGGATATTTCAGCAAGACAATGATCCAAAACACAGCTCCAAATCCTCAGGCATTCATGCAGAGGAACAATTACAATGTTCTGGAATGGCCATCCCAGTCCCCAGACCTGAATATCACTGAACATTAGAGATGAGCGAACACTAAAATGTTCGAGGTTCGAAATTCGATTCGAACAGCCGCTCAATGTTCGTGTGTTCGAACGGGTTTCGAACCCCATTATAGTCTATGGGGAACAGATACTCGTTAAGGGGGAAACCCAAATCCGTGTCTGGAGGGTCACCAAGTCCACTATGACACCCCAGGAAATGATGCCAACACCTCTGGAATGACACTGGGACAGCAGGGGAAGCATGTCTGGGGGCATCTAACACACCAAAGACCCTCTATTACCCCAACATCACTGCCTAACAACTACACACTTTCCACATTCAAAAAAACCTCTATCAAAGTGGGAAAATACCTGGAAACCTTCTTTACTCCCCAAATGGATGGACACAAACCCCAATTTAAGCTCAACAAACAGTAACAACCACCCCTTTAAATCACGTTCCCCATGACAACCACAAATGGAATAGGCAATGGGAATTCCAAAAGCCCTCACCCTTAACTGTCATTTTGAGTGTGTGTGTGTGTGTGATGTGGTAAGACCTTCCAAAATTCACTTTTCTAGCCCTTAACATGAGCCCTTCCAAACAAAGTTACATGACCTTAAGCTGAGCTACCAGCAGAGATTGAGGCCCTTGGCATGAGTAGAGCCTTGCACCAGCAGTGTTTTTGGCACTTAGGGTGAGTTGAGCCTTGTACCAGCGTGTGTCCCTTAACATCAGGCGGGCCCTAAGTTCTGCGCTTTGCACAAAAGTTCCACATTAACTAGGCTGAATGGTACAAAGATTAGTAGGCCCGAGAACCAGGAACAGGTCTTGCAATGGCTGTCGGATAACGCTTAAAGCACATTGTCCACCAGCCAGTCAGCCTCTACCTCCTCTTACCCAACAGTCTTGTCCTCCTTCCACCCAAAATTCCCAATCTTCCCAGAACAATAACCCCAACTGTCCCTGCTCCCCAGAGCTGTTCTCCCTTCCTTTGACTGTACCGCAACCTGCCCCTCCATTTCGCGATTCCACGGACCTAACAGACGAGTATCTGTGTCCAGATGCTCAAACACTAGAGTCTCCTCCATTCCATCTCTGGTCGATTTGGTGGCAGATGACCAGCAACCCACCCTCATCGACGACGATGAGACGCAGTTGCTGTCAGGGCAGCCAGTTGACATGCGCATTGTGCAGGAGGAGGAGGCGAGACAGGAGTTGGAAGAGGAGGTGGTGGACGACGAGGACACCGACCCCACCTGGACAAGGCAGATGTCAAGCTGGGAAAGTAGTGTGGATGTTGAGGCAGGTGCAGCACCAAAAAGGGTAGCTAGAGGCAGAGACATGTCCAGAGGCAGAGGTCAGCTGCTTTGCCGAAGCCAGGCCAGACCCGGAATGTCCGAAGATGTTCCCTTTTGTACCCAGCCCAGAAAAACTCCCCCATCGAGGGCACGTTTCTTGAAGGTGTAGAGTTTTTTCAAGGAATGCGCCGAGGACAGATATAGTGTCGTCTACACAATTTGCCTCTCGAAATCGAGTAGGGGCCCTGAGAAGAGCAACCTGTCCACCACTTCAATGCACCGTCATTTGGAATCCAAGCAATGGAATCAGTGGCAGGCAGCAACGGCAGGACAAACGTCGCCCGCCGTTCATGCCACTGCCTCTGCTCACAGTGCTGGCGATGCACTCCAGAGGACGAGCCAGGACATCACTTCATCTGCCTCCGCCACTTTGTTGACTTCTCCCTCATCCTCCCCTGTTTCTGTCTTATCTCCTTCTCCTGCACCATCAAAGGCACCATCAGGCGCTTCTTTACAACAACCCACCATCTCTCAGACATTGGAGCGCCGGCAGAAATACACCGCTAACCACCCACCCACGCAAGCCTAGAACGCCAACATCGCTAAACTGCTGGCCCAGGAGAGGTTGGCGTTCCGGCTTGTTGAAACTCCCGCCTTCCCGGACCTGATGGCAACTGTGGCACCTCACTATGCCGTCCCTAGCCGTCTCAACTTCTCCCGGTGTGGCGTCCCCGCCTTGCACCAGCACGTGTCACTCAACATCAGGTGGGCCCTTAGTTCCGCGCTTTGCTGCAAGGTCCACTTGACCACCGACACTTGGACAAGCGCCTGTGGTCAGGGATGCTGCAGTGCTTATCTTTAATGACAGGCAGGGTGAATGTGGTGGAGTCTGTTCCCCGGGTGCAAACTGGGGTGGCCTATCTCCTCTCCCAGGCCAAAATTCATGGCAGGAGTAGACTGAAACCCTACGACGCTGCAACCTCCACCACAGCTACTAGCGGCAAACGCTAAAACACTGGTGTGGGGAGACGTCAGCAGGCGGTGCTGAAGCTCATCAGCTTGGGGGACAGACAGCACAGTGCCTCCGAGGTCAGGGATGCCATCCTGGCTGAGATGGCATTTTTTTTCCCCTGCTACACCTGGGGCCTGGCATTTTTACGCCTGTGATAATGGCTGGAACCTGGTAGCGGCTCTGGAGCTTGCCAGCCTCCAACACGTTCCATGTTTGGCCCACGTCTAACCTAGTGGTGCAAAGTTTTTTAAAAACATACCCAAATGTACCGAAGCTACTGTTGAAAATGCGGCGCTTGTGTGCCCACTTTTGCAAGTGCACAGGAGTCGCTGCTAGCCTAAAAACACTCTAGCAAGGCCTACATCTGTCCAAACACAGGCTGTTGTCCGTCATTCACACACGCTGAAACCCTACAATACCATATCTTGAGCAGGGTGTGTGAGCTGCACAGACCTTTGATGGAGTTCCATCTACAAAACCCAAGGGTTCCTCAAAGTCAGCAACCAAAGTTTCTGCACCATGAGTTTCCAGGGGTGGCAGAGTTATGGCTAGGGGAAGAGGCATGGATAGGGATGATGTCTAGGGGCAAAAGCAGTGTGGATGTGGAGGCAAGCTAAGCAGGAAAAACTGGGGGTACAAGCTAAGGCATGGACTGGGGTGATGTCTAGGGGCAAAAGCAGTGTGGATGTGGAGGCAAGCTAAGCAGGAAAAACTGGGGGTACAAGCTAAGGCATGGACTGGGGTGATGTCTAGGGGCAAAAGCAGTGTGGATGTGGAGGCAAGCTAAGCAGGAAAAACTGGGGGTACAAGCTAAGGCATGGACTGGGGTGATGTCTAGGGGCAAAAGCAGTGTGGATGTGGAGGCAAGCAAAGCAGGGAAAATGGTGGCTAGAGGCAAAGGGATGTCCATAGGCAGCAAGGGCAAAGATGCAAAACTCTCCCATTTCAAGAATTTTCCTGACTTGTTTCCCCACAAAACATTCCTGGGAGGAGGGCTGAAACACCACCCTCCTCCTCCTCCGCTGTTAGATTGACCCCAGCTACGAGCTGAAAACGCTGCAACACTGGTGTGGGGAGACGTCAGTAGGCTGGGCTGAAGCTCATCAGCTTGGGAGACGGACAGCACACTGCCTCTGAGGTCAGGGATGCCATCCTGGATGAGATGGCAATTTGTTTATCCCCGCTGCCCCTGGGGCCAGGTTTTTTAGCTTGTTGGAGGGCTCTGGAGCTTGCCAGCCTCCAACACGTTCCATGCCTGGCCCACATGTTCAATGTAGTGGTGCAATGATTTTTAAAAACATACCCCAAATTAGCTGAGCTAAGGGTGAAAGTGCGGCACTTGGACACCCACTTTCCCAAGTCTACAGTACCTGGAGCTAGCCGCAATACACTCCAGCAAGGCCTACATCTGCCTGAAGCACCTACTGTTGTGCGAGGTCACCACACCGTATGTTCAGCAGGGTGTGTGAGCAGCAGAGACCTTTGATGGAGTACCAGCTACAAAACCCAAGGGTTCCTCAGAGTCAGCTCCCTCACTTTCTGCACCATGAGTTTCCATGGGTGGCAGACTTATGGCTAGAGGCACAGGCATGGATAGGGGTGATGTGTAGGGGCAAAAGCAGTGTGGATGTGGAGGCAAGCTAAGCAGCAAAAACTGGGGGTACAAGCAGCCGGTGACATCATCACTGACAAGCACAGCTGTCTGTCAGCTGACAGGCTGACTTTCACCAAAATGAACAGACAATGGATAGACTCATCATATACATGTCAGTTACATGACAAATTTAGTGCAATTTGCAAGTCCAAGATGGTTTGGAGATCTGCGGAGAGGAATCTCACCACCTCTTGCGGGTGCCATCATTTGGAAGGCAAGCCCTGGGCTCAGTGGGTGAGAGCAAGCGCAGGATAATCGTCGTTTGGCCTGGCGGCCACTGCCTCTTCCACTGTTGACAGGGCTGGCGCTGCAGTCCAGACCAGGAGCCAGGACACCTCCACATCTGCCTCTGACACTTTGGGGAGTTCACCCTTATCCTCACCTTTTCCTGCCATTTCTCCTTTTGCCCGCGCCATCATGCGCCTCTTCCCAGCAACTCCCCATCTCCCAAGCCTTTCATTTCATGCTAAAGTACAGCGCAACCCACCCACATGCCCAAGGCTTCAACGGCCTCATCTCAAGAAATCTGGCCCAGGAGATGTTGGAATCCCGGCTGGGGGACACTCTGCCCTTTTTGGGCAGAGTGTCTACTGCGCCACCGCACTGTGCCGTCCACACCAGCACTTTCCCCCAAACATGAGGCGGTCCCTAAATTCAGCGCTTAGCCCTAAAGTTCCATGTGACCAGTTACGAATGGACAAGTGCATGCGGACAGGGACGCTACCTTTCAATTTGGGCACAGTGGTTGAATGTAGTTGAGGCGTGGACCGGGTCGCAAAATGTGGTGGCCTGACTTGTCTCCCCACACAACATTCCTGGGAGGAGGGCTGAAACACCACCCTCCTCCGCTGTTAAATTGACCCCAGCTACGAGCTGGAAACGCTGCAACACTGGTGTGGGGAGACGTCAGCGGGCCGTGCTGAAGCTCATCAGCTTGGGGGCCAGACAGCACACTGCCTACAAAGTGAGTCATGCCATCCTCGATGAGACGGCAATGTGGTTTTTGCCACTGCACCTGGGCCCAGGCATGTTGTCATGTGTGATAATGGCCGTAACCTGGGATTGGCTCTGTAGCTTGGCAGCCTGCAACATATTCCATGCCTGGGCCACGTTTTTAACTCATTGCTGCTAATCTTTTGAAAAAGGTACCCCAATGTTCCTGAGCTACTGGTGAAAGTGTGGCGCTTGTGCGGATAGTTTTTAAAGTGTATAGTTGCCGCTGCTAGCCTCTATGCACTCCTACAACGCCTGTACCTGCTGGAACAACGGCTGTTGTGCGACGTCTCCACACTGCTGGCACTAAACATATCATGTGTTGAGCAGAGTGTGTGAGCAGCACAGACCTTTGATGTAGTTCCAACTCCAAAACCCTCGGGTTCGTCAAAGTCAACTCCCTCAGTTGCTCAACCATGAGTGGCCATGGGTGGCAGACTTATGTGAAATCCCATCCCATCCATTGCACTGGACACGAAACATTAGCATGCGCTCAGCACAACTTCGGATATGGCAGATGCGTTAAGCAGGGTGCAGGGTACAACACAGACCAGGCCCGAGCACCAGGAACAGGTGTTAGAAATACTGCAGCATCTGCCATTTCCTTCCAATTTTGGGGTTTTGGACCCGCCACCGACTTGTTTGGACCTAAGTGGGGATCATGAGACACAGTTGCCATCAAGGCAAGCTGTGGTCATGTGCGGTTTGCAGTAAGGGGGCAGTGCGCAATTGGAAGAGGAGTTGGTGGATGACGAGGCCACCGACCCCACATGGACAGGGGTGATGTCTAGGGGCTAAAGCAGTGTAGATGTAGAGGGAAGCTAAATCAACAAAAAACCTGGGTAGAAGCAAAGGCATAAACTGGGGTGATGTTTAGGGGTGAAAGCAGAGTAGATGTGGAGGGAAGCTAAGCAGCAAAAACAGTGGGTAGAAGCAAAGGCATGCAAAACTCTACCCTGTTGGAAGACTTATTCCTAGGTCTGGAACACGTTAATGGCCCCCCTGGACAAATTACTGCCACTCAGGGGCCTAGTGTCACCAGGAGGGACAAGTATAGGCGCATGTTGTGGGAATACCTGGCCGACACCAGCTCTGTCCTCTCCGATCCCTCTGTGCTCTACAGCCTAAACTTATTTTCTCATCTTTTTTTCTGAACTGCACATCTCTTGCCTGCTTCCTTTGGGATCTTAGAAATGGTGGTCCACTTCCACAGATGGTAACTTCAATAGACAGTGTAACGGGAGTAGCTGAGGGATCGCTGTCTTAACCACTTTTTGGCACAAAATTAACTTCCAAAGCCAAATATGGTGCAAGTATATGATGCAAGGACACCTACACACCTATCTCTGACACATTGGGGAGTTCACCCTCATGCGCCCTTTTGGCCTGCACCATCATGCGCCTCTTCCCAGCCACTCCACATTTCCCAAGCTTTTCATTGCAGGCAGAAGTACAATACAACCCACCCCCATGCCCAAGCCTGTAACAGCCTCATCGATAAACTGCTGGCCCTGGAGATGTTGGTGTTTGTTTATGCTTCTGGAGACCCAGGCCTTCCGTCAGCAGATGGCAGCTGGGGCACCTCCCTATGCTGGGCCTAGCCGTTACTACTTCTCTTGGTGTGCTGTCTCTGCCTTGCGCCTGCATGTGTCCCATAACATCAGTCGGGCCCAGAGCTCTGCGCTTTGCTGCAAGGTCCACTTGACCACCGACACATGGACAAGCGCCTGTGGTCAGGGATGCTGCAGTGCTTATCTTTAATGACAGGCAGGGTGAATGTGGTGGAGTCTGTTCCCCGGGTGCAAACTGGGGTGGCCTATCTCCTCTCCCAGGCCAAAATTCATGGCAGGAGTAGACTGAAACCCTACGAAGCTGCAACCTCCACCCCAGCTACTAGCGGAAAACACTGTAACACTGGCATGGGGAGATGTCAGCAGGCCGTGCTGAAACTGATCAGCTTGGGGGACAGACAGCACAGTGCCTCCGAGGTCAGGGATGCCATCCTGGCTGAGATGGCATTTTTTTTTTCCCTGCTACACCTGGGGCCTGGCATTTTTGCGCCTGTGATAATGGCTGGAACCTGGTAGCAGATCTGGAGCTTGCCAGACTCAAACACGGTCCACGCATGGCCCACGTTTTCCAACTTGTTGGTGCCATGTTTCTTTGAAACCTACACCATTGTGCCTGATATACAGGTCAAAGTGGGGCCATTTTCGTAAGTGAGAACTAGCCTCTGCTAGGCAGAAAACATTCAGAGCACACTCCTCTCATCTTCGCACCGTTGGCTGGCGGAGGAAGACGAGGGGGTTGGAGTGGCATCTGATGTCCCTATCCCACACGAGGCTAGAGGGTGCACTTCAGTGCATCCCATTGCTTCACCACAAATGGTGTGAAGGGGAGTGGAAAATGGAGGAAATGGAGAGTGACCCTTACAGTTGGGGCCAGCAAAGGCATGCCAAGTAACACACTGGCACACATGGCTGACTTCATCTTGGGTTGCTTTTCAACACATATTTCACATCATGAAGAACAAATAATACTGGATTTTTTCAAGCCTCGAACCACGGTCTAGGTCTGTTCCTTTCTTATATTAGGGGAGAGGGAAAAAAAATTACTTCAGTGATACGTTTAGCGTACATAGACTGACTATTAATGTGTATCCCACTTAGTGTTGTTAGGGTTACACACCGTCACAACCTGGCTAAAGCTTCTATAGCTGTTAATAAAGTCAACATAACTTTACGGTATCCAAAAAGACAGCTGGTACCGACAGAGAGCAAGACAAATGTCACCCAAAGCTGTGAGCTCTGAACACCCACAGTGACTTTGGCGTCATCATCATTATAAGGGAGCGGGTGGTAATAAATAACTTGGCAGTGCCTAAAACCCAAAAAGCTTATACAACTATATTTACATTAAGATACACAAATGAAACTTTTCAGTAGCATGTCATGAGACAAGCTGATAAGCTCTTCCTTTGTGCAGTGCTATTTGAAAGTTAAACGCTGCCTTTATTTTAATTCTGGAGAAGGTGCAGACATTAGATTTAGAACATGTTGTCTTCATTGTCCAAATCCTCTATATAGGTAACGTGTTTTTCGGGACGAGCTGTCTGGGAACGAGCTGGTGCAGCACTGACAACCTGGGTGAATATGGCAAGAGCCTGAGATGTAGGGTGAATGAATCCCCAAATTATTTGTGGAATTCCCAGTGAGACAATGGCACTGTATACCAGTATTAAAAATTGTGGGTGCACATAACCCCCATATATTCTTTGAATTCCCAGTCAGACAATGGCACTGTATACCAGTAGTAAAAATTGTGGGTGCACGTAACCCCCATATATTCTTTGAATTCCCAGTCAGACAATGGCACTATATACCAGTAGTAAAAATTGTGGGTGCACATAACCCCAATATATTCTTTGAATTCCCAGTCAGACAATGGCACTGTATACCAGTATTAAAAATTGTGGGTGCACATAACCCCCATATATTCTTTGAATTCCCAGTGAGACAATGGCACTGTATACCAGTAGTAAAAATTGTGGGTGCACATAACCCCCATATATTCTTTGAATTCCCAGTGAGACAATGGAACTGTATAGCAGTAGCAAAAATTGTGGGTGCACGTAACCCCCATATATTCTTTGAATTCCCAGTCAGACAATGGCACTGTATACCAGTAGTAAAAATTGTGGGTGCACATAACCCCCATATATTCTTTGAATTCCCAGTGAGACAATGGAACTGTATAGCAGTAGCAAAAATTGTGGGTGCACGTAACCCCCATATATTCTTTGAATTCCCAGTCAGACAATGGAACTGTATACCAGTAGTAAAAATTGTGGGTGCACATAACCCCAATATATTCTTTGAATTCCCAGTGAGACAATGGCACTGTATACCAGTAGTAAAAATTGTGGGTGCACATAACCCCCATATATTCTTTGAATTCCCAGTCAGACAATGGCACTGTATACCAGTAGTAAAAATTGTGGGTGCACATAACCCCAATATATTCTTTGAATTCCCAGTCAGACAATGGCACTGTATAGCAGTAGCAAAAATTGTGGGTGCACGTAACCCCCATATATTCTTTGAATTCCCAGTCAGACAATGGCACTATATACCAGTAGTAAAAATTGTGGGTGCACATAACCCCCATATATTCTTTGAATTCCCAGTGAGACAATGGAACTGTATAGCAGTAGCAAAAATTGTGGGTGCACGTAACCCCCATATATTCTTTGAATTCCCAGTCAGACAATGGCACTGTATACCAGTAGTAAAAATTGTGGGTGCACATAACCCCAATATATTCTTTGAATTCCCAGTGAGACAATGGCACTGTATAGCAGTAGCAAAAATTGTGGGTGCACATAACCCCCATATATTCTTTGAATTCCCAGTCAGACAATGGCACTGTATACCAGTAGTAAAAATTGTGGGTGCACGTAACCCCAATATATTCTTTGAATTCCCAGTCAGACAATGGTACTGTATACCAGTATTAAAAATTGTGGGTGCACATAACCCCCATATATTCTTTGAATTCCCAGTCAGACAATGGCACTATATACCAGTAGTAAAAATTGTGGGTGCACATAACCCCCATATATTCTTTGAATTCCCAGTCAGACAATGGCACTATATACCAGTAGTAAAAATTGTGGGTGCACATAACCCCCATATATTCTTTGAATTCCCAGTCAGACAATGGCACTATATACCAGTAGTAAAAATTGTGGGTGCACATAACCCCCATATATTCTTTGAATTCCCAGTCAGACAATGGCACTGTATACCAGTAGTAAAAATTGTGGGTGCACATAACCCCAATATATTCTTTGAATTCCCAGTGAGACAATGGCACTGTATAGCAGTAGCAAAAATTGTGGGTGCACATAACCCCCATATATTCTTTGAATTCCCAGTCAGACAATGGCACTGTATACCAGTATTAAAAATAGTGGGTGCACATAACCCCAATATATTCTTTGAATTCCCAGTCAGACAATGGCACTGTATAGCAGTAGCAAAAATTGTGGGTGCACGTAACCCCCATATATTCTTTGAATTCCCAGTCAGACAATGGCACTATATACCAGTAGTAAAAATTGTGGGTGCACATAACCCCAATATATTCTTTGAATTCCCAGTGAGACAATGGCACTGTATAGCAGTAGCAAAAATTGTGGGTGCACGTAACCCCCATATATTCTTTGAATTCCCAGTCAGACAATGGCACTGTATACCAGTAGTAAAAATTGTGGGTGCACATAACCCCCATATATTCTTTGAATTCCCAGTCAGACAATGGCACTGTATACCAGTAGTAAAAATTGTGGGTGCACATAACCCCAATATATTCTTTGAATTCCCAGTCAGACAATGGCACTGTATACCAGTATTAAAAATTGTGGGTGCACATAACCCCCATATATTCTTTGAATTCCCAGTCAGACAATGGCACTATATACCAGTAGTAAAAATTGTGGGTGCACATAACCCCCATATATTCTTTGAATTCCCAGTGAGACAATGGAACTGTATAGCAGTAGCAAAAATTGTGGGTGCACGTAACCCCCATATATTCTTTGAATTCCCAGTCAGACAATGGCACTATATACCAGTAGTAAAAATTGTGGGTGCACATAACCCCAATATATTCTTTGAATTCCCAGTGAGACAATGGCACTGTATAGCAGTAGCAAAAATTGTGGGTGCACGTAACCCCAATATATTCTTTGAATTCCCAGTCAGACAATGGCACTATATACCAGTAGCAAAAATTGTGGGTGTATATAGCCCCAATTCTATTGCTAGGGGACTTGCAGGGTATTTCTGAGGTGAAGGTGGGGGGGCACACCGTTGGAACGGGGATTTGGGGTGTATATATGGGGTATACGGGAATACACTGTCAGTGTGTTCCATTCAGGATCCTGGGAAAGCTGGGTTGCGGCGATTGAGCCCGTCAGTGCCACGTTACACTGACAAGCTTCTCCCTGGAATTGAAGTTATATGTAAGCCCAATATATTCTTTGAATTCCCAGTGAGACAATGGCACCATATGGCAGTAGCAAAAATAGTGGGTGTATATAGCCCCAATCCTATTGCTAGGGGACTTGCAGGGTATTTCTGGGGTGAAGGTGGGGGGGCACACCGTTGGAACGGGTATCGGGGGTATATATCGGGTATACGGGAATACACTGACAGTGTATTCCATTCAGGAATACACTGGGAAAGCTGGGTTGCGGCGATTGAGCCCGTCAGTGCCACGTTACACTGACAAGCTTCTCCCTGGAATTTAGCTCTTACAAGAGCTGTTGTGGTTGTCTTCTCCTTCCTATCTAGCCTGTCCCTGCCTACCCAGAATCTAACCCCTAGCTAACTGGACGGAAACCTCCGTCCCCGGTGAATTGCAAGCTCAGAATGACGCGAAGCTGGGCGTCGCTGTTCTTTTAAATTAGAGGTCACATGTTTTCGGCAGCCAATGGGTTTTGCCTACTTTTTTCAACGTCACCGGTGTCGTAGTTCCTGTCCCACCTACCCTGCGCTGTTATTGGAGCAAAAAAGGCGCCAGGGAAGGTGGGAGGGGAATCGAGTAATGGCGCACTTTACCACGCGGTGTTCGATTCGATTCGAACATGCCGAACAGCCTAATATCCGATCGAACATGAGTTCGATAGAACACTGTTCGCTCATCTCTACTGAACATCTGTGGGATGATTTGAAGCGGGCTGTCCATGCTCGGCGACCATCTAACTTAACTGAACTTGAATTGTTTGTTCAAAATACCTTTATCCAGGATCCAGGAACTGATTAAAAGCTACAGGAAGCGACTAGAGGCTGTTATCTTTGCAAAAGGAGGATCTACTAAATATTAATGTCACTTTTCTGTTGAGGTGCCCATACTTTTGCACCGGTCAAATTTTGGTTTAATGCATATTGCGCATTTTCTGTTAGTACAATAAACCTCATTTCAATCCTGAAATATTACTGTGTCCATCAGTTATTAGATATATCAAACTGAAATGGCTGTTGCAAATACCAAAATATTTAGAACTAAAAATGATTAAGATTAATAGGGGTGCCCAAACTTTTTCATAGGACTGTATATTTCATGTGGAATGTATTCTCTAACCTGTTGTATACATCAATGTGTAGTTGGCTGATTAGGGTCTAGTGTGTTAGCACATTGTATGCAAATACCTCTAACTAGTGAGGACAATGGGTGGAGATAATCTGATCGGTGTCCCCAAGAAGATGTTGGATGGTGCATTGTCCATAGTAGACAGGGAGTCTGCTCTGTTTGGCATAGGTGAGGGGGGAAGGATCTGTGACTCAGCCCTTCCCCCCACAGATATAGGATGTAACAGTCTTAGTATATAGTCTGTAGCTAGCAGTTAGTATGGGTTAGCCGGCCTGTGCACAGCTCTGCAGAGAGCCAGGATTTAGTTACAGGACCAAAGAACCAAAGCTATCATTGGATTGTGACTTCTGTGGACTTATTGTTATTACGGTTGATGTGACCGCTGCCGGCTACTAACTTTGTGGATTACAATAAATTGCTGTTGTCTCCCGACCTCTTGCGTCCGTGTTGATTCAAGATATCCTCCGGAGGAAGACGTATACCTTTGCTCCGTGACAATGACATTTTTAGTTTTAAAGGGATCCTATCATTCAAACACAATTTTTTCTAGGTACCACGTTGGAATAGCCTTAAGAAAGGCTATTCTTCTCCTACCTTTCGTTGTCTTCTCTGCGCCGCCATTCGTTATACCGTTTCTTGTTTTTTTTTCAAATTTTTTATTGAAGATTCAAAATTTGTACAATGAATAATAGTACAAGAGAAAATAAGAACAATGTAAATTGGCTGATCGATAATAAGGAGCTAATACACATTGAAAGAAAGGCCGTGGCCTAGCAATAACATAACATCGAATAGGTTAGAACAAGTGAGAAAAACATATAGATGTTCATTTAATGTGTAGGCAAGCTACAGGACTGTAGAGAATATTGAGCATAATCACTGGAGCGGTCTGGTGGTAGAGAGAAGGATAGGTTAGGTGGGATAGACAAGATAGAGAAAGGGTGAATGTCGCGATAGAAAAGCAGGTAATATATATAAGCGAGAGTGAGGGATAAGGCTGGAGGGGGCGAGAAGATTGGGGAAGAGAGGAGGAAAAGATATTGTCAAGGGATAGAGATTAGAGTATAGGTATAGTGTAAAAAGAAAGAGGGGCGAAGGGTAGAGGAGACAGAAAGCAAGTGATTCTGGTAGGCTGTCAAATTCATGACTTTGTAACTCCTGTTGAGCATAATCAGTGAAATAGATTTCTCCAAGGGGACCATATTTTGACAAATTTATCATGGGTGCAAGTTTTCCAACTTGATATTTCCTCAAAGCGGGCTATCTGGTTAACCTTACTTATCCAGTCCAATTTTGACGGGGGTTCAGGGTTTAGCCATTTGATAGGGATTAAAGAGTTTGCTGCGGATAGTAAGAACGAGATCAGATTAGTTTTGGAAGGTTGATAGTCCGGAGAGCCAAGAGATAACAGAACCATTTGTGGGGTGAGTGTGAATGAGGGAGTGGTTAGTGTTCTAATTGTCGACTGCACCTCTTGCCAGAAAGCTGCGATAGCCGGGCAAGTCCACCAAATGTGAGAGATAGAGCCTATGTCTGCGTTGCATCTCCAACATAATTCCGTAGGGGCGAGTTTCATTCTGTGTAACCATTGTGGTGTTCTATACCATCGTGTCAACAGCTTATAGTGAGTTTCTTGGAGACGGACACAGCGTGAAAACCCTTGGGAGTGTGATAAGATCTGAGTCAATTGGTCATCGGAGAAGGAGCAGTGTAATTCTATTTCCCAGGACGTGATAAATGTGGGTTTGCACGGTTTAGGTGGGTTTACAAATGTGGGTAGTACGTATGAGGTTTTACGGAGTAGTTTCGTTATACCGTTTTTTGTCTCTATGCAAATGAGTTCTCTCGCAGCACTGGGCACGGGCCCCAGCTCTCAAACAGTACTGGGGGCGTCCCCAATGCTGCGAGAGAACTCTCCAGCGACGCCTCCATCTTCTTCAGGAACCCTCCTCTCTGTGCGTCTTCTTCCGTCCTGGGTTTTCAAATTTCTAGGCCTCAGGCAGAGCCAACTGCACATGCCCGGGCCACAAGAAAATGGCCGCTTACACAGCTTACAGGCCAAAGGCCTAGAAATTTGAAAACCCAGGACGGAAGAAGACGCACAGAGAGGCGGGTTCCTGAAAAAGATGGAGGCGTCGCTAGAGAGTTCTCTCGCAGCATTGGGGACGCCCTCAGTACTGTTTGAGCGCTGGGGCCTGCCCCCAGTGCTGCATGTGAACTCATTTGCATACCGACAAAAACTGGGATTACAAGCGAACAGCGGCGCGGAGAAGACAATGAAAGGTAGGACAAGAATAGCCTTTCTTAAGGCTATTCCGACGTGGTACCTAGAAAAAATTGCGTTTGAATGATAGGATCCCTTTAAAGCACATACTAGATGGGGAAATTTCTTCTTTACTTTTTCATTAACGTCTGTTCTTCCATGTTTAGAAAAACTCCTGAATCTCTTATGACCTATATAAACATATGATACACATTCAGGACAACATACACACATCCATAATAATATATTGATCCGACTCCTTGCACATAGTTACTGCAAATATTTTATTAGCTGGTTAAGCAGACATGGCACATGTACAATACATTGCTACGATGATAAAGGGTAGTGTCCCATTCAATACAGACAGGAAATATATAGCACCAAAGTCGCTTTACAGCTACAGTATCTTGTATTTAAGCATTTCTTCTTTTGGGCAGCAGCCAGAGCCCAAAATCAACCAGCGAGCTTACATGTTTGTGGACAAAGTGGAGAGAAAGGCAGAGAGGCCATACTGCTATACCTGTGATATTTATGAGGTGTGTCGAGAAAAATGTTCACCTTTTTTTCTTCTAGTATACTCTAATGTAGTATGTTCTATATTTGTGTTCATGGTACACCCTTATATCAAATAAAGCAGTTACATTACAATCTTGGTGAAATGTTCTCAGAAGGTGATAAAGTAAATGAAAAAATACATCACATATAATAATAGTCTGATAAATCATTAGAATAGAAAAGACATAACACAGTCTGGGACATAGGCACTTAAAAGATGTTTTACCATGACAAAGTGGATGTGATAACACCAGAATGCCACATACATGACACAGACAATGAAAGGTCACTCATTTAGTATAGCACAGGCTGCTCCACGCTCTTTAGGAGTGTTACAGGTTTCCTAGATCATAAAATATCATTTTACTTCTCCCCATCAGAAGCCTGCTCCTTCCTGGACTCAGTCACAACCTGCTGTAAGTAAAGGAAGACAAAAGTAGTGTTATATACTGTATATGCCATACTGAAAAGATACAGTACATACAGGAAAACTATGAATTATAATATAGTGCATTGCTAGGCTACCATTATTTTCTAAAGTGATTGTTCCACTTGTTAATACATATGGACCCCAACAACACCCTACCCTATATCCATGCGGCAGAATGGAAAAGCTGAAAAGAAAACCCCTGTTGTAGTGGACTCAGTGCAGCTATATGTGAGGATGACCTATACATATTTGATTTCGGACAGCTGTCATGTGACCATCTGATCAATGGGGATCATCTGTACAAAAAAAATCCCACCATCAACATTAATAAATAAAATGCCCAACCAGGGGGCAGACTACTAGTTTTTTAAAAAAAATATAATTCACAAGTTGCGACGTCCGATCATGCCAAACATTGATATATTTGAGAAAAATCATAATCAATCCGCAGATTTCCATTTAGGCCAACAAAAATCTAATGTGTATTCTCAGCATGGTTTTCTATTAATTTCAAAGGTTGTTGTGTAATACTACATTTCCCCTGCAGTGGGCGATGCAGCATCCCTGGCAATGAAAGTAGATTGTTGGAGGTTAGAGAATCAAGACCTGGGGTGACCAGTTAAGTGACAGTAATGTTCATCCCAGCAGCAACTAGTGCACATGGGTCAACACCTTTAAAATGCAATAAGGCCCTGGAACGTTATTAAAGGGGTTGTCCAGGAGCACATTGTGAGGCAGCCGGGAGAGCTGTAAAGTGTCCATTTAGTCTTATGCCACGTTCTCAGAAGCCAGAACTAGACGGACACCTTCATTGGCTGCTCCATGACATGCTCTACTTCCTGAAAACCCCTTTAAAGGATAGAATTTTTGACTTCTAAAGCTTTTCATAAAAGGCAATGAGTTCTGTTATAGTAATGTAGATTAGGCAGGGGCATTGCATTGGCATGGATATATAGACTGTAGAGCTCACCTCTCCATCCCGAGTCTCAATAGTTTTAATCACAACAGTCTTCCTGGTGTGAACTTCAGAGCTGTGATCTACTTCAGGAGCTGCTAAAATATAAGGTAAAAGTATCACTAAGGACTTTTTCACCACGAAGGACATTTTTTTTTAGATTTATGAAATATAATGGAGGAAAATCACCTACCTGGGGTTTTAATACTGAGAGAAGTCATAGAATGAATCGGTACAACAATCCTGAAAAAGAGCAACAAGTGAATGAGAAGTCATAATTTATGGAAATATGGCTATGGGTATTAGAGTTGACGTGTCTGCTGGGCATATACAGGATTCCCAAGTGTCCGCTGCATCACCAGTAACGCTCATCATTGGGTAGCATGGATGACGTCTCTTGAATCAACCACAGGCTTTCCACACATAGCAGGGAATTCACAATGTGCTAGTGCTAGTTTACTGAGTTACAGTGCAAACACACTGTGTTTTCCTGGCTGTGAGCAGTGGGCATTCACATTGTGCATGCACCATACTACATAGTAAGCATCATCCATGACTATGAACCAAAGATGGGTCATGGTACCTCTGATACATCTAAACCCTTAGAGTCCTATTTATGCCCAGTGGACAGTTCAGATCTAGTTGCCATATGCCATGGAAAGTTTTATTTAAACTTTGTTTTCTAAAATATGTTGCTGTTCTCTTGATGCATCGCCAGAGTTTAGAAAGGGAACTACGCTTGCTAAAGTGAGGTGGGACCACTTTATTTACAGTTATAATGTATCCTACAGTACTGGTCTCCTCATATTGGGAAAAGACACCTTATTGACATCCAGATTTCCTGGGTACAAGTGCGACTGCATAGCTTGCACCCCCTCAAGTTACTCCCCTGCCTGCATTTTGTGACATGGTTGGTTATGACGTATACTGTGAATAAGATCTGGTGTGCTTTGGGCATATAAATTCTAGAATTAAGTAAAAGTGAAAATTAAATTGTCTGTGGATACAGGATAAAATAATCCTAACACCATTTTATTAAAATATTGTAAACATGAAGATAAGAAATGACCCTTAGTTATAAGATGCTGCTACCGGTATGTTTCTTGCACTCTGACCAAACAATATTTATAGCTTTTCCTATAAGTATATAGACATACATACAGTATGCATCTATAAATTGTTATCTAATGCTACATTGTCAAACTTCCCATAACCCTGACTACCGTGCACCTATTTATCAGTCTTTACCTGCTTTCTTCTCCTTCCAGGAGTTTTCTGTAAGTTGCAATCTCAATATCTAATGCCATTTTGACGTTGAGAAGGTCTTGGTACTCCCTCAAGTGACGTGCCATTTCCTCTTTCATATGTTGGACTTCCTGTTCCAGACGCGCAATTGCATCCTGATAATTTCCTGCTTCTAATCCAAACTGTTCCTCCATGTCCTTCATCTGACGGAGCAGAGCTTCATTCTGTACAGTAGAATACAATTACATTATATTCACATATATATATAGAAATACAGTGACTACAAATGACAAATAATACTGGAGCCCTAGGAGATATCAATACAATTCTCGGCCTAGAAAGTATGAACATTGAAAGGACTGAAGGAAAAACCTTCCCATTTACTATACATGTGTGTAACTAAGACAGTAATATGGTTTTATGTTACAAAGAACTGGTAGCTTTTTACACTAGAACAAGTTTTACATCAGGACAAGTGTTAGCTTTTTGCTTAAAGCTCTGGAATGGAACAATGGTAGGTCTATAGATATATACAGTAAAAAAGCTAGATTCATGAAAAGGAAATACTCACTGTTCCTTTAAGTCCATCAATCTCACAGGTCAGGCTGTGGATCTGTCGTCTGGATTCGTTCATCTCCTGCTTGGCTTGGCGCAATGCCTCATTATTCCGGTTTGCAGCGTCAGACAAGTCAGCAAACTGTATAGGAAGTAATAGGATAAATTCTATTTGTATATGTAATGCCTACTGATATCTTACTTCTCTACCATATATTACAATATAAGTAATACAGTAGAATGATTAAGACAATTAAAAATTAAAGAAGCTGTCCAAGGCCGGAAACTCATGGCCTATCCTCAGGATAAGTCAGCGATATCAAAGAGGTGGAAGTCCAATACCAAAAACTCCCACTATTCAGCTGATACATGCATGTTGTAGACGGATCCATCCATGTATAGTAGCTGTACTGTGCTATCATGGCATTAAACTAAATGCGTGGTGAACTACAATATTGCAGCAAGCCCACTATACAGTTTAGAACATCAGTATCTAGTCTTGGACAACCTCTATAAAAGCCATTGTTATTAAAGACATTAACATGAATGGTTCCATTATATGTTTAAAAAAAAAATATTATAGGGCTGTTGAATTTACTATTTTATCCTAGATAACACCATCCATGCTGTGGCTTGCCCACATTTTCCATTTACCTTAGATTTATACCACTCCTCAGACTCTTGCAGATTCTTGGCAGCAATGGTCTCATATTGACTGCGAATATCCCGAAGTGCAGAGGTCAAGTCGGGCTGCTTTGTAGCTTCAATCTCCATATGAATTGGTTGTATCTGTACAGAGACTTGCACATCTTGGAGTTCCTGTATAGGGAAGACAGACAATAATAACTTTAGTATACTTATACACAAGCCATCTCTTCTTACAACATTCTTAAAGGGGATTTCTTGGACTTATATATTGATGACGTATCTTTAGGATGGATCATAAACATGTGTGGGTCCAACACCTGGTACTGAAGCTGAAACTCTGAGGCCTTTTCACTGAGGGGGGTCATCATGGCGGATTTGCTTGGTATTCCAGCTCAGCTCTATTCACTTGAATAAGACTGAGCTGCTGCTTTACCATGTGACCGATGACATCATCAGCACAGAGAAAAGGCCACAGTGATTGTTCGTGCCACAGAGTCTTCAAACAGTTCAGAAGAAGTTCCGGGTCTTTGGTCCCCACCATTGACATATTGATGACCTATCCTAAGGATAAGGTATCAATATACTGTACAGTATAAGTTTAGGAAGACTGCTTTAAAGAGGACCTTTCACCATGTCCGGGCACAGGCAGTTCTATATACTGCCAGAAAGCTGACAGTGCGCTGAATTCAGCGCACTGTCGGCTTTCCCGATCTGTGCCCGGTGTGAAGAGCTTACGGCCCGGTACCGTAACTCTTCTATGGTCAGAAGGGCGTTTCTGACCATTAGCCAGAAACGTCCTTCTGCCTCGCGGCGCCAATCGCGCTGTGCTGTGGAGCCGGGAGGAACGCCCCCTCCCTCTGCTCACACAGCTTGTCCATAGACTAGCATTATCAGGAGAGGGAGGGGGGAGTTCCTCCCCGCTCCACAGCACAGCGCGATAGGCGCCGCGAGGCAGAAGGACGTCTCTGGCTAATGGTCAGAAACGCCCTTCTGACTGTAAAGCGCTACGGTACCAGGACCGATAGCGCTTTACACCGGGCACGGATCGGGAAAGCCGACAGTGCGCTGAATTCAGCGCACTGTCAGCTTTCTGGCAGTATATAACACTGCCTGTGCATAGATATGGTGAAAGGTCCTCTTTAAATTGTCATCAGTACGTAAAAATTTTGCCTGTATGTATCATTTTTACTATTTGTATTTTATTACTTTGTTTTAAAAGAAATAGCCATTAAAACTAACAAGATTTTAGAAAAAAAAGTCTAAAATTAATTTAGTGTTTGAACATCTCACCCAGGCAAAATTCTGCACATATCAAATATTATTGCATAAAATGAGATGGAAATACATCTGGAAAGAAATTCTATATTTTTACTGTATTTTGACATATAGTTTCACATCCACAAGTGTCTCTCAAAATCGACATTTGTAGCAAGACTTTTAATCAGATTGAGGCTAAGGTCCTACGTAGCGGGCCGCAGCAAAAAAGTGATGCGGGAAAAACTGCAATGCATTGCCGGCGCAATGTTTTTCCCGCATCGCTTTTTACACAATGTCCACAGAGGAAAAATTTCTGCTTCCATTATACCTATAGGGAAACCACCGGCATTTCCGTAGGTATAATTGACATGCTGTGATTTACAATGGTTTTGGAAATTGCAATGTGTCCACTGCGCATATATTTTTGCAATGTGCGGATGGGATACGCTAGAATCCCATCTACTTTGCAGTGACTGTGAAACTCTGCGGTTTATTCCACGGCATTTCCGCCAAAGCCAAACCTCGGCGTTTATGCCACATAGGGCCCCGGCCTAAAGGTGTATTTAGTGATACACAGTGTAAAATATATTTATTGCCCAATATCATAGTAATATATTTAACACATTTTTAAAGCCATGGTCAATAGGGGATCATTTTAAAATGAATCCCCTGTTTCTCTGCTCCAGTAGTGCCTGCCAGTCTTTGTGTATTGTGCTGACGCAATGACGTGCTTTAACAGTTGAATTTTGCTAATATTTTAGAATAGTCCCTGCTGATTTTTACATTCTCAAAAAAACACTTTAAGTTAAAGTAAATCTGAACAGTGGCTAACAGCTGTCTCATATATGTATGTACACAGTAGGCTGCCAATCACTATGGGTGGGAAGGTAAGCAGGACTCTCGCTGTCTCTCCTAGGAGTCCCATCAGGATTTACACTCATTTTTTGTCATAAAGCCTGCTTTTACTCCTATAAACCAATAATCATTGATTATAAAGGTGGAGACACCTTGCCTGTTATTCCCCACCATATTACTATGGTAATGAGGAGTTAGCAGTGATCAAATATCTACAAGGTGGCTCCATTTAAACTGTACGAGGTTACATATATTTCTATGAGTGGTACAGACTTACCTCTTCATGAAGCTTCTTTAAAAATTCTATTTCATCCATCAGAGATTCAATCTTCCTTTCAAGCTCCAAGCGGGAGAGGGTTGCATCATCTACATCCTATCAGAGAATAGGATTATTAGTTATATACTTTATGGACATGCCTTTACAGACTTGTAACATTTTCTCTTAAACCCATTCCAAAATGACTCAATTATTCTATTTAAAGCATATGTGTAAGGGGCTGTCCATACTAAAGAGAACAAGAAGAATTACTAGCCACCCAAAATGTCAATGGATGTCCATTGATTTCTATAGTTGTTGTTGGTCCTGTAAATAAGGGGTTGTTGATCAGACAAGTATTGTAAGCAAACCATTTGCTAAAAGTCAAGACTATACAGCAGACATTGAGCTGCCAGATTGCTCTTGAGTTACATCACTGACATATCAATACTTGTCCGTGTAAGATATATGATGTTACGATTTGTTATTAAACGGAGTCTACCACTCCCGCCCCCCTCCCTATTCAACTGCTATAACCACATTGCAGAGCAAATTACTGTGATATACAACATACCTACATACAGTATATGTTATGTCTGTCACTTTTATAGATTTTGAGAAAATCGACTTGAAAGTCTTAGGCAAATGAGTCAGTGTTCTGATAGAGTCTCTGGAAAAGTATCCGAAATTGCAGGAACTGGCTGACAACTGAGAGCAGTAGAACTAGCTGTTAACTTCCTATACAGTACTGAGAGATAGATCCAAGACACCCAAACGTCTTCACCAGCGCCAGCCATGAAGCCAGATGGACTTGTGTTGAATTTGGGGCTCAAGTTATCACTACATAAACTGGTACAAGAATTAAACACTGCGCAAACTGAAGTCAAATCAGAACTCAAGAGGCAGATCAGAACCAGGAGGATAAATCAGAAGTGTGAATGGCCAAGCCAAAAGTCAGTCCGAGAGGTAATGTCAGAGTCAAAATCAGGAGACAAGCAAAAGAGGAGTAAGACGGTAACTTTAAAGCAATAGCAGCTGAGATTCTTGACAATCAGTGCACTGGGGGTGAGACTTCAGCCCTGAGAGAGTTGCCCTTGCTGCTCAAGTAGGATGGGTGTTGTCTTAGCAGTGAAAGAATCTACTCCAACTGCACAGGGTGGCGCGAACAGAAGAAGGTAAGAATCTCACTGCCAAGAAGGGTGCTTCACGAATACCCAAGGACAATGATGGGTTGTCTCATGATCTAAGCTACAATATCAGTAATAATGTAGTATGCTTCAGACATGCTGCACTGAACAAGTCATGCTCACATAAAGAACTAAAAAATTACATACAGTAATTATGTACATATAGGTGTGATTATACATACTCACACAGGCTTACTATATGAAGTGAAGTGAACATAACAGGGATATAAAATAACTAATATCCAAAAAGTGTAAAATAGCACGAAACAAAGGACCTGCTAAATATTCTTTCAAACATGCAAATGTGCCGATTTATGCTAATTTATGCAAATTAAATGCTTAATTAATGGGTTAGAGAGAGCCTCAGGGATGGGGAAGGGAAGTGGAATCAGTATACTTTATGTGGAAACATACATGGATTCAGAAAAAGTGAAATTTGTAATATCTGACTATTTCCAGAAAGATCCAAGTTTCTTAACTAGATCACAGCTATTTTCTGAAAATTAAGAAAGAATAAACCTAGAGGTCACAGAAAGAAAATGTGCCAGATTTGTGTTACATTTCTCTTGACGAGAGTGGTTTCCTAGGCTTCAACTGGGGTGAAAGGGTCTATGGGACCTCCTAGTTTCCACCCCTCTAACCCCTAAGAACATATGGACTACAGGGGGAACCCAAGGTCACAGCCCCAGAACAATTAAATGGATTGTCTAGGATATACAGTTTTTACAAGAAGGCCGAAGAAGGTGTCAAAAAAAAGAAAAGGGTGTCTCCCACTGTGGTCTGGTCCTGCTGCTCTATATGACTGGTGAGGCCAATCGGTGCTGCTGGACTGGACAGAGGTGCCGGACACTGGAGCGATGGGAACAGGTGAGTGTAAAACTGTATATCTTGGACAACCCCTTTAACCAGACCCAGACAGAAGACAGACACAGAGAAATGGAACTTGGACTTAGAACAGAGATCAAACAGGACCAAAAAATGAAGCCTAGGCTTGTGTAAAGGAGAGTTGTTCAGGATTTGTTAAGTTAGGGGCACACAAATTCATCATTTTAGATCAGTGGTGCCCAATACGTCAATCGCGATCTACCGGTCGATCGCAAAGGAAGTATGGGTCGATCGCGTGACATTTTTTATTTTTAATTTAAAAAAAACATTTTTTTGTTTGAACCAGCGCAGGAGAGCTCTCCTTGCGCTGGTTCAGACGTCTACGTTTGAGCATAGGCAGCGTCATCACGCCGTCTACGCTGATACACAGACGTCTGCCAGAAGAAAAAGATGCGGGAGCAGCAGCAGCATCAAGGTCAGTAAGTATGAGAACTTTATGTTTGTTTGTTTTATGTTAGGCCCCTACCTGCTGGAGTATTCCCAGCAGGTCGCGGCCTATTTACCAACCTCCCCGGACCTGTTCACTGCTGCCCCCGCTTCCCCTTGTACTATAGGCCGCAGCGGGCGGTAGTGAGTAGGCCCGGGCCAGGCCGTGATCCCACTACCGCTATTATTATATTCAGGGGTCTTTTCAGACCCCCAAGTATAATAATGGGAGCCCCAGGGGAGGTGAGAGAATATAATAAATAATGTTACTTACCTCTCCGGGATCCGATGTCAATCTGACAATGCTGCGGCCCAGGCCCTGCCCACAAGCCCCGCCCACAGGCCCCGCCCACAAGAAGTGGGTAGTAGATCTTTTGACTTGGTCATTTTATAAGTAGCTCGCATGCGGAAAAAGTGTGAGCGCCCCTGTTTTAGATCATCTCAGATGGTCTGTGCACCAGAAATTGAAATGTACAACGGCACAGATTTCTGCCATTATTTACGCTGGTATGTATGTGAGTGTGTGAAGCCCTTCCTTCTCTCTGCTGACTTCCCACACACTTTTAAGAAAAGTGGTAAGTTTGGTATACTCAAGGAAAAAATACACCAAAAACATGCCGTGTAACAAAAAATTGTGATTTTTGACATATAAACTGGTACAGAAGGCATGGGACGCTCCCCGGGCTCCTTTCCAATAGATGCCAGCTCAGGGGAAGTGACTGAAAATAACAGCGGCACTGGGGGGTTGCTCTTGGGAGCATATAGTACTGTGTGGGGGCCACTGTGAAGCATATAATACTGTGTGGGGGGCCATTGTGGAGAATATAATACTATGTGGGGGGCACTGTGGAGCATATAATACTGTGTGGGGGACACTGTGGAGCATATGATACTTTGTGGGGACCACTGTGGAGCATATAATACTGTGTGGGAGTCACTGTGGAGAATATAATGCTGTATGGAAGCCACTGTGGAACATATAATACTGTGTGGGGGCCACTGTGGAGCATATGATACTGTGTGGGGGCCACTATGGAGCATATAATACTGTATGATGGCCACTGTGGAGAATATAATGCTGTGTGGGGCCACTATGAAGCATATGATACTGTATGGGGGTTACTGTGCACATATGATACTGTATGAGGGCCACAGTGGAGCATATGATACTTTGTGGGGGCTACTGTGGAGCATATAATACTGTGTGAGAGCCACTGTGGAGAATATAATGCTGTGTGTATGCCACTGTGGAGAATATGATATTGTCTGGGGGCCACTGTGGAGCATATAATACTATGTGAGGGCCACTGTGGAGCATATAATACTGTGTGGAGGCCACTGTGGAGCATATAATACCGTGTTGAGACCAGGCCACTATGGAGCATATAATACTGTGTTGAGGCCACTGTGGAGAGTATTATACTGTCCCAGTATTGTTTACATGCTGGGCACTGTGCTGCTCACTCACCATATTCTTGATAACTGCAGTTGTGGGTACTAAAGATGTATCCCTTTCAAGTATCTGAGATATCACTGCAACATCCATAACTGTCACTATCAAGAATTTGCTCTATGGTGGAGGTAGGGGGCCCTGGACCAAAGTTTGCACTGGGTCCCACAATACTATAGTCATGCCACTACCCCTACAGCATTAAAAAGGTCAAGGCAGGTGTGCAGTCAGAAGCCAAGTTTCAGGTAGTACTACAAATACCAGGAACAAAGTCTTGGAACAGATTTCAAACATGGCAACTTGAGACATCATCCGCAGAAACAACAGGCTGATGGAACAGGAGTGGTGGGTAATTTAATTTCTGACAATTTATTAGTCACACACTGTGTGATGGATTTAGCGCATCTTTATAGACACATTAAGGCTGGGCCCCAAGTAAAAAGAATTGAGAGTCACTTACCTTTCTGAAGATAACTAAATTATTTTCAGCATCTTCTCTCTTGTGAACTTCTTCATCCAGCCTACAGAAAAATGAAACAAATGCGAAATGAGCAATGAGAAAAGATCCTTCTCTGATCTATCCACCTCTAGATATTTCTATCGATAGATAGATAGATAGATAGATAGATAGATAGATAGATAGATAGATAGATAGATAGATAATATAGATAGACTTTTTGTTCTAATATGCTAATGCTCTTCTGTTATGTCTAACACAGACAGTCTGTCTGGACATCTGCCAGATCTTCATAGAGAAAGTCTGCCACACCCAGAAAGTGATCAATAATGGTCCATCTACACACAGACAGACAGACTGTAGCTGTGAATGACCACTGGTGCCGGTATAAGTTTCATATTTTACTGATCACTATGGCCAAAAGTTTATACAATTGATTATAATCATTTCACTAATGTTAGTTGGGACAAAGTACAATGCATACCAATACTGTGCAAATGTTTTAGGCAGGTGTGAACAAATGCTTTCAAAAATGGAACTGCAAATAATTTATTTTTGTCAATTAACAAAATACAAAGTGAATGAACAGAAGATAAAGACAGTAGGATTTGAAAGAGACAGAAGGATTTGACCAAGCCTACATTCACAGAAGGTCTGTGGTTCGCTCTCCAAGATGTTTGGAACAACCTCCCTGACAAGAAGAATTGATGCTTAGGTTGGGTTCCCATCTGCGTTGGAGACTTCGTCAAAGGAACCACAGATGAGAAAAGCCCTGAACAGAGGACTTTTTTCTCTGCCACATTCAGTTTTAAAATGGCGGACATCTGGATGACTCCATTATAGTCAGTGGGTTCCACCAGTGTCTGTGCGTAAGTGCTGTTTTAGCAGTCCAGCTCTCCGTCATTCGGGTCACACTGGTGGACCCAAACAACGGTGACCACGGCACTAGTGTGCACCTAGTGTTGTTTTGAAGGCAAAGGGTGTCATCCCAAATATTGATGTGATTTAGACTTATTCTTTTCATTCACTTGATTTTCTTAATTGGCTAAATAAACTATTAACACTTCTGTTTTTAAAAGTATTCTTACCCTGCAGCATTTGACTAAAACTTTTGCTCAGTACTGTAGATTTGCTCTATAATTTACACCAATCTCTAGCGATACGCCATGTTGCGGGAGACCACACCCCTCCTGCTATGCCCTACCGAAATTAGCCATTTTGGCTGACAAATATTTAATGTTTATGACCAGCTTCAGATTTTCCATGTTATAATGTCCCAAGAATTCAAGAACACACTTGGTAACAGTATTCAGTGTCTCATTCAGAATAAGGCTGGGTTCACACCTGCGCCCTTTCTCCTTTTTGGGATTCAGTCCTCGAAACCGCTTGAAAAATGCCAAAAGAAAAGTCCTGTAAGCAGAACTTTTCTCTCTGCATTTTTTGGGTGGAAACTGGGCAGGCATCCAGCAGAACTCATTAGGGATCTGCGGATTTCCGTGGGTAACTGCTTTTTAAGCGGATTGGATTTCCGTTTTTCGGGTCCCCGAGGAACGGAAACCTGAACGCAGGTGTGAACATAGTGTAACAGGTGGCATAATTTTAGACTGTCATGTGCAGTGAGTTCTACAACCTCCTACTGTCTCGCCACCATTGTGATTAGGTGACATCTTGTTAGTAAGGTTTGGCTTTCTTCTGACTTCTGTACTATAAATTATAATGAGGCACAGTAACTATTTATTTTTTTACCAGCGATATATGCATCACGTAAGTAACAGCCAAAGTACAGCATTGCGGATAAATATTTTCTGTGGCATAAACCATTAACATTCATCTACACCATAAATAGAGAAAAAAGTTGACTAAGGGCTCAGTCACATTGCGTCTTTAAGACTAAATATTATAAATTAATTTTATTACATTTCATTCACCTATTAAGACCTTATTCACACAACCATGATGCAAATAAGTCATGGAAGAGTGGCAAGGCCGATAGGAATGTTATTAGGCTGTTATGTGTGAATAGAGCCTAAGAAATATGCCAATCTTAGTAGACTCAGCAATGGCAGATCTACCGCCATACATTGTCACTAGCTGAGCTTTTAGTGCACACTAAGCATGTCCCTTTCTTTACAGTGACCTTGTGAGTGACATGATCCGTGGGAAATTTAAGAGAACAAAAGCACAAATGCCTGCTTTATGTTATGGTGCTGTGCCACAAGTGTCCCCAAGTAGACATGACAACACAAGTGATCTATCGATCTACAGACACTGTCTCTTGTGTTCTATCATTTAGAATTTTCTATGTAAATGAATAATACTCAGGGATAAATTCAGAGAACTTTAGATGGAAGGAAAACTAAGCTCTCAAAAAAGTGATCTGAATACCGAATGTCTTCCTCAAAAACATCAATCTCACATCTTAACTTCAAAAATAGCTGTGATGCATGTTACTTAAAGAATCAGGAATGTTTACACTATAGAAGGAGGTTATAGAAAGGTATAATGTGAACTATCCAGCCATAGAGAACCACACCCTATCTGTTCTGGCGATGGTCACCTGTTGGAGGCGCTTATTCCTCCATAGTACATTACATATTACAAGGTCTATTAGAAGAATGGTTTTGCTGGTGTCAATAGTTCAACTGGATTTGTATCTAAAAATGACAAATTTGAAAAAAAAAATTCTGCCACATTGTGAAACATGAATGTTTAGTACAACGTATGAAGACCATGTGACATGTTAGAGCGTTTATGAGAGATAACATATGTCACTGCCACAAACACAGAACTTTAACTCCTTTATTATTATTAGCATATGTATGTATTATGTTGTATCAAGTAATACAGTCAAATATTTTGCATTGGTTACTCTTATTACTGTACTTGTCTACCCCTAACATAACTGCAAATTGTAACAGCACCAGTTACCAGTTTTAAGTCACAACACATGTTCCTCTTCATAACTCTATTAAAGATCACTAATTTTATATCATGCAATTTATGGTACATCCCTTTAAGACTTTTGCCACCTCAAGCCCAGCATCTCACCTCTGTTTGAGAAAATTGAGATCCTCTGCCAAGTTGTCCCTTTCTACCTGGATACGGTCCCTGTCCTTGCCCAGGGCGTCCAGCTGTCTTCTCAGCTCTCTTAACTCATGTTGGCACAGGTCTGCAGCCCTTGTGGGCTCCTTAGACCTGGCTTGGTTGATCTCAGTCACCAGCACAGCATTTTGCTGCTCCAAGTAGCGGACTTTTTCTATAAAACTAGCAAATCGATCATTAAGTTCTTGTAGTTCTGCCTTTTCATTGCTGCGTGTGGTCAGGAACTCCTGGTTGAGAGCTTCAGCCACTGAGAAGTCCACCCTGTCCGAGACCCGGACTGGGGTGCTGGACCTCACCCTGTAGGCTGATGAGGAACGAGTGGAGGGTCCTGGAGAGGGGCTCCCCAAGTGCCTTGAGGTTGAAAATCTAGATGAGGAGTAGGATACTGGGGATAACATAGGAGCCCCAAAAGTGCGTCTGTAAGAAGTGGAAGTGGTCCTTAGTCCTGAGTGGCTCATGATGAGGGAGATATTGCTGCTTCAAGTTGCCTTTTACAGAAATACTCTGCACTACGTCTTCTGAGAAGCTGAGAAGAAAGTCTGTGTCTCAAGCAGGCTGCTTTATAAGACTGCATGGAGCATCATTGTGCCCCTCCCTATGGGACCACATTGATCTGTTATCCTAGCCTCATGGAGGAGGAGGCCTGCATCTCCATCCCACCACACCCACATTGTCAGCTGCTGGCCTCTGTGCACATTGTGTTTGCCAATGCTGCTGAGATGGAAGATTGGGACTTTGTTCAAGTCATTTTACAGGAAAGTGACCGATGATATAGCAAATTTCTGCACCTTGATATAACATCCTGCAATAAAAGAAGTCAGCCATTTTAGAGTACCAGCACATCTCTAAATATTAATTGTTAGCGGCCAGATGTACCGCAGTAATAAAAATATCAAGAACAGTTTATAGTTTGAGGTCAGATACAGTGAGTCTTCAGTAGCTGATAATATACTTGATCACATCGAAAGAAACTTTGTTTCAGTTGTTCCTATTTACTCACATAAAAATGTACTTTCTAGGCTGCATGAACATGAACGTGTGCTTTGTCATTGTGGTAAAAACGGGTAACAAATCACATTCTGACCCATTATTTTCTTATAATTCCACACAACAGGTCCATGTGCGCAGAAAATCTCAGGACAGGTCCTATTCCTGTCCATTTTGAGGTCCAGGCTCATTATTGAAATGTAAGGGTCCGTTGAGGGTTTGGACACAACACATGAATTTCATCCATGTGCCATCCATGCCGTTTTCTCACGGACCCATACATGTGAAATTTCATGTACATGTAACCTATGGACACTTGTGCTTTGTAAGCTCAGTGAGGAGACTCTATTACAGATTCTGGTAATGCTGCGCTATTATTCCTGGTAAAATAACGCATAACATTATGGAATACAAATGGACCTAATTGTGGTCAGTGGGGTTCATTGAATACCGTTACATCATGTGATATATCCAACTTTGTTTTATGTTCACATAAAACAGTAGAAAAATGGAAATATAATAACCTTAGAAGGGCCAAAGTGAAGAAGTCCAAATCTAAATCTTGATAGAAGGAGGTGACACCAGTTTCATGTGTCTGCCCACTTTGTCACACTTTAGCCCACGGCTACACTGTAACGTTTTGTAGTGCTAATAATTGGTTTTAACTATTGAGCTACAACTGCAATCTAAGTGAATACATTAGGTTGTATGGTTGTGTCTCATACATTGCCGCTGTCACTTAATACTTGAAATCAATATTTGTGCCTTATAAGTTACATATGTGTTTTTTCTTTTTTCATGGCCAGCCAGCATTGTGGTAAATGCAGACTAAGGATGGGTTCACATCTGCGTCTGGTATCCATCCGTTTTTAAGAGAAAAACGGATTGCACCGCCGTCGACCTTTGGGTTTCCATCCTAATCCCAGGAGAAACTGCATAGGGGATGGCTTCCCGGCGGTCAGTTTAAAAACCCATTCATTTGAATGGGTTTTTATAGAGGACCTTTCACCAGTTGGGGCACATGTGATTTTATATACTGCTAGAAAGCCGACAGTGCACTGAATTCAGCGCAATATCGGCTTTCCCATTCTGTGCCCCCAGTGAAGAGCTATCGGTGCCGGTACCGTAGCTCTTCACTGTCAGAAGGCGTTTCTGACTGTCAGTCAGGAATGCCTTTCCTCACAGCAGCGTCCATTGGGCTCTACTGTGAGGTGAAACGCCCTCTTTAAAGCAAATCACTGGTGTCTTTATGCAGCCTCTCTGCAGTGAAGCCAGTTTTTATGCACAGACACAAATTCGGAAATGCAAAACGTGCAAAAAAAACCTGTTTTCTCTGTGGAGAGGCTTTATATGGGCACCGGTGATTTGCTTTACCTCCTGGGGCACATGCGGTGTAATACACTGCTAGAAAGTTGACAGTGCGCTGAATTCACAGTGCCCCTCCTCACAGTAGCATCTATTGCACTGTATTGTGAGAAGGGGCGTTGCTTACCGCCCAGCGGTGTGTTTAAGTGGGAGTGGTGCAGCCTCCAAAGGGCAGCTTTATTATCATTTACACTAGAAGCCTCCTAGCTAGTGTAGGTTTTGTGTCACATAAAGGGCCGGCGATAAACTTAAGTTATTGTGAGGGATATGCCACCTCTTATTAAATCAGGCACATTTCTTTGTCAGCATACAGCATATCAAGACTAGAGTATGAAGCACCAGTCTTGAGAAATTCCCCCCTACGTGGGCCTCTTCTAGTGACTGCAACTTATACGGTTGTGTGCCCTGAGTATGTTCAGTTGAATTCAGTTTATTTTTGTACTGGTTTGTTTCTTTATGGTCTGTTTTTGTCTTCTGTTCAATGAGGACCCATTTCAGAGCAAACCCCTTTTACCAGCCAGCCTCCACCAGCATCGAGGTAGATACATCCGGACATAATATAATGCTAGAAACACAGTAAAATTTATTAAATACATATTGGTAAATAGCCCCAGCAAATTCCAGCATATCTCGGCGCATATCTCGGCGTAAAATTGGGGTTTGGTTTCCAAGAATCCAGTCCAGGGCTGGGATTTAAACATCCCCATTTTGCCAACTCCACAGTTGGTAAGTATACAGATGGCTTTAAAACAGATGTTAGCAGCCTTTCAGGACTTTTGGTATGAAAAGATTCAAGCGGTGATACTATGAAGAGCCTGTCTCATAAGGACTACCCCTTGTGAAAAACAGGATCCTCTGATTTCTTTCATCGCTGCCTATCAGACAGAACCTCTTCTATGCTGTCCATATGCTCTAACAGTACATGGACAAGGGTTGGCATCGTAAAATAATCCATTTACCTTATGTGATCTTTTTTTCATTTATCTGTGTCCGGTTACCAAAGTGCAGTGCATTATGGGAGCTCAGTTTCTATTTCCTCTCTCACCAGGTAAATGTTGCCCACAATGCACTACATATTAGTAACAAATGAATCAAAAAGATCAGATAATGTAATTGGGTTATTTTACGATAACAACCCTTGTTATACACTATAGTGGAGTATAACTAGCGCCACCCTTGTCATACACTATAGTGGAGTATAGCTAGCACCACCCTTGTCATACACTATGGTGGAGTATAGCTAGCACCACCCTTGTCATACACTATAGTGGAGTATAGCTAGCACCACCCTTGTCATACACTATAGTGGAGTATAACTAGCACCACCCTTGTCATACACTATGGTGGAGTATAACTAGCGCCACCCTTGTCATACACTATAGTGGAGTATAACTAGCACCACCCTTGTCATACACTATGGTGGAGTATAGCTAGCACCACCCTTGTCATACACTATAGTGGAGTATAGCTAGCACCACCCTTGTCATACACTATGGTGAAGTATAACTAGCACCACCCTTGTCATACACTATAGTGGAGTATAACTAGCACCACCCTTGTCATACACTATAGTGGAGTATAGCTAGCACCACCCTTGTCATACACTATAGTGGAGTATAACTAGCGCCACCCTTGTCATACACTATAGTGGAGTATAGCTAGCACCACCCTTGTCATACACTATAGTGGAGTATAACTAGTGCCACCCTTGTCATACACTATAGTGGAGTATAACTAGCGCCACCCTTGTCAAACACTATAGTGGAGTATAGCTAGCACCACCCTTGTCATACACTATAGTGGAGTATAACTAGCGCCACCCTTGTCATACACTATAGTGGAGTATAGCTAGTACCACCCTTGTCATACACTATAGTGGAGTATAACTAGCGCCACCCTTGTCATACACTATAGTGGAGTATAGCTAGCACCACCCTTGTCATACACTATAGTGGAGTATAGCTAGCACCACCCTTGTCATACACTATAGTGGAGTATAACTAACGCCACCCTTGTCATACACTATAGTGGAGTATAACTAGTGCCACCCATGTCATACACTATGGTGAAGTATAGCTAGCACCACCCTTGTCATACACTATAATGGAGTATAACTAGCACCACCCTTGTCATACACTATAGTGGAGTATAACTAGTGCCACCCTTGTCATACACTATAGTGAAGTATAGCTAGCACCACCCTTGTCATACACTATGGTGGAGTATAGCTAGCACCACCCTTGTCATACACTATAGTGGAGTATAGCTAGCACCACCCTTGTCATACACTATAGTGGAGTATAACTAGTGCCACCCTTGTCATACACTATAGTGGAGTATAACTAGTGCCACCCTTGTCATACACTATAGTGGAGTATAGCTAGCACCACCCTTGTCATACACTATAGTGGAGTATAACTAGTGCCACCCTTGTCATACACTATAGTGGAGTATAACTAGCGCCACCCTTGTCAAACACTATGGTTGAGTATAGCTAGTGCCACCCTTGTCATACACTAGAGTGAAGTATCGCTAGCACCACCCTTGTCATAGACTATAGTGGAGTATAACTAGCACCACCCTTGTCATACACTATGGTGGAGTATAGCTAGCGCCACCCTTGTCATACACTATAGTGGAGTATCGCTAGTGCCACCCGTGTCATACACTATAGTGAAGTATAGCTAGCACCACCCTTGTCATACACTATAGTGGAGTATAGCTAGTGCCACCCTTGTCATACACTATAGTGGAGTATAACTAGCACCACCTTTGTCATACACTATAGTGGAGTATCGCTAGCACCACCCTTGTCATACACTATAATGGAGTATAACTAGCACCACCCTTGTCATACACTATGGTGGAGTATAGCTAGCGCCACCCTTGTCATACACTATAGTGGAGTATCGCTAGCACCATCCTTGTCATACACTATAGAGGAGTATCGCTAGTGCCACCCTTGTCATATACTAAAGTAGAGTATACCTAGTGCCACCCTTGTCATACACTATGGTGAAGTATAACTAGCACTACCCTTGTCATACACTATAGTGGAGTATAGCTAGCACCACCCTTGTCATACACTATAGAGGAGTATCGCTAGCACCATCCTTGTCATATACTAAAGTGGAGTATATCTAGTGCCACCCTTGTCATACACTATGGTGAAGTATAACTAGCACTACCCTTGTCATACACAATAGTGGAGTATAACTAGCACTACCCTTGTCATACACTATAGTGGAGTATAGCTAGCACCACTCTTGTCATACACTATAGTGGAGTATAGCTAGCACCACCCTTGACATACACTATGGTGAAGTATAACTAGCACTACCCTTGTCATACACTATAGTGGTGTATCGCTAGCACCACCCTTGTCATACACTATAGTGGAGTATAGCTAGCACCACCCTTGTCATAGACTATAGTAGAGTATAACTAGCACCACCCTTGTCATACACTATGGTGGAGTATAGCTAGCGCCACCCTTGTCATACACTATAGTGGAGTATAGCTAGTGCCACCCTTGTCATACACTATAGTGGAGTATAACTAGCACCACCTTTGTCATACACTATAGTGGAGTATCGCTAGTGCCACCCTTGTCATACACTATAGTGAAGTATAGCTAGCACCACCCTTGTCATACACTATAGTGGAGTATAGCTAGTGCCACCCTTGTCATACACTATAGTGGAGTATAACTAGCACCACCTTTGTCATACACTATAGTGGAGTATCGCTAGCACCACCCTTGTCATACACTATAATGGAGTATAACTAGCACCACCCTTGTCATACACTATGGTGGAGTATAGCTAGCGCCACCCTTGTCATACACTATAGTGGAGTATAGCTAGTGCCACCCTTGTCATACACTATAGTGGAGTATAACTAGCACCACCTTTGTCATACACTATAGTGGAGTATCGCTAGCACCACCCTTGTCATACACTATAATGGAGTATAACTAGCACCACCCTTGTTATACACTATGGTGGAGTATAGCTAGCGCCACCCTTGTCATACACTATAGTGGAGTATCGCTAGCACCATCCTTGTCATACACTATAGAGGAGTATCGCTAGTGCCACCCTTGTCATATACTAAAGTGGAGTATATCTAGTGCCACCCTTGCCATACACTATGGTGAAGTATAACTAGCACTACCCTTGTCATACACTATAGTGGAGTATAGCTAGCACCACCCTTGTCATACACTATAGAGGAGTATCGCTAGCACCATCCTTGTTATATACTAAAGTGGAGTATATCTAGTGCCACCCTTGTCATACACTATGGTGAAGTATAACTAGCACTACCCTTGTCATACACTATAGTGGAGCATAGCTAGCACCACCCTTGTCATACACTATAGTGGAGTATCGCTAGCACCACCCTTGTCATACACTATAATGGAGTATAACTAGCACCACCCTTGTTATACACTATGGTGGAGTATAGCTAGCGCCACCCTTGTCATACACTATAGTGGAGTATCGCTAGCACCATCCTTGTCATACACTATAGAGGAGTATCGCTAGTGCCACCCTTGTCATATACTAAAGTGGAGTATATCTAGTGCCACCCTTGTCATACACTATGGTGAAGTATAACTAGCACTACCCTTGTCATACACTATAGTGGAGTATAGCTAGCACCACCCTTGTCATACACTATAGTGGAGTATAACTAGCACTACCCTTGTCATACACTATAGTGGAGTACAGCTAGCACCACTCTTGTCATACACTATAGTGGAGTATATCTAGTGCCACCCTTGACATACACTATGGTGAAGTATAGCTAGCACCACCCTTGTCATACACTATAGTGGAGTATAGCTAGCACCACCCTTGTCATACACTATAGTGGAGTATAGCTAGCACCACCCTTGTCATACACTATAGTGGTGTATCGCTAGCACCACCCTTGTCATACACTATAGTGGAGTATAGCTAGTGCCACCCTTGTCATACACTATAGTGGAGTATATCTAGTGCCACCCTTGACATACACTATGGTGAAGTATAGCTAGCACCACCCTTGTCATACACTATAGTGGAGTATAGCTAGCGCCACCCTTGCTCACGATAGCAGCCACCACTCTCCAGCAGTGTCTGTGCACAGTTTTGATATGATTATTCATTATGATGTCATTTCTATAAGGTAATACATATCAGTATTGCAGAGACAGCTGGGGTCAGAGAGAAGAATAAGAGCAGATAAAAAATGGCTAAAGTGATGCCAAGATAAATGCATTACATCCTCCTGGGGGAACATCCAGGCCAGACCATTGCAATTACCAGCTAATGGAGAGGTACAGACAGCTGCTGCTTACTGTTAATGGCCCATACCCCTTCCTGTTACAATCTGCTATTTATACCATCCTCCCAAATTGATCTTTGAACCAATCACAATACGTCCAATTTTACACATCATAAAACATCTAATCTTCCAGCAACCGGCAAGAAATGCCAGTGACTAAAATCCAGCATCTCCTTATTAACGTACGTGGATTGTATATGTGCTAAACTAACATATTCATGTTTCTACCATTTTCAGCACCAGGATATGACACAACAAATATCTTTGCAAAGAGATAGGTAAGTGACCAGCGCACCACAGACCATGAAAGTCCCTTAAATCTCTTGACATTAGTACCTGGCATTAACTAGGTGAAGTGTTGCGATGTGCGTTATAGTAATATTATTCATGACACACATGATGAATAGACCAAAGTCTTTCTAAAATTTAGCTGAGAGCACATAGTAAAAGAATATTGCTATATATCCCTAGGACGTCTAAGGAAGGCATGGAAGGCGCTACTTTTAAATATGGAACCAAACCGACAGCTGAGACTCCCTTTGGCCATGAGAACTGGTCTCCTTGTACCTTATCTGAATAGAGGCCTCACTCACCACTTAGAATACTATTCATCCTATCTAACTGGCTGTATTTTCAGACTATCTATCCAGATTTTAGCTAAATATGCTATAGTGGATATCAGGATGTGTGCCAAAAGTTTCTGGATGTCAGCGGACCAATCTTATGTATTTGTCTGGTGTTGCAGCTCGGCCCTCTTTATTGAAAAAGTATCTGTCACTAACTTATCTGTTATACTAAATATTTTCATTCCCCATGAAATAAGAATGAGATATTACTCTGTTGTTCCTCCTGGCAATAAATTACCAAGTGGGAGTTATCATTCCCCATGTCAGTAGCAGTGTTTTAGGATACTGTGAGCAAACTCTGAACTAAACTTGTCATTTACAGTGAGGCTTTGGGAAAGAACCTTCTAAAAGAAGAGATAGTCCCTTTTATGTCACTGAATGAGATGTGGATATCAATGGCTTTCTTTACATAGAGATACTTGCCTGATGCCTATATAATTCACTGTGTATATGTACCAGTTCTTTACACCAAACATTGTGCTTATCCTTAAATAATCAGAGTAGAATTGTGTCCCATACGGGTAATCTATATGTAAAGATCTTACATTGATTTTTGTGCACCGATGACTCTGTTATTAACATGCCTCAACCTATGACTATTCGGTGTCATTGGATTTGTTTGTCTTCATTTCTACAAGCTCCAAAAATTAGTAGATCTGGGATAAGTAACACAACTAAAAGGTCATGACAGGGTTAAAGTTTTCCCATAGACTTTTATATTCTTTAGGACTTAATACGCTGAAGACCATTTAATACTTTGCATTGTTCTTTTTGCATATTCACAAAGCAAATATCCACAAAAAAATGTTTAATAAATCAATGAATGAATGAACGAAGAAATACAAATACATAAGGTATCTATTCCCCGCAATACATACTTTGTGCAACTACCAAGTAATGAAACAGATGCAAATAGAAAAAAATTTATAAATATTAATTATAAAACAATTCTTATTTCCTATGTATCCTCATGTTTTCTAAATGAACAATGTATGTAGGATTCAGATCAAATTTAAAGAATTTGCTTATTCATTCTATTATATGCGAACCCAGACTTGTTGTCCTGTTGTCTGTTGGTTTTCTTCCTTACCTACTATTTAACGATATTTAATAAAAATATAATTTTTACTCTCAGTACTTCTTTAGTGTTTTTCCAATGTATGTAGGATCCAGATCAAATTTAAAGAATTTGCTTATTCATTCTATTATATGCGAACCCAGACTTATGGCTCATGCGCATCTCCGAATTATATGGAAGAGCTGTAATAGCGCACCCATCGACTCTGTCGAGCCATAAAATACCTTCACACCCTTACAATTTCATATAGGAGTATATAAAAGTTTTTTCTGTCTGATTCAGCATTACACAGGCATCACTTACTGAGAACATTTCTGTAATGTGGTGCTATTGTTAGGCATCAAGAGGCAGTACTTGGGGTTGCTATTGCGCTATACTACAGAGATTGCATGTGCAGCTGTGCTCTGTGTGCATAAAGCCTTAGGCTACATTCACATCTGTCCTGGGGTGTTCATTGTTCTGGTCCATCAAAAACAACGGACACACAGACCACTAAAATAGCAGACACATAGGGAGACTGATGGACCCTATTCACTAAAATGGGTTTGGTGTGGATTGTTTTTTAACCTGGACAAAAACATTAGAGATGAGCGAACAGTGTTCTATCGAACTCATGTTCGATCGGATATTAGGCTGTTCGGCATGTTCGAATCGAATCGAACACCGCGTGGTAAAGTGCGCCATTACTCGATTCCCCTCCCACCTTCCCTGGCGCCTTTTTTGCTCCAATAACAGCGCAGGGTAGGTGGGACAGGAACTACGACACCGGTGACGTTGAAAAAAGTAGGCAAAACCCATTGGCTGCCGAAAACATGTGACCTCTAATTTAAAAGAACAGCGCCGCCCAGCTTCGCGTCATTCTGAGCTTGCAATTCACCGGGGACGGAGGTTTCCGTCCAGTTAGCTAGGGGTTAGATTCTGGGTAGGCAGGGACAGGCTAGATAGGAAGGAGAAGACAACCAACAGCTCTTATAAGAGCTAAATTCCAGGGAGAAGCTTGTCAGTGTAACGTGGCACTAACGGGCTCAATCGCCGCAACCCAGCTTTCCCAGGATCCTGAATGGAATACACTGTCAGTGTATTCCCGTATACCCGATATATACCCCGATACCCGTTCCAACGGTGTGCCCCCCCACCTTCACCCCAGAAATACCCTGCAAGTCCCCTAGCAATAGAATTGGGGCTATATACACCCACAATTTTTACTACTGGTATACAGTGCCATTGTCTGACTGGGAATTCAAAGAATATATTGGGAATACAAATACCCTCATTTCTTGCTACTGCCATATAGTGCCAGTTTCTGACTGGTAATTCAAAGAATATATTGTGGTTACGTGCACCCACAATTTTTACTACTGGTATACAGTGCCATTGTCTGACTGGGAATTCAAAGAATATATTGGGAATACAAATACCCTCATTTCTTGCTACTGCCATATAGTGCCAGTTTCTGACTGGTAATTCAAAGAATATATTGTGGTTACGTGCACCCACAATTTTTACTACTGGTATACAGTGCCATTGTCTGACTGGGAATTCAAAGAATATATTGGGGTTATAAATACCCTCATTTCTTGCTACTGCCATATAGTGCCAGTTTCTGACTGGTAATTCAAAGAATATATTGTGGTTACGTGCACCCACAATTTTTACTACTGGTATACAGTGCCATTGTCTGACTGGGAATTCAAAGAATATATTGGGGTTATAAATACCCTCATTTCTTGCTAATGCCATATAGTGCCAGTTTCTGACTGGGAATTCAAAGAATATATTGGGGTTACGTGCACCCACAATTTTTACTACTGGTATACAGTGCCATTGTCTGACTGGGAATTCAAAGAATATATTGGGAATACAAATACCCTCATTTCTTGCTACTGCCATATAGTGCCAGTTTCTGACTGGTAATTCAAAGAATATATTGTGGTTACGTGCACCCACAATTTTTACTACTGGTATACAGTGCCATTGTCTGACTGGGAATTCAAAGAATATATTGGGGTTATAAATACCCTCATTTCTTGCTACTGCCATATAGTGCCAGTTTCTGACTGGGAATTCAAAGAATATATTGGGGTTACGTGCACCCACAATTTTTACTACTGGTATACAGTGCCATTGTCTGACTGGGAATTCAAAGAATATATTGGGGTTATAAATACCCTCATTTCTTGCTACTGCCATATAGTGCCAGTTTCTGACTGGTAATTCAAAGAATATATTGTGGTTACGTGCACCCACAATTTTTACTACTGGTATACAGTGCCATTGTCTGACTGGGAATTCAAAGAATATATTGGGGTTATAAATACCCTCATTTCTTGCTACTGCCATATAGTGCCAGTTTCTGACTGGGAATTCAAAGAATATATTGGGGTTACGTGCACCCACAATTTTTACTACTGGTATACAGTGCCATTGTCTGACTGGGAATTCAAAGAATATATTGGGAATACAAATACCCTCATTTCTTGCTACTGCCATATAGTGCCAGTTTCTGACTGGTAATTCAAAGAATATATTGTGGTTACGTGCACCCACAATTTTTACTACTGGTATACAGTGCCATTGTCTGACTGGGAATTCAAAGAATATATTGGGGTTATAAATACCCTCATTTCTTGCTACTGCCATATAGTGCCAGTTTCTGACTTGGAATTCAAAGAATATATTGGGGTTACGTGCACCCACAATTTTTACTACTGGTATACAGTGCCATTGTCTGACTGGGAATTCAAAGAATATATTGGGGTTATAAATACCCTCATTTCTTGCTACTGCCATATAGTGCCAGTGTCTGACTGGGAATTCAAAGAATATATTGGGGTTACGTGCACCCACAATTTTTACTACTGGTATACAGTGCCAATTTCTAACTAGGAATTCAAAATGCGCAAGGCTCCCGGAAAGGGACGTGGACGAGGCCGTGGGCGAGGTCGGGGGAATGGTTCTGGGGAGCAAGGTAGCAGTGAAGCCACAGGGCGTCCCGTGCCTACTCCTGTGGGGCAGCAAGCATTGCGCCACTCCACAGTGCCAGGGTTGCTTGCCACATTAACTAAACTGCAGGGTACAAACCTTAGTAGGCCCGAGAACCAGGAACAGGTCTTGCAATGGCTGTCAGAGAACGCTTACAGCACATTGTCCAGCAGCCAGTCAGACTCTGCCTCCTCTCCTCCTATTACCCAACAGTCTTGTCTTCCTTCCTCCCAAAATTCCGAAGCTTTACAGAACAATAACCCAAACTGTCCCTGCTCCCCAGAGCTGTTCTCCGCTCCTTTCATTGTCCCTCAACCTGCCTCTCCACGTCACGATTCCACGAACCTAACAGAGGAGCATCTGTGTCCAGATGCTCAAACACTAGAGTCTCCTCCATCTCCGTTCGATTTGGTGGTGGATGACCAGCAACCCACCCTCATCGACGATGATGTGACGCAGTTGCCGTCAGGGCATCCAGTTGACCGGCGCATTGTGCGGGAGGAGGAGATGAGACAGGAGTTGGAAGAGGAAGTGGTGGATGATGAGGACACTGACCCGACCTGGACAGGGGGGATGTCAAGCGGGGAAAGTAGTGTGGATGTTGAGGCAGGTGCAGCACCAAAAAGGGTAGCTAGAGGCAGAGGCAGAGGTCAGCAGCTTAGGCGAAGCCAGGCCACACCCGGAATCTCCCAAGATGTTCCAGTTCGTACCCAGCCCCGAAAAACTCCCACCTCGAGGGCACGTTTCTCGAAGGTGTGGAGTTTTTTCAAGGAATGCGCCGAGGACAGATATAGTGTTGTCTGCACAATTTGCCTCTCGAAATTGATTAGGGGCTCTGAGAAGAGCAACCTGTCCACCACTTCAATGCGCCGTCATTTGGAATCCAAGCACTGGAATCAGTGGCAGGCAGCAACGGCAGGACAAAGGCCGCCTGCCGTTCACGCCACTGCCACTGCCTCTGCCACTGCCTCTGCCTCTGCCACTGCCACTGCTGACTGTGCTGGCGATGCACTCCAGAGGACGAGCCAGGACACCACTTCATCTGCCTCCGCCACTTTGTTGACTTCTACCTCATCCTCCCCTGGTCCTGTCTTATCTCCTTCTCCTGCACCATCAAAGGCACCATCAGGCGTTTCTTTACAACAACCCACCATCTCTCAGACATTGGAGCGGCGGCAGAAATACACTGCTAACCACCCACACGCGCAAGCCTTGAACGCCAACATCGCTAAACTGCTGGCCCAGGAGATGTTGGCGTTCCGGCTTGTTGAAACTCCCGCCTTCCTGGACCTGATGGCAACTGCGGCACCTCGCTATGCCGTCCCTAGCCGTCACTACTTCTCCCGGTGTGCCGTCCCCGCCTTGCACCAGCACGTGTCACTCAACATCAGGCGGGCCCTTAGTTCCGCGCTTTGCACAAAGGTCCACTTGACCACCGATGCGTGGACAAGTGCATGCGGACAGGGACGCTACATTTCACTGACGGCACACTGGGTGAATGTAGTTGAGGCTGGGACTGCTTCCCAAACTGGCCCGGTGTACCTCGTCTCCCCGCCTAACATTCCTGGCAGGGACACAAGAAGAACACCCCCCTCCTCCTCCTCCTCTACCGCCTCCTCCTCCGCCACCGCCTCCTCCTCCGCCACCGCCTCCTCCTCCGCTGTTAGATTGACCCCAGCTACGAGTTGGAAACGTTGCAGCACTGGCGTTGGTAGACGTCAGCAGGCTGTGCTGAAGCTGATCAGCTTGGGGGACAGACAGCACACTGCCTCCGAGGTGAGGGATGCCCTCCTCGATGAGACGGCAATATGGTTTGAGCCGCTGCACCTGGGCCCAGGCATGGTCGTTTGTGATAACGGCTGGAACCTGGTAGCAGCTCTGGAGCTTGCCGGACTCCAACATGTTCCATGCCTGGCCCACGTCTTCAACCTAGTGGTGCAACGTTTCCTAAAGAGCTACCCCAATGTTCCAGAGCTACTGGTGAAAGTGCGGCGCATGTGCGCCCACTTTCGCAAGTCGACAGTAGCCGCTGCTAGCTTAAAATCTCTCCAGCAACGCCTGCATGTGCCACAACACCGGCTTTTGTGCGACGTCCCCACACTCTGGAACTCAACGTTTCAGATGTTGAATAGAGTGGTTGAGCAGCAGAGACCTTTGATGGAATACCAGCTACAAAACCCTAGGGTGCCACAAAGTCAGCTGCCTCAGTTTCACATCCATGAGTGGCCATGGATGAGAGACCTTTGTGACATCCTACGGGTCTTTGAGGAGTCCACAAGGAGGGTGAGCTCTGAGGATGCAATGGTGAGCCTTACAATCCCGCTCTTGTGTGTTCTGAGAGAATCCCTGATTGACATCAGGGATAACTCAGATCACACAGAGGAGTTAGGGATAGCATCCGATCCGTCACAGCTGGAGAGTAGGTCCACACATCTGTCCGCTTCACTGCGTTTAATGGAGGAGGAGGAGGAGGAGGAGGAGGAAGAAGAGTTGTCCGATGATGTGATGGTGATACAGGAGGCTTCCGGGCAACTTCGAATCGTCCCATTGTTGCAGCGCGGATGGGTAGACATGGAGGATGAGGAGGAAATGGAGATTGAACTTTCCGGTGGGGCCAGAGGAGTCATGCCAACTAACACTGTGGCAGACATGGCTGAGTTCATGTTGGGGTGCTTTACAACCGACAAGCGTATTGTCAAAATCATGGAGGACAACCAGTACTGGATCTTTGCTATCCTTGACCCCCGGTATAAAAACAACATCTCGTCTTTTATTCCGGTAGAGGGGAGGGCCAATCGCATCAATGCTTGCCACAGGCAATTGGTGCAGAATATGATGGAGATGTTTCCAGCATGTGATGTTGGCGGCAGGGAGGGCAGTTCCTCCAGTAGGCAACCAAGTTCTCACCGGTCCACACAAACGAGGGGCACATTGTCTAAGGTCTGGGACACCTTGATGGCACCCCCTCGCCAAAGTGCCGCCACGGAGGGTCCTAGTGTCACCAGGCGTGAGAAGTATAGGCGCATGTTGCGGGAATACCTTTCCGACCACAGCCCTGTCCTCTCCGACCCCTCTGCGCCCTACACGTATTGGGTGTCGAAGTTGGACCTGTGGCTTGAACTTGCCCTATATGCCTTGGAGGTGCTGTCCTGTCCTGCCGCCAGCGTCCTATCTGAGAGGGTGTTCAGTGCAGCCGGTGGCATCATCACTGACAAGCGCACCCGTCTGTCAGCTGAGAGTGCCGACCGGCTCACTTTGATAAAAATGAACCACCACTGGGTAGAGCCGTCATTTTTGTGCCCACCTGTGTAAAGCACCCCAACATGAAACTCCATGTCTGTACTCAACCTCTCCAATTCCTCCGCATCCTCATACTCATCCACCATAAGCGTTGCACAATTCTGCTAATACTAGGCTCCCTCCACCCTGATTTCCACCAACTCTGCTGGTTAGAGGCTCCCTCCACCATGAATTTGCCCAAACTGGGCTGTTTAGAGGCTCCCTCCACCATGAATTGGTCCAAACTGGGGTTTTTAGAGGCTCCCTCCACCATGAATTGGTCCAAACTGGGTTTTTTAGAGGCTCCCTCCACCATGAATTGGTCCAAACTTGGCTGTTTAGAGGCTCCCTCCACCATTAATTGGTCCAAACTGGGCTGGTTAGAGGCTCCCTCCACCATGAATTTGCCCACACTGGGCTGGTTAGAGGCTCCCTCCACCATGAATTTCCCAAAACTTGGCTGTTTAGAGGCTCCCTCCACCATTAATTAGTCCAAACTGGGCTGGTTAGAGGCTCCCTCCACCATGAATTGGTCCAAACTTGGCTGTTTAGAGGCTCCCTCCACCATTAATTGGTCCAAACTGGGCTGGTTAGAGGCTCCCTCCACCATGAATTTGCCCAAACTGGGCTGTTTAGAGGCTCCCTCCACCATGAATTGGTCCAAACTGGGTTTTTTAGAGGCTCCCTCCACCATGAATTTGCCCACACTGGGCTGGTTAGAGGCTCCCTCCACCATGAATTGGTCCAAACTGGTTTTTTTAGAGGCTCCCTCCACCATGAATTTGCCCACACTGGGCTGGTTAGAGGCTCCCTCCACCATGAATTTCCCAAAACTTGGCTGTTTAGAGGCTCCCTCCACCATTAATTGGTCCAAACTGGGCTGGTTAGAGGCTCCCTCCACCATGAATTGGTCCAAACTTGGCTGTTTAGAGGCTCCCTCCACCATTAATTGGTCCAAACTGGGCTGGTTAGAGGCTCCCTCCACCATGAATTTGCCCAAACTGGGCTGTTTAGAGGCTCCCTCCACCATGAATTGGTCCAAACTGGGTTTTTTAGAGGCTCCCTCCACCATGAATTGGTCCAAACTGGGCTGTTTAGAGGCTCCCTCCACCATGAATTTGCCCAAACTGGGCTGGTTAGAGGCTCCCTCCACCATGAATTGGTCCAAACTGGGCTGGTTAGAGGCTCCCTCCACCATGAATTTGCCCAAACTGGGCTGTTTAGAGGCTCCCTCCACCATGAATTGGTCCAAACTGGGTTTTTTAGAGGCTCCCTCCACCATGAATTGGTCCAAACTGGGCTGTTTAGAGGCTCCCTCCACCATGAATTTGCCCAAACTGGGCTGGTTAGAGGCTCCCTCCACCATTAATTGGTCCAAACTGGGCTGGTTAGAGGCTCCCTCCACCATGAATTTGGCCAAACTGGGCTGTTTAGAGGCTCCCTCCACCATGAATTTGCCCAAACTGGGCTGTTTAGAGGCTCCCTCCACCATGAATTTGCCCAAACTGGGCTGGTTAGAGGCTCCCTCCACCATGAATTTGCCCACACTGGGCTGGTTAGAGGCTCCCTCCACCATGAATTGGTCCAAACTGGGTTTTTTAGAGGCTCCCTCCACCATGAATTTGCCCACACTGGGCTGGTTAGAGGCTCCCTCCACCATGAATTTCCCAAAACTTGGCTGTTTAGAGGCTCCCTCCACCATTAATTGGTCCAAACTGGACTGGTTAGAGGCTCCCTCCACCATGAATTGGTCCAAACTTGGCTGTTTAGAGGCTCCCTCCACCATTAATTGGTCCAAACTGGGCTGGTTAGAGGCTCCCTCCACCATGAATTTGCCCAAACTGGGCTGTTTAGAGGCTCCCTCCACCATGAATTGGTCCAAACTGGGGTTTTTAGAGGCTCCCTCCACCATGAATTGGTCCAAACTTGGCTGTTTAGAGGCTCCCTCCACCATTAATTGGTCCAAACTGGGCTGGTTAGAGGCTCCCTCCACCATGAATTGGTCCAAACTGGGTTTTTTAGAGGCTCCCTCCACCATGAATTGGTCCAAACTGGGGTTTTTAGAGGCTCCCTCCACCATGAATTGGTCCAAACTGGGCTGTTTAGCGGCTCCCTCCACCATTAATTGGTCCAAACTGGGCTGGTTAGAGGCTCCCTCCACCATGAATGTGCCCAAACTGGGCTGTTTAGAGGCTCCCTCCACCATGAATTTGCCCAAACTGGGCTGGTTAGAGGCTCCCTCCACCATGAATTGGTCCAAACTGGGGTTTTTAGAGGCTCCCTCCACCATGAATTGGTCCAAACTTGGCTGTTTAGAGGCTCCCTCCACCATTAATTGGTCCAAACTGGGCTGGTTAGAGGCTCCCTCCACCATGAATTGGTCCAAACTTGGCTGTTTAGAGGCTCCCTCCACCATTAATTGGTCCAAACTGGGCTGGTTAGAGGCTCCCTCCACCATGAATTTGCCCAAACTGGGCTGTTTAGAGGCTCCCTCCACCATGAATTGGTCCAAACTGGGTTTTTTAGAGGCTCCCTCCACCATGAATTTGCCCACACTGGGCTGGTTAGAGGCTCCCTCCACCATGAATTGGTCCAAACTGGGGTTTTTAGAGGCTCCCTCCACCATGAATTTGCCCAAACTGGGCTGTTTAGAGGCTCCCTCCACCATGAATTGGTCCAAACTGGGTTTTTTAGAGGCTCCCTCCACCATGAATTGGTCCAAACTGGGCTGTTTAGAGGCTCCCTCCACCATGAATTTGCCCAAACTGGGCTGGTTAGAGGCTCCCTCCACCATTAATTGGTCCAAACTGGGCTGGTTAGAGGCTCCCTCCACCATGAATTTGCCCAAACTGGGCTGTTTAGAGGCTCCCTCCACCATGAATTTGCCCAAACTGGGCTGTTTAGAGGCTCCCTCCACCATGAATTTGCCCAAACTGGGCTGGTTAGAGGCTCCCTCCACCATGAATTTGCCCACACTGGGCTGGTTAGAGGCTCCCTCCACCATGAATTGGTCCAAACTGGGTTTTTTAGAGGCTCCCTCCACCATGAATTTGCCCACACTGGGCTGGTTAGAGGCTCCCTCCACCATGAATTTCCCAAAACTTGGCTGTTTAGAGGCTCCCTCCACCATTAATTGGTCCAAACTGGGCTGGTTAGAGGCTCCCTCCACCATGAATTGGTCCAAACTTGGCTGTTTAGAGGCTCCCTCCACCATTAATTGGTCCAAACTGGGCTGGTTAGAGGCTCCCTCCACCATGAATTTGCCCAAACTGGGCTGTTTAGAGGCTCCCTCCACCATGAATTGGTCCAAACTGGGGTTTTTAGAGGCTCCCTCCACCATGAATTGGTCCAAACTTGGCTGTTTAGAGGCTCCCTCCACCATTAATTGGTCCAAACTGGGCTGGTTAGAGGCTCCCTCCACCATGAATTGGTCCAAACTGGGTTTTTTAGAGGCTCCCTCCACCATGAATTGGTCCAAACTGGGGTTTTTAGAGGCTCCCTCCACCATGAATTGGTCCAAACTGGGCTGTTTAGCGGCTCCCTCCACCATTAATTGGTCCAAACTGGGCTGGTTAGAGGCTCCCTCCACCATGAATGTGCCCAAACTGGGCTGTTTAGAGGCTCCCTCCACCATGAATTTGCCCAAACTGGGCTGGTTAGAGGCTCCCTCCACCATGAATTGGTCCAAACTGGGGTTTTTAGAGGCTCCCTCCACCATGAATTGGTCCAAACTGGGGTTTTTAGAGGCTCCCTCCACCATGAATTGGTCCAAACTGGGCTGTTTAGCGGCTCCCTCCACCATTAATTGGTCCAAACTGGGCTGTTTAGCGGCTCCCTCCACCATTAATTGGTCCAAACTGGGCTGGTTAGAGGCTCCCTCCACCATGAATGTGCCCAAACTGGGCTGTTTAGAGGCTCCCTCCACCATGAATTTGCCCAAACTGGGCTGGTTAGAGGCTCCCTCCACCATGAATTGGTCCAAACTGGGGTTTTTAGAGGCTCCCTCCACCATGAATTGGTCCAAACTTGGCTGTTTAGAGGCTCCCTCCACCATTAATTGGTCCAAACTGGGCTGGTTAGAGGCTCCCTCCACCATGAATTGGTCCAAACTTGGCTGTTTAGAGGCTCCCTCCACCATTAATTGGTCCAAACTGGGCTGGTTAGAGGCTCCCTCCACCATGAATTTGCCCAAACTGGGCTGTTTAGAGGCTCCCTCCACCATGAATTGGTCCAAACTGGGTTTTTTAGAGGCTCCCTCCACCATGAATTTGCCCACACTGGGCTGGTTAGAGGCTCCCTCCACCATTAATTGGTCCAAACTGGGCTGGTTAGAGGCTCCCTCCACCATGAATTGGTCCAAACTTGGCTGTTTAGAGGCTCCCTCCACCATTAATTGGTCCAAACTGGGCTGGTTAGAGGCTCCCTCCACCATGAATTTGCCCAAACTGGGCTGTTTAGAGGCTCCCTTCACCATGAATTGGTCCAAACTGGGTTTTTTAGAGGCTCCCTCCACCATGAATTGGTCCAAACTGGGCTGTTTAGAGGCTCCCTCCACCATGAATTTGCCCAAACTGGGCTGGTTAGAGGCTCCCTCCACCATGAATTGGTCCAAACTGGGCTGGTTAGAGGCTCCCTCCACCATGAATTTGCCCAAACTGGGCTGTTTAGAGGCTCCCTCCACCATGAATTGGTCCAAACTGGGTTTTTTAGAGGCTCCCTCCACCATGAATTGGTCCAAACTGGGCTGTTTAGAGGCTCCCTCCACCATGAATTTGCCCAAACTGGGCTGGTTAGAGGCTCCCTCCACCATTAATTGGTCCAAACTGGGCTGGTTAGAGGCTCCCTCCACCATGAATTTGCCCAAACTGGGCTGTTTAGAGGCTCCCTCCACCATGAATTTGCCCAAACTGGGCTGTTTAGAGGCTCCCTCCACCATGAATTTGCCCAAACTGGGCTGGTTAGAGGCTCCCTCCACCATGAATTTGCCCACACTGGGCTGGTTAGAGGCTCCCTCCACCATGAATTGGTCCAAACTGGGTTTTTTAGAGGCTCCCTCCACCATGAATTTGCCCACACTGGGCTGGTTAGAGGCTCCCTCCACCATGAATTTCCCAAAACTTGGCTGTTTAGAGGCTCCCTCCACCATTAATTGGTCCAAACTGGGCTGGTTAGAGGCTCCCTCCACCATGAATTGGTCCAAACTTGGCTGTTTAGAGGCTCCCTCCACCATTAATTGGTCCAAACTGGGCTGGTTATAGGCTCCCTCCACCATGAATTGGTCCAAACTGGGTTTTTTAGAGGCTCCCTCCACCATGAATTGGTCCAAACTGGGGTTTTTAGAGGCTCCCTCCGCCATGAATTGGTCCAAACTGGGCTGTTTAGCGGCTCCCTCCACCATTAATTGGTCCAAACTGGGCTGGTTAGAGGCTCCCTCCACCATGAATGTGCCCAAACTGGGCTGTTTAGAGGCTCCCTCCACCATGAATTTGCCCAAACTGGGCTGGTTAGAGGCTCCCTCCACCATGAATTGGTCCAAACTGGGGTTTTTAGAGGCTCCCTCCACCATGAATTGGTCCAAACTTGGCTGTTTAGAGGCTCCCTCCACCATTAATTGGTCCAAACTGGGCTGGTTAGAGGCTCCCTCCACCATGAATTGGTCCAAACTTGGCTGTTTAGAGGCTCCCTCCACCATTAATTGGTCCAAACTGGGCTGGTTAGAGGCTCCCTCCACCATGAATTTGCCCAAACTGGGCTGTTTAGAGGCTCCCTCCACCATGAATTGGTCCAAACTGGGTTTTTTAGAGGCTCCCTCCACCATGAATTTGCCCACACTGGGCTGGTTAGAGGCTCCCTCCACCATGAATTGGTCCAAACTGGGGTTTTTAGAGGCTCCCTCCACCATGAATTTGCCCAAACTGGGGTGTTTAGAGGCTCCCTCCACCATGAATTTGCCCAAACTCTGCTGGTTAGAGGCTCAATCCACCCTGATTTTCAAAACAAATGTTGGTGCCAACCTCAACTTACTACAAGGGCCAAATTCACTGCTGGTGACAAGCTCTCCTCACTGCAAGTGCCAAATACACATGTTTCAAGGTGTTTTCCTACTGTCAGAGAGGTGGTATTGAGTGTGTAAAGTGTGTAGTTGTTAGGCTGTGATGTTGGGGTAATAGAGGGTCTTTGGTGTGTTAGATGCCCCCAGACATGCTTCCCCTGCTGTCCCAGTGTCATTCCAGAGGTGTTGGCATCATTTCCTGTGGTGTCATAGTGGACTTGGTGACCCTCCAGACACGGATTTGGGTTTCCCCCTTAACGAGTATCTGTTCCCCATAGACTATAATGGGGTTCGAAACCCGTTCGAACACACGAACATTGAGCGGCTGTTCGAATCGAATTTCGAACCTCGAACATTTTAGTGTTCGCTCATCTCTAAAAAACATCCTGCACATGTGTATTTTTTTGTCCAGCTCTTTCAGACACACACTGGGACAGACCCTCTGAATGGAGACTCCCATACAGATGTGAACAAAGCCTTAGCCTCCCCTTCGCATAAAATTAAACAGACTTGCTATTTCGTATTGCAAACATTACTGACATTTCATTAGTTAAAAGCTTCATCCATTTCGTTCCATTGACTTATTTTTGCTCCTCTCCTTTATTACATTGCTGCCCTTTTAATAAGGGCAAATTGCAGCATTCGGTGTAACATGAAAACTCCATCTTATAATTAACCCCTCCTGTTTTCTACAATGCCATTGTGGACATCATACAACTGATCCCTTTCTTAAAGATGTCTCTTGGGAGCTTACTAATGGCACGAGCACATCTGTCACCCTGCTATGTGTTTATTGATCAGAAGCCTGAACCCAAAAAAAGGAAGCAGGGGGGGTGGGGATGCCACAGCTGTGCTTGTTAAAGAGGGGGTAGGATAAAAGGGTCACTGTCACTAGTATAGTCCTCTGTCATATTCGAGACTGCTTAGAAGTAAACAGCAGTGAATAAGGAATGAGTTTAGGTAATATTGTTAATTAGAGATGAGAAAATAGTATTTGAAATTCTAGTTTCAAATACCTCGCTCCATAGGAATGAATGGGAGCGGCCAGCGCGCTGCAGGCGCCGGCGGCCGGCGCTTAACCCTCCTTGATCGGCCGCTCCCATTCATTCCTATGGGAGCAGAGGTATTCGAATCTAGGATTCGAATAGTATTCGCTCAACACTATTGTTACTGTGTTATGTTGGTTTGGGTAAGATTGATACATGAAAATTATTATGTATAACAATATAATTATAGAATAATCCTTTAATTTGCTATCTATATTAGCAGGTTCTCGTGTAGTGACACACAGCATCTTCCAGGGCGCATTTACATGACTCATTCTCATTACACATCCCACAAACAAGGCAGTTAATCCTCATTTAGGTACAATGGACAGAGACATGCAAATTGTACTTTTATGTCCTTCTGGCCAGCTAAGCAAACAGAACTGCTGGTCTACACCACAGGCATACAGTGTTGGCCAAAAGTATTGGCACCCCTGCAATTCTGTCAGATAATACTCAGTTTCATCCAGAAAATGATTGCAATCACAAACTCTTTGTTATTAATATCTTCATTTATTTTGCTTGCAGTGAAAAAAACACAAAAGAGAATGAAAATAAAAGTCAAATCATTGATCATTTTACACAAAGCTCCAAAAATGGGCCGGACAAAAGTATTGACACCCTTAGCCTAATACTTGGTAGCACAACCTTTAGACAAAATAACTGCGAACAACCGCTTCCGGTAACCAGCAATGAGTTTCTTACAATGCTCTGCTGGAATTTTAGACCATTCTTCTTTGGCAAACTGCTCCAGGTCCCTGAGATGTGAAGGGGGCCTTCTCCAAACTGCCATTTTGAGATCTCTCCACAGGTGTTCTATGGGATTCAGGTCTGGACTCATTGCTGGCCACTTTAGAAGTCTCCAGTGTTTTCTCTCAAACCATTTTCTAGTGCTTTTTGAAGTGTGTTTTGGGTCATTGTCCTGCTGGAAGACCCATGACCTCTGAGGGAGACCCAGCTTTCTCACACTGGGCCCTACATTATGCTGCAAAATTTGTTGGTAGTCTTCAGACTTCATAATGCCATGCACACGGTCAAGAAGTCCAGTGCCAGAGGCAGCAAAGCAATCCCAAAACATCAGGGAACCTCCGCCATGTTTGACTGTAGGGACCGTGTTCTTTTCTTTGAAGGCCTCTTTTTTATTCTTGTAAACTCTATGTTGATGCCTTTTCCCAAAAAACTCTACTTTTGTCTCATCTGACCAGAGAACATTCTTCCAAAACGTTTTTGGCTTTCTCAGGTAAGTTTTGGCAAACTCCAACCTGGCTTTTTTATGTCTCTGGGTAAGAAGTGGGGTCTTCCTGGGTATCCTACCATACAGTCCCTTTTCATTCAGACGCCGATGGATAGTACAGGTTGACACTGTTGTACTCTCGGACTGCAGGGCAGCTTGAACTTGTTTGGATGTTAGTCGAGGTTCTTTATCCACCATCTGCACAATCTTGCGTTGAAGTCTCTGGTCAATTTTTCTTTTCCGTCCACATCTAGGGAGGTTAGCCACAGTGCCATGGGCTTAAAACTTCTTGATGACACTGCGCATGGCAGACAGAAGGAACATTGTCCACCCCCTTTTTTATGTTTGGTGTGTAATTATATCCAATTTGGCTTTTTGACAATTCTTTTTGTGGTTTTCCATTGAAGACAATTTAAATGAAGATAATACTACCAAAGAATTTGTGATTGCAATCATTTTCTGGAAGAAAATGAGTATTATCTGACAGAATTGCAGGGGTGCGAATAATTTTGGCCAACACTGTAGTACAGAACCTTATATTCCAACCTGTATTCAGCATTTTTAATTTTCCTAAGGTGGGGGAAGGGATATGAGATTTATGTTGCTAGATCCTGTTGAGGATCTGCTAACAATAGTATGTCTTATTTAGGACCATCATATTCCACAGACGTTTTCAGTCACTGTTCCATATTCCCTATCAGTACATCCTTGAAGTGTAGGATGAAAGTGGAGTACCTGGAGGAAACCCACAGAAACACAGGAAGAACATACAAACTCCTTGCAGATGTTTTCTTTGAACCTAGGACTCCAGTGCTGCAAGGTAATGCTAGCCAATGAGCCATCGTGCTGCCCTAAAAGTTTATATTATTTGTATAGTTCATCTGTCATGCAACAAATTAGTTTTGTACGCAATTGATGTTTTGTTTCTTCAAAATCACTGATCTTCAAGGATAAGTTAAGTAGGACATACAGGATGCAAAAGCCCTTAAAGGGGTTGTATCAGGATTATAACTTATTACCTATCCACATGGCATGTGTTATGTGTCTGATCGATGCGGGTACAACCACTGGAACTCTAGTGATCACAAGACCAGTGGTCTTATGTTTCTCCAGATGAAAGGAAACAAGTGTGTACTTTCCTGCTCCATTCATCCCTAATGGACTGCCAAAGAGGGGAAAAAAACAGCGGACGTTCTTGTGATTTGTGAGGGTCCTACCAATCTGATTCTTATTCTGTGAATAGGTGATAATTTATAATCTTGAGGAAGCCCTTTTACCTTTTTTTTTACTGCAAAACCATGCAAGCCCATTTTAAAAGAAGGTATTTGGAGAAATGAATCCCATTATGCTACCATAATGAATCATATGGGCAAATGGCCAGGGACCCAAACTATCTATTATATATATCGTATTCCAGCTTGTTGCTTACATCTGGAAGGCACATGGAAAAGTTTGCTGTATTTCTTCCTAAACATATACAAATGAAATGAAAGGAGAAAATATGTTGTTCATGCGCATTCACAGACCCATGCCATATATTTAGAGGGGTCCATGTGCACAGAAACCTTATTTGGCATTTACATGAAAGAAAGTGAATCATGTTAGGAACCAAGTATTCTAATTGTTACCTATAAAATAGTATCTTTCCATTCTATAAGTGAAACATTATCGTATTCATGCCATGAATGGTTGATGGCAGCCCACAAGTATGTGTATGGGCCCTATGAGACGAACAAACCTCATTGTGTAATAAGGCATGTGCTGCTGGCAAACAATGAATGTACATAATGGGGGAGCGATTGTAATGGCTGCATGTCTGTATTGGTCTGTGTAATAGGCCAGTGAAGAACATGCCCTGGACTGATCAACACTTGTTAAAGAAATATCTTGTCACCTAACATGGCCCTAAGCTGCCCAGGACTGTAAGAGTAGTCCCATCTATAATGCACTGGTGGCAGCCCTGTATATGTGTCCCAAAAAGTATTTACAAATATTAATTATATTATATTCACATTTGTGTCTGGCTATCTGTTGTTTTGGACTAGCAGAGATTACAATACTGGGCTGGTGGACTCTAAAATAGGAGACACATATAGAGCCCCATGTACCCCATTGACTATTATGATGGCTAGGAACAGCTATGAAAAAAAAGATTGTTTTTACCACTAAGATAAGATACTTGAATAAAGCCTGATGTTTCACAGATGTTGGTTGGACATCTGAAAGTTTCCATTCATGTATCTTTACCTGAGTTGATTTCTTTATTTCTATATGCTGTTATGTAGGTATTAGAATAACTTACATAAGAATATTTGGTTTGCTTCTCTGGTTGATACACGGACATTACATTACCACAGACCTATTTCTTCCATAGTTACCTAGCTAGTATATATCTACACCTGAATACAGGAGCAATGACAATGTTTCAGTTTTCAGCAATGTTACTGGAAAACACATTTCTGATATTGCGAGTCTACACTTCTTCACTTTCTGCACTGCCATAAAATATTCAGTGCCTAGTGTCTTCTTACTAGAAATGAAAATACATTTTAATAGGTTTACTATCAATGATGGTCAGAAGCTTTATTACCAGAATATGGGCTGGGGTAATAAGATGCTGATTTCTGGGATGCAGAGTGGCATGAAAAGCCATTCAAATAGGCACAAGGTGGTTAGGAGTTTTCAGCTTTGTCCATTAAGCCTCCTGGGATCTTTAGGATCCCTAGAATGAATTTTTTTTATGTAATTGAATGCTCTAAACATTTTACAAGATAATTTTGCATTAGTAAATGTATTTAATAGTACATGTCTAAAATGCAGTGCCATAAGTAGCCCTGGGCCCACTGACTTGGGAGCCGCCATAAACACATTCAGTACTTTTGACTACATCGATGTGTGAAGGACACAGATGCAGTTGAAATGCATGGAAGAGCAGGAAGTTGTCAGCTTCCTGCTCTACCACTCTATAACCCACAAGCCACTTCAGTCCTGCTGTCTTACAAAGCGGTAAAACCACAGATGAGGAAATACAATAACATCATAGCATTGCTTTGGCTTCTGCTCTGCGTCATGCCTGTGCTCACAATGCCTAGTAAATAAAAAGAGAGGAGAGAAGAAAGCAGCAGCTCCAGGCAACGGATCGCACCGAGGTGAGTATAACTTTTATTTGTTTATTTTTTTAGGGCATGGAACATAGGCCTTCTTAGTATATATGACATAAAGAGCATGTTATGGAGTATTATGATCATTTATATAAGGGGGCATTATTTATATAAGGGGTCGTTGAGGGCATTATCACGGCCGCAAAATAACGCGGTGTATACTATCCTAACTCCCATTGAAATCAATGGCAGCTTTTACGGCACGCAGACTCTCACATGCCGTATACGTGCCAGATCACGCGGGGCATGTTACATCGTGTGAATGCACCCTTAGGAGGCACACAGGGGCCGGTTATATTACATACTTTATAATTGGGGGTAGCAGCGGGAGGGGGAATTTTGTTTAGGTCAAGCCAGGTGCCTGGAGAAGTGAGGAACCAAAAGATGTTTGTGTTGCAAACTTTACAGAGACAAGTCACAGTTGGAAGAAGTGGTCACGGCGGTCCAGTCCAGATAGAGACAAAAAATGTGAACGATTACAGAGACGTCACCTGTAAGTCACCAAATGTTTTGTGTGGTGTATTCACCTAAGTTGTCTGCAGAGTCCTGTATAGAGCTTGTACTTACGACTATATGGTCACTGTATAGTGATAATTTTAGTATACCCGAGTTGGACGTATTTGCCTCCCTGTACTGAACCTCTAACTGTATTGCACTAGGTCACCAGTGATCTTGATACTAATCAGTTCCTAGTCTTAGATAACTCTTTCATAATTTTAATCCATCAGGAATGTTACAATAAAGAGTTTCAGCCGACACTCCATTCACTGCTATGGGGTTGTCAGACTGAAAGCTTCACCACTGTCCACAGCCCCATAGCAGTGAATAGAGTGCCACCTATGAAAGTGCACATGGTGGTTCTAGGGAGACTTTGGTCTCCTGTTCTGATTGCTGAGGGGACCCAGTCGATAGGGAATGTGTCCTTAGGGACTATCCTAAACCCCCTCAATAATTTAGATGGCCAGAGATGTTGCTGCAGGATAGGTAATGATTTGTGTGCTATACTGAAATACGTAATCCTTAGAGGGAACAGCACTCAGCTCTCTAACGACATCAATCAATAGGATGTGGCTCAAGAAACATGCAAATGTAGATACATCAAGTACATGCAGGTCTTGTGGGGTATCTAGTAACATCTCATTGATCACGATAGTAGTGCATGAGTAGCAAGCACAAATATTCATATGTAGGCCTATCATCACCTCTACCGATACACAGATTAACTGGCGGATAATTTCTCTGTTTAAAATCAGTATAATCATAATTCTGTTTACTGGTCCTGTCATCATATTAGGTCACAAAGTTTATAGGCAGGGCAGTATGGAGAAAGGTCCCATTGAAGTCAATGGGAGGCTTTTTTTTCAACGCTGAATCTGACGTGGATTCCACACCAAATTTCAGCGCCATTTTCCTCCGTGTGAATGCACCCTAATAGGGTTAATAGTTGAGCAGATCAGTCTCCAAACATTGCTTCCATACACAAAGTAGCAAATTATGGTGCTGATGCTGTGATCAGTATTGATGTGTTTGTTGCATTGTGAGTGTGAATATCATTTTGGAGTTAGAAGCATGTAATGAAGTTTGCATATTTGGTAAGCGGTTAAGGGAACTATACAGCCACAATTTTATTTTTTATTTTTTTGTAAAACAGCTCTAAAGATGTACAAAACATTTGGAAAAATCAGTCATACCCCACTGTTCCACCACAGTTCCCATTCTGATGCTGTGAATATGTACAGCAGTCCCTTCTGGCCATGTTAGAACATCATTTCTGCTGCAGGAAATACAAACAACGGGAAGGGATCGGGGATCCAGAGCAGCAGTGGACTGGTGAGGTGAAGATGAATTTTGATTCGTTTTTTGTACTATTGTGAACTATTGTATAAATGTTATTTCTTGACCAGATAGCCCCTTGGTGAACAAAGGTGAACAAGCCTGGTTGTTGTTACATTTTGAAGTGACGTAAGTGAAAAAGGACAATTGAAAGCTGACGCCAGGAATTCGTTTTATAGAAATGTCAAATAAATATATCATTATCCAGACGATGTGAGGTCTTGGCTTCCTGTCATACTGCCATATGTCCATTATGCGACCGCAATGCAGAGTAATTTTTTCCGGTAAGGGTTAAGATGATTTGCAGAAAAGACTTCTGCAGGATTCTGGGTAAATTTTCAAGACGCTGAATCATTCCCAGCAATTATGTATCTGCATTGGCAACATCATGGCATACTGCCAAAACTGGGCCAAGATGAGTTTGCTTTATCCATTTGTAGACAAAATACATCAGACACTGAGGTCTGAGCAATGCAAATAGAAAGTTGTTAATGTTAAATATATCTGCCAATAAACAAGCAAAACTCTATATCTGACCATATTCCTATATATGTCATTAATGTATACAGATCAAGGCGATAATAGGGCCATACAGGGGGTCGGCAATACTTGTTTCTGACACTAGTTACTGCTTAGATTAACAACACCTTGCTGCACTGCCAGCAATACCAGCACAGCAGGGCCTCTGTCTCAATGACAGTCAGTGACAGTGAGACATCTGTGTATGTGACCGAGAACTGGCCCTAAATGTATATCTGTCATCCAGTAAATCACCATTATATAGTACCATAACAAAATGAAGCACCCTGAAATCCTATCCATAAATTCACCAAGCCTGCAAATTGTCATTGAGATATGACAATATGTCTGCAGATACAGAATGCGTCTTTTCACATAATAATTGTTGTTCGCGGACAAGTTTGAACTGGCGAACAGGCGAATCCTCTTAAAGGGCTCCCCCTGTCCCCCATGTCCTGCATAAACAGTGCACAGCACACTGCACTTAATGTACTGTATATAGATAGGCAACATCCAGCATCTCAAGCAGATGTGCACTGGCTAAGATGCTGCATGTTACCTACCCCAATAAAGTATTTAACAAACTACCCAGTTCACTTTCTTATAGGTGCTCTGGGAGCCTTTGATGCTTTTCCCATCAGTGTCCTTGGAAAGACTAGCAGATTGATGTTCCAATAAGACAGTCAGAAATAAATGGCAGCTTTGTATATCTCTGATAAGTGGATTGGATCTGATCTGCAGTAACTTGGCTACTACACAGAGAACAGAGCTGTCTGCTTCCTGCTCCATTCTCTGTGTATCAGGAGCTGAGAACAGCTGATCGGTGGGAATCCCAGGTGTCAGGCCAGCACCAATCCGATATTGGGAACTTATCCTTAAGATAGGCCATTAATATTCTTAGCTGGAAAAACCTCTGTAAATCCAAATGCAAAAACCAGTTTGTGTTCACACCTGTGTGCATAGCAGATTCTGTCAATTTTTTTGATTAAAATAATAGCATTGCATTATTCCATTATAGGTCAGTCATTGGAGTCTGTGAGTTGTCACTAGCCTCCATTGTGACATGTATCTGGCACCAAGTCATGGTTTTAGGGCCCCTTCACATGGAGTAAACGCACGTGTGTTTTGGCAAAATACACGTGTAAAAATACACGTGTAAAAATAAGACTCCCATTGACTTCAATGGCATTTTTTTTTACACGTGTAAAAAAAACACATCAAAATACACGTCAAAATAAAATGTCATTGAAGTCAATGTGAGTCTTATTTTTACATGTGTATTTTGCCAAAATACACGCGAGTTTACTCCGTGTGAAGGGGCCCTTATGTTGGAAACGTGACACAGATGTGAACATAGCCTTATTTCTATTACAGAGGAGGATAATGAACATGTCATGTCACCAGTTGTCGGCAGGAGCTGAGGTCACACAGTAATGTTAGAATGCAGATAAGGATTATGATGTAGAAGACACTAACAATCACCTTGTTTACCTTGGGGGTCATAGGCCTTGGTATAAGAGATGAGCGTGCACCATAGTGGACATAGCACCAGACTGACCACATCAATATGGTTCTCCTGCTCTTTATCCACCAGCACTTCTCTTGATTTTTGTCACAGATCAAGTAAGTGCTGGTACAGTGGTATTACAAGTATATAACAAAGGAGATACAAGGTTGGCTGGAGAGCTTCTCTGTGACTTCTGCTCCTGTTAAAGATGATCATTCATGCCCTCAGGCATATGCGGTTTTATATACCGCTAGAAAGCCGACAGTGCTCTGAACTCAGTGCACTGTCGGCTTTCCCATTATGTGCCCCAGGGCAGGAGATATCGGTGCTGTTACCTATCTCTGCCCAATGTCAGAAGGGTGTTCCTGAGAGTTTATCTGGGCTGTCAGCAACGCCCCTCCTGACAGTACTCGTCCATAGCTGTATACTGTCAGAGGGAACCTACCACCTAGCCATGACACTATACTATGAGGAACGCCCCTCCCCCAGTACTAGTCTATTGACAAGTACTGTGAGGAGGGGCATTGCTCACACCCCAGCCAGACTGTCAGGAACTCCCTTCTGACAGTAGGCAGAGATTGTTGCCGTTATAACGGCACCGATATCTCCAGCCCCAGGGCACATAACGGGAAAAACAACAGTGTGTTAAATTCTAGCGCATGTGCCCGAGGACATGAAAGGTTCTCTTTAAGTAATATTAGGAATCAGGAGAGGGGCACCAGAGAAACTCTCCAGTTTAATAGTCTGAGACATGTCAACAGTAGGTTCAAAAGACACTAAGCGAGCACCTGCAGGCGTCCTCCTACTTTCAGCCTCGTTACCATGTTACTAATTTCCTCTATGCTTACATAACAGATGTTGTGGTTTCTGGACACCTGACATAAGTGTCCATGATCACCAATAACTCTGATCACAGACATTTACCCTCCTGGGTGCTGTGTTTATTTGTGACCATGGCATCTGCAAGGTCCATCAGATGGAGGGGCTTAATAGAAAGACAGCAGTGTATTTACAGTGTATTGTATAAGTAATGAAATGACTGCATGTTAAAGATCCCAAGGGGGGCTAAGCTGAATGTTAAAAAAAAAATCAAAAAAAGTTGTAAAAATATAAAAATAAACAAACAAAAGAAGTAAAATTTCAAAACATATATAAATAAGAAAAATAGGTGTTGGAGCCTCTCAACAGGCCAAAGAAATTAAAATGGAAATGCCATAATTGAAAAAACACCTAAACTGCAATTTTTGCTTACACCACCCCCCCCCCAACCTCTCCAAAAAATGAATAAGAAATTATCACAAAGTTGTAAGTACCTCATAATGGTACCCATAAAACCTATAGCTTGTCTTGCAAAAATAGCCCTCACACAGTAATCTTGGGTTATTTATTTTTCTAATCAGCTGCTACATATTGTATTATTGCAATAAGTAGCGGCCGATATTTTTTACCCACCTATCCACACTCCAGTGCAGGCCGTCCTTTACTGCCTCCTCTAGGCGGCGCTGCACTTATGTCACAACACCGGACGCCAGGACTCTAGGTTCAGGGCCCTGGCATTCTTAAATATCAGCTACAGCACACCCTGGAGACAGGAGCAGAGCAGAGGGGCAATAAAAGGGGTCATATACTATGGGGACAAAAAGGGGGTCATATACTGGGGAGGGCAAAAAAGGGGGGAAACCTAAAAAAAGGGGGGTCATATATTGGGGGACAAAAATGGGTAGCATATGCTGTGGGGGCTATAATGTGTATTGTGAAGATGGGAGGGTGGCCCTTGTGGAGAAGCATTTAAGAAGCCCCGAGCAGTTTGGCCAGAGGCAGGCCCGAAGTGCCCAGCACAGGATTTCAGGCACACTTTGGGAGAGAGAAAGGGGCCTGGCTGGCAAGGAAACTTGTCAATTCCATCTTGTAAGCCTAGCTGAAAATTTACCACCCAGGACTGTGACTAGTAAAGCAGAGATGCCACCCACCTTGGCTAGTTTATTAATTTCCATACGCCAAATGACTCTTTAAAAGGTGATAAGTTTGGTATTTAGCATCAGATTTCTGAGTAAGGGACATGATTATAAATTGCTATATTGAATATAATCACTGCTGGTGGAGGCTGGGGGTCCTAGAATGAACTGACAGGTTCCATTTATGGGCCTTTTACACTGTATCGTAATGTGTGACAAATGTGCATTGTGCAAACAAGTCACCATCAGCCGCCGAATGAGTAAGCACTTGTCTGCTGGATGCTTTTATGTAATATAAATGATGCACAATGTTTGTCAGCACATCTGTCTGTGTAACGGGGGTAATGTTAGCAACATGTTATAAACAGATAGAAATAAACTATCAAATTAATGGTCACTCTTCTCCTAGGCCTGAATGCCCAGTAATGAGTACCAATCACCTTTCTATGTCATCGAACACTGTTTGTTCTAGGTCTCACATCAGCCTGTGTAAAAGGACCCTAAGGCTGAGTGCACACGGGTAGCCGTGACCGGATGCCGGTGCAGTGCACTCCACTCCAGATTAGGCCCAATGAATGGGCCTAGTCTGGAGGAGGGAGAGTCTTCAGGCGGATTCGCAAGGCGAATCGGCCTGAAAAATGAGCATGTCCGTTCTTTTTTCCAGGAGCCAGAACAAACGGCTCCCAGAAAAAAGAACTGATCGGCTCCCATTGATTTCAATGGGAGCCGTTTTTTTTGGTCAGGATTTTGAGGCAAATTCGGCCTCAAAATCCTGACCAAAAAACTCTGTGTGAACTCAGCCTAAGACTCATTACAGACCCCAATATGTTGATCTTTCTAATCCCCAGGGAGATCTGTAGTTAAGAGGCTACAATACCAATCATTGTAAGACTGTAGAAATGTTTGCTACTTATGGTGTAAAAGTTACCAAATTAAAATAATTGCTGTTTTGGTTGGAGAGAAAGGAAGCAAATGAGGCCTAGCTTTCCATTAAATTGTAATAGTAAGATATATGGGTGCATGAGGGGTACAACGGAGAAGAGAAAAGAGCAAGCATTGTTTTGGTTGCCAGGAGACTTTGTCGCCTCTGATCAGAGAGTATTACATCTCAAGCCTTCGGTAAATACGCACCCTGTGAAGATTTATTTGCAGTGATGCTGAGGACAGAATCAGAAAACAAAGACTCTGTGCTAATTCAGGAAGGACCAAGCACAAGAGCGGAGCCAGGATTTCTACCGTGACCCCAGTAAACAGTGATGGGAACTCTCTATGGATGTACTGAGAGACAGGAGAAATCCTTCATCCTCTTGGAGCTTGTCTCCCAAGTGAATGAAATCTTGTGTGCTGAGCGGCCCCTTTTGTGCTCACTCAGTGGCCTCAGTGAATTAATAACATGAAGTAAAAGGCCTGTGTACTAGAGGGGTCCGGGGTGATTTGGTAGCTTTGTCTAGTGGGAAGAGAAGCAGAAAAGACTTTATACCTTAGACCATGAAGGACAATATTTTGTGCCAATGTTAGAAGTTAATCTTACAGTTCCTATGAAATCTCCTGACTTTTGAGTCTAAAGCTGGTAAGAGCCAAACTTTTGATTTTTTTTTTTAGAATTTTTGAATAGTCCTTTAAGCAACAAGAATTGTTAAATTGTTAAGACAGTTCATGAATGGGTTACAATATGGACCTACACCATAAAGATAGACAAACATGTTATTTTTACGACTCTTTATGTTAAGCATATAGTTGTGTAACTATAAGTGTCTGTTCACACCCTGTTCTAATTTACGGTTATCATAAAAGCAAAGAACCTAGGTTCTTCTAGGTTTGAGGTTTTGAACTTTTGACTTTCAGGCTCTACATCTCCCCATCCACTATAGCTTCAAACATGAGACCATTATTTTATAGACAATCATCTTGGCTATCTCATACATAAATTTGACTAGCAACTATTTAGAGAAACCAGTAAGAGAATATGGGCAAGGCAAAAAGTATATTTTATTATCAAAAAGTAATAAAAACATCAATACAGAATAATTCATATGACAAGACAAACAATATAGAAACATATGGATGTCAGTCCCTTACAGAGGTGATGAATTAACAGGGGGGCACAGAAGAACATATACATGGGGTAGCATACCCAAATTCATAAGTCAATAACTATACAAAGAGCACTAAACTCTAGGTGGTGTATGAACATGCTTGTATGAAATACCCATGATTGCTTCTAAATACAATATGGCCACACAATATGATATAAATAGTAAGCATCTGGGTAGTCTGTATAGGTATAGAGCTCCGGGTTCACATATCATTATTATTATTATTGTTGTTTATTTATATAACACCATTAATTCCATGGTGCTTTACATTATTATATTATTCCATGGTGCTATATATTATTATATTAATTCCATGGTGCTTTACATTTGAGGGTTTACATACAGTACACAAAATATACAAAATAAATATAATACTAACAATAACCAACTGGCACAGTTAGATAGGGGGCCAATCCAGAATCTTTACTTCATTGTATTTGATCCATTTCTTCACTATTCTCAACGTATGCTTTGGGACATTGTCCTGCTGGAACACTATGTTATCCTTTTCATACCTATAGTATTTGAGTTTGGTCAAGTATCAAATACTTTGGTTGTGAAACAAACTCATATCATCAGGTTTCCTCCTCCAAACTTGACAGTTCTTTAAATATCTTGATCTGTTAGTCCCCTTGTTTCTTCCAGACCCATTTGTACCTATTAGAGCCCAGGCTATTGACTTTTGTGGCGGGTGCAGGAAGACCACTAGCTTTGGCCTCCACATGGGTTCTTGCCCCAATGTGTACTACTGGGAGCCAACAAATGTGCCCACCTGCTCATAAGCAGAGATCGTCCAGGTAGCAGGGAAGGAGGGAGTCTAAGGGCCACAAAACTCCTTCCCCTAGACTTAGGGAGGGTCCCAAAAGGACTCCTGCACCCGCATCCCTGCATCCAAGTGACAAAACAGTAACAGCCAATGGTGAAAGACACAAAAATCAATAAATAAGTGAGTAGAGTGCCAGTGAAGGTCTGGTCTATCCACTGGATCTATAAAAACTATCCTATGCTGGGTATGGGGACCAGACATAAGGGTGAGTGCGCAAAGCAGTGGAGGAGAAGTGCACTCCCAGTGAGATATGACACTCCAGGAGTCACCATTCCCTAGGGCACTTCAGCACTTTGGGCTTTCAAAGCATTTGCAGCCTAATGGCCTTGATTTGCAAAGTGAATGTATACATATACATAACATACATACACAACATTAATTGTAGTTTCAATACACTTTTTAACAAACTGTTTACCCCAACCCCCCAACACACACACAAATTAAGGCTACATTCGCATCTGCATTTTGATTTGAATACAAATATTGCAAATATTTTCCACCAAAAAGGGTAATTTTTGGAATATTTTAAATGTTTAAGTATGTAAAAGCGAATGGCAGATCAGTGTGTGGTTAAACTAGGAGTTTGTAATCATTGCTTACCATCCGTTTTTTCATAGACATACATGTCATGATTGCTGTGTTTCTTATGATTGTTTCAAATTTACAAATTGAAAGTTAAAACTATAGTCCTTGTTGTATATGTGACTGTATTTTATAGTCTGGGATATGTAAATTGAGCTCCTGGGCCCTAATGCAAAATTTGTGCGGTTCATAGGACCCACTAGTAAAATTTATTTTGTGGGGGCATGGCGCTGTAACCTTTCAGTTCAACTTGCTGTTGTCTGTCTGCAACTGCATGTGTCCTAAAGCTTCCTCTGTGTGACCTCTGACCCCTCTGTAGCTGCTATCTTCTCTAAGTGATGTATAGTGCTTCTGTAACAGCTGGTATGTGAGTGACCACAGATAAGTGATAGATAACCAGTGAAAGTTTTAATCCTGTTAAGTTGCTAATGTTTATTAATATGTTCAGTGTCGGGCTGAAGCGTCTGAGGCCTACCATAGGAGCTTGTTCTGAGGCCACACCCAACAGCTTCCTGCTACACAATGATTCCTTCACTGAAATCTTACATATGTGTTGACTTTCCAGCGTTACTGAGACACCACCTGTATCCAACAGATCTCATTGACTTACAATGTAATCTGTTGAGTTTTATTATTTCATGCTTTGTGATTCCTCATTACAACTACAGATAAACACCATCACTAACAGCTGTGTAACAAGAGCAGGCTCAGACTGGACCACTGGGGTACCAGTGAATCCTCCAGTGGGCCCTATGCCTTAAGGGAAATTGCCCAGGACCCACGGTGGCCAACAGGGTTCAAACACTCCTCCCAAAGATTGGGAGGCTTCTAGCAAGGCTGCACGGCAACTGGAGCCTCCCGAAGATTCAAGCATGTGACTGCAGTGGATTAGGTGGTCAAGGCATCGAAGACCGCTCACATGCCAGAATACTGACATTTGAGGAATCACCTGCCAAAGGAGGGGGAAGAAGGATTTTCCCTGAGAGAATCCTGAGGAAGAGAGCCATCAAAGAAGCTCTCAGCAAACCCAGGGAGGCAGGAAAAACAGGTGGTTGAGATGGATGGAGACTTGTCTCAGCGAGCCAGAAACACCAATTGCAAGGGCTCGAGTGGAAACTGAGCAAAAAAGGGATGGCCTCGAGGATCAAGACCATCGTTCCCAGGACTCACAGGCAGAAGCAAAGAGAGCACAAAGGGTTCCTCCAAAGGTGGGACACACTGGATCGGAGGGCCAGGATTTTGGACTCTGGGAGGAAAAACTTGACTTGGTGTATATCAAGGATCCTGTCTAGGAATTCCATGCCTTGTGAAGGCTCAAGAAACTTTTCTTCACTGCCAAATCAGCAAAGGGGGTGCAAGATGATCCAGCAAGCTGGTCACAAAGTCCATACTGGATAAAGTTTGCACCAGGAAGTTGTCCAAGTATGAAATCACAGCTACTCCTTTGGAACGTGGGATGGCCAGAAGAAATGCCATCACCTGGGAAAAACTCAGGGAGGTGAGCATCACAGAAGTCGATGGATGACAGGAAGTTGCCGGTCTCCAGGAGCTTCATGCAGAACCTGTACAGGTGAACAGGAAAGAATGAAAAAAACATGGAAACGTTCTGAAACAAGAACAGGGACAATGACGTCCTGCTGCTCAAGAGTGGAGACAGCCTGGAGAAATAACTTCCAGTTGGAACCGAGGAGAACTCGATGGAGTAGACGAAGTCGGGAAATAGAGCAGCCATCCCCCCACCTGAGGAGTTCCAAGAGGAGGAAGACCTCATGCAAAAACGGACTTGGAAAAGGAAGAGCCTGGAAAGCTCAGAGCAAGACTGCTAGGAAGACCTGGGCTAGAAGAGAGGGCTTCTCGGGGTGCAAGTCCCAGTCAGAGGAATAGCTGAGGGAGGTAGAGTCCACTACAGGCAAGTTGGTATCCAGGGACAGCTTAGCCATCGCAAGGTCCACCACGGAAGGCTGTGACCACTATGGAAACACGTTGGTCTGGATAAAAGACGTCCAACTTCCAGAGAAAGCCATTGTTCCTTCAGGATATGGCCAACACCCCAAGATTGGGGGAGGCCAGAGGAGGGTGGCAACTGAGGTGCAAGGAGATGTCCTCTTGAGAAGTAGGATCTGCAGAGTATTTCTGACCGCACTGCTGAGCTACTGCATAGAAGTGGATATAGATGTACCTAGCTGATGCTCCAGGTTAAAGTCAGAGGTTTTCCCAGTAGAAAAAGACCGTGCAGGGGAAGACCTGGTTCCACCTGTCAGAGTGGAGCTGTGAGCTGTAGTCCTATCTGGGTAATGCCCAGAGGAAGGGGAGGAGCACCAAGACCTGTAGGATGATTTCCTGGTCCTTTTGTGAGGACGGCTTCTAGACCTGGAACAGGAACAATGAGGGCGCCCGGGGAGGGACTTAGAAGTCACCAACTGAGCAGCAATCTGGGAAGGCAGCCGTTCTAAAGTTTCCACCACAGACTGGTTAAGTCTAGCAAGAGCACCTATGGCCCAGGAAAAGGAGGCTGCCCAATCCGGGAAGGGGGGGGGGAGATCCGCCAGAGAGGGGCCGGAAATGGCTTAGACGATGGGGAAAAAAAAGGAGAAAGGACAGATGGGCTCACGCTGGCCGCATGGTAGCTGTTTATTACAACAAGCGCATGTATGAAATGTGGGGTGACGGGGTGGATCAATGGGCGAGAAAGATTTACATGGAAGGACATGGTGGAGGGGGACCAAAGAAAATAGGGGTAGCCCAGGGGGTTAACTTACCAGACCACCGGAAGCATGTCTGATCACCGACTGCTGCAGTGGAGGCTGCACAGAGAGATCCCCAGATGCTGAGTCTCTCCAGGATAAAAGCCTGTGAGAAGAGCAGCAGGGGCTGCAGAACAGAAAAGTAAACATTACATTTTTCTGTGGAGAGCAAAATGCCTTATCTGGAGGCGCAAAGGCTGGCCGAGAGGCCTAATAAGGGTACAGGGGGCAAGGACAGAGGTCCTCCAAAAAAAACAAGAGTCCATCCCGAATTATAGCTGCAAAGTGAGCAAGAAAAGCACACTGGAGCACCAGAGAAAGTGGAGCTCATTTTCCAAAATGTAGGCACCCCATATTAGTATGTCCAGTATGGCCCCTAGTCTTGTCATACTCTCCTATGGGTAGACCATGCAGATAGGAGTGGAGTCACCGGCAATCAGGTTTCCGATGCAGCAAGTGGGGCTAGGTGACTGGTGAGGTGCACCTTGTTGAGCACTGCATCCACAGGAGGGTACGTCTAGTGTGGAGTACACACTGAAGACCCCGTACACCTGAAAGACAAAGAAAAACCATGCAAAACAGAAAGACTTGAGACCCCAATGAAATAAGCAAGAAAAATGGTTTGGTTTTTTTTATGCCAACACTGTGGCACCAACAGTGTGGTATAATAGAATGTGATGGACCAGGCCGCAGGATTTGTCTAGTTGAGTGTTGGCAGTGGTGGTAGCTGTGACAATATGAGTGGCAGTGCCACATTGAATGATATGATGGATCAGAACAACAGCTCTCAGTAATGTTTACATGCCGGGCACTGCACTGCTCTCTCAATGTATTCTTGATAAGTGTAGTTGTGGATACTATACTTTTATCCCTTTTACGTATCTGAGACACCGCTGCTTTACCTGTAACCATCAATATCAAGAATTCACTGTAGGAAGGGGGTACGGGGTTCGGGGCCCACAAGACTTTAGTTATGCCACTGCCCTTTTGTTCTTCAGGACAATCAACTACAGTGTCAGCATTATAGAGGAACCTTCTCCTTACAGAATCCTCGTCTAGAATTTTATTGAGGAACTTCAACATTTATAGTACGTTCTATTACAGTATTATTGGGGAATCTTCTATTTAACAGGATGCTTGTCTAATATTTAAGAGGGGAACTTAGACTAGAGGAACAATGTACTTTATAGGACATATAACTGTAATATTATGGATGTGCTCTGTCTGTTACAGGGTTCTCCACTGCAGTATTATGGAGGAATCTTGTTTTGTTTTGTATTTTTGCAAGGTTCTTATGTACAGTTTTATTAACCCCTTCCCGCCGATGGCATTTTTTGATTTTCGTTTTTGACTCCCCTCCTTCTAAACCCCATAACTTTTTTATTTCTCCGCTCCCAGAGCCATATGAGGTCTTAATTTTTGCGGGACAAATTTTTCTTCATGATGCCACCATTAATTATTCTATATAATGTACTGGGAAGCAGGAAAAAAATTCAGAATGTGGTGGATTTGAAGAAAAAATGCATTTCTGCGACTTTCTTAAGGGCTTTGGTTTTACGGCGTTCACTGTGCAGCCAAAATTACATGTCCCCTATATTCTGTGTTTCGGTACGGTTCCAGGGATACCAAATTTATATGGTTTTATTTACATTTTGACCCCTTTAAAAAAATCCAAAACTGTGTTAAAAAATTTTTTTTCTAAAAGTCGCCATATTCCGACGGCCGTAACTTTTTTATACATACGTGTACGGGGATGCATAGGGCGTCTTTTTTTGCGGGGCCGGGTGTACTTTTTAGTTCTACCATTTTCGGGAAATGTTATTGCTTTGATCACATTTTATTCAAATTTTTATCAGAATCAAAACAGTGAAAAAACGGCGGTTTGGCACTTTTGACTATTTTTCCCGCTACGGCGTTTACCGAACAGGAAAAATATTTTTATAGATTTGTAGAGTGGGCGATTTCAGACGCGGGGATACCTAACATGTATATGTTTCACAGTTTTTAACTACTTTTATATGTGTTCTAGGGAAAGGGGGGTGATTTGAACTTTTAATACTTTTTATATTTTTTTATATTTTTTTTTACTTTTTTTTTTTAAATGTTTTTGCATTTATTAGACCCCCTAGGGGGGGTTGAACCCCAGGGGGTCTGATCACTAATGCAATGCATTACAATGCTAATGCATTGTAATGCATTGCAAAAAATCATCCTCTCTTTTGCAGGCTGCATAGACCAGCCTGCAAAAGAGACAATTTGCAGACAAGCCTGGGAGCCTTGTACAGGCTCCCGGCTGTCATGGCAACATGACGTCGGCCCTGGAGCATGCTCCAGGAGCCGGCGATCCCGGGAAAAAAGGCGGCGCCCATGCGCCGCCGGAAAAATGGCGCCTCCGGCGCCTTTGACCACGGCGCCGGAGGGGTTAATGCCTCCGATCGGTCCGGGGACCGATCGGAGGCTTTAGAGCCAGTTGTCTACTGCTTAAAGCAGTAGACACCCGGCGGCTATGGCAGCCGCCCGGCTCCCGGGCGGTTGCCATAGTTACAGACCCGACATGCGCCGTACTATTACGGCGCATGTCGGGAAGGGGTTAAGGAACCTGGTCCTTTAGATCATATTTTAATACAGTAATATCGAAGAACCTAAGACACTCAACTACAATATTATGGAGATATTCTCCACTGCAGTATTATGGCTGAATCCTGTTTTGTTTTGTTTTTTTTAATATGATCCTTATCTACAGTTTTATGGAGGATCTTGAATTATAGCACATTCCAATAAAATATACTGTCAAAGAATACTCCCTTACATATCATGAAGGCAATATATGTTTCCCACCTTAGTCATTTCACTCTGAAGTGAATCTTTGCCTCTGGTCTGTGATATCTAAAGATCCAGCTCCCCTGTGTAATACGTTTAATAACGGATTACTATCTCCTAATTGTAATTAGTTCTTAGTGAAATTCACACAAACTCCCATGTGGAATATAAAAGAAAATGGAGCCACTTAGCTGTACTTGGAGTGGAAGGGAAGGCATATTTCATGGCACTTTAGTGTCCTTCTAATAACTTGTGTTGCGGTAAATGAGCCACATGTTACGTCCCCAACTCCTACGTGAGTTGAAAGATTATTGCGCTATAGTTACAGTGCAGTTACAAGATTGTCTACTTTTCCAATGAACAAATGTCTTTGTGAATAGCTGAAATGGATAAGATAGCAGTGAGGAATAAAGAGTTATAGGTCTGATCCGTGTTAGCTACAGAGTTGTGCACAGTATGCTAGAATGTCTGTGAATGTTTCTTCTTGCTTAATGAAGTTATAAGATTAATTTATGCATTTTGCATATGTTTATAGAATTGGACACTATAAAATCTTTGGATGAGAGAGAATGAAACCATATCATACATTTTAGTTGTGAGACTCACCTTTCCTAAAATGGCTTTTGCCAATTTATCACCTTCTCACATAATGGATGATAAGTAAAGTGACTGTTGAGGAGCCGACTGCTGGTATATATGAGAATAGAGGTCCCATATGAATTCAGTGGCTGGTTGAGCATGCACTCTGTTATCCGAGGACAGCTGCTCCATTCAGTCAGGGATACAAGGTGACCCCGATTCTTGTTATCAGTTGGGTCCTAGTAGTGAGACCCCATCGATCAATCACCTATCCTGCAGATAAGTTGTATGCTTGGTATAAACCTTTAAATTTGGTTTTATTCTTGATTTTGCTGGCCCCAGGGGTTTGTAGTGATCTAATAATTGATTCTCTGGGTAATGCATTGTGTATTGAGTAGTTTCTGGTAGTAACACAAGTCTCATAGCCAGGTCAGAATAAATTGTATACAGCACTTTAGGATACACCAAAACTGTACAGATTATAATCGAGTATAACCGGCACCAGACAGAGGCCACCACCATCTCTAATAATCATCTCTGTTTTTCCCTAACTTGCCAGATGGCATTCTGCCAGTCCTCTCTACAATGAACAGTGCAGGAAAGGAATCTCATTTGTATTCATTGTTCCAATTCACATTTGACAATATTCCATTTTGCCTGAACTCTGCATGAAATGCTTGCGAGAGATATAGGTAAACCATGAGAATAAGATGCAGGATCTCATCAGGGTAAAAAATGGTTTCATTGCATTGGGTTATTGTAGTTTCCATTGCTTATACAAAGAACATTTCTTCTTTACCACATAAGGATCCTCTCAGTATGGATGCAGTTGCCACGTACGCCATGATCAAGGCAAGGGCATTATAATAAGACTAGAAACAATAAACATTACTTATTAATAAAAGTTACTGTAGCTCTCTCATATATCCACAGAAAATGCAAAAGACAGGCAATAAAATCCTTTCATACTCATCTACGATACAATTTCCGAGGCTCTGGGGCAACATATAAAAAAGGTAGTTTGAATATTTTATCCACATCATGCTATCATACTAACATCATTGGGCTGACCTTCAAGCACTTAAAGCGGACATATCACCACCTCCAACAAGTCCATCTCTTTACGTTTAAGCTCTGCACCATTGATTCTGGCACAGTTGGAATTTTCTCTTTAGCCCCCACCATTCCTGAGCAATGAATGCTGTTAGTTTTAGTGCCGTATATACTATTTAGGCTCTGTACTGTCAAGAGGGCAGTGTCAGGCAGGAGCAGACAAGGGGTGTGATATCAGTGCATTTACCAGTACCTCTTCACTGTCAGAAGGGCGTTACTGACAGTCTAGCTGGGAACATCCCTCCTGACAGTCTGTCCGTAGCACTATACTGTCAGAGGGGGCATTCGTTACTGCCCAGACATGACACTGAGCGCCACCCCTGACAGTATAGAGCTACACACAGTACTGTCAGGAGGGGCGTTCCAAATTAGACTGTCAGAAATGCCCTTCTGACAGTGAAGAGATATCGGTAACGGCACCAATATCTCTTTCCCCGGGGCACATAACAAGAAAGCCAACAGTGTGCTGAATTTAGCGCACTGTTGACTTTCTAGTGGTATATAAAACCGCATGTCCCCGAGGACATGAAAGGCCCTCTTTAAAGATTTTCCCCCATCTCACAAACTAATAGCATTTTGCTAGGACTGTTTCCTGTACAGCCAAAGGGCCAGTAGTTACCATCCAGAGAAAAAAAAATTGAAGGGGACAGAGAGCTACATCAGTACTGCTTCCCCTTCGTTCTCAGCATCACTGGGCGGGGGTCTCAGAAGTCAGTTCTCCACCAATAGCAATTATATCAGTTGGGAAAAACTCTCAAATAATCTGGTTTTTGTTAACACTTTAAAATTTTCTTATTTATGACCACTTTACGATTGCGACACAATTTGAAAAACTATACAAAATGGAGCCCTTAACCAGAGGGCTCATTTCAAGTATTTATTGTATGCTTAAAGACCCGTACCCAGATATTTTGGAGATTAATTTGGCAGTGCGCTACCAAGACATTGCGACACATCACATACACAGAGAACCAATATAATCTTATAATGCATTGGTACAATACACCCACGTAGGCTCAACAAAATTTACCCAGATGTTTCTGACATTTGCTGCTGTTGCGGGTCTCAGGGAGCACACTTCAGGATATATTTTGGACGTGCCCATTGATTCAAACCATTTGGCAAGAAGTCTACTTAAAAAAGAGGTTATTGGGATCAATACACAATTGGATCCACGTGTTTACCTCCCCCCCCCCACCTCCTGTCAATTAAGGCAGAGGGTTACTAAGCTTCTTCTACCCATACTTACCGCTACATCATGTATAGTAGCAAAACAATGGAAACAGGTTGCACTCCAGAGATTATAGACCTATATAGGAAGTCTGGAATATGGAATATTTTATAGCCTTACTGAACAATAAGTTGATAGGGTTGGTTACTCGGGGATACATATTGGATATTGAAAAGGAGCTCATCGGATGGGGGGCTGAATGGAGAAGGTTTACACCCAGTAAGATCCTCTTTATCTCCTCTTGTTTCTTGTCTTGTGATTAATATTTAAGTAAGAATGTCTTCTTTTTTTTTTTTTTTTTTTTTTTTTTTGGGTGGACCTTCACCAAGCAGAACCCTTATTGGAAAATTCCAGAGGGGCGTTTTTCTTTGTTGTTATATTATTATATATGAATAAACTATGAACCGATAAACTGATATGTCTGGTCAAGATAATGATGGTGATTCAGAATACTTTTCTGGACAAGCCGTGTATGTGCCATTTTCTCTGCCAATCCCTTTAATGACAATTATAGAAATCACTATTGTCTGAGAAAATGCATACTGCAGTGCAAACCTACATATAGTGGTACCTATCTATCCATGTATGTCCCTTCCACTATAGGAAGTCCAATAAGTAATAGTGAAACACTCATCAGGACAGAATTTGTTTGTTTTGTTATGTAGATTGTGAGCCCCATTTAGGGATCACAATGTACATTTTTTTTCCTATCAGTATGTATTAATCAGTATAGATTAATTACAAAAAGGGGTGCCCCCTACTAGAAAAGAGAAATAAAACTTAGCTTTTATTAAGTAAAGATTAAAAAATGTTGTTGCCGCAAGGTAATGTGTTGCACCTATCACAATAGGAAGATTGACACCTATAGCTTTCACCGACAACCAAATTGCTATAAAGAATTGATACTAAAAGACCGTCACTTGTGAAAAGGGTTGAGTGCGACTACAGGTTCAGATGTAATGTAGACGATGAATGCTACATGCATAATGAGTCTCCTGATGAGTTACTTGTTGCAACGAAACGCCTTGAGACATGAGACTGTAGTCACCGTATAGCAGCAGCTATTAGGCATCCAGGTAGCTGTTATCGTACCCTTTAATGAGACCTTATTTATCTTGAATGTAGCAACTATTCAGACATCTGAGAGACTATATGTAGCTGCTTGTCAGTATAGCCAATTATCTTCTATTTTGAATGTAGCAGCTACTTAGATGTCTGAGAATCGAGATGTAGCTGCTTTTCAATATAGGTTGCTACCCTTTAGTTGTGACACGGCTCCAGCCGCTATTGTTTTAGTTTTGGGGAATTATAGATAGGTGGGATACTGGCGCAAGGCATAGTACACACCAGTTAGCAATAGACTGGGGCTGTCAGCTTGTTTCAGGATGCCGGCTCAACCACCACTACCCCATTATACCATCATTTGTTACACTTCCTTCCTTGATTACCAGGGGGTTTAGCTTGTGGCATATATTTGCCCTTTGTGACGTAATATTATGCAAGTAGCATTCATCGTCTACATTACATCTGAGCCTTTGGGTCAGTTCACACGTGAACTGCCCGCGCGGGTTTTGACACCGAGAAAGACGCGTTTGCCTACGTGTGAACTAGCCCTTAAGTAGCACTCAACCCTTTTCACAAGTGAAGGTCTTTTAGTATCAATTCTTTATAGCAATTTGGTTGTCGATGACAGCTACAGGTGTCAATCTTCCTATTGTGATAGAGGCAACACACTGCCTTGTGGCAACAACATTTTTTTAATCTTTACTCAATAAAAGCTAAGTTTTATTTATCTTTCCTAGTAGGGGGCACCCCGTTTTGTAACTAATGTGTATTTTTGGTCACCCTAGATCCTTGTCTTTGTGGAATGGGAAGAAATCCACACCTACACAGGGAGAACATACAAACTCCTTGCAAATGTTGTTTCTGGCAGGGTTCAAACCCAGGACTCCAGCACTGCAAGGCTGCACTGCTAACCACTGAGCCACCGGGCTGCCCCATCAGGACAGAATTTGTAAATCTGTAGTTCTGCTGCACTGTTACGGGTTATATCCCCCTCCCCCAAAACTTATATGCATGCACGTCACAGAAATGAAGCGAACTGCAGACATTAGATCTGGGATCCATAACATCGTCACATCTATAGGAACTGAATGATGGTGTCTTTTGTTAGATTGTAACTTGCTTTATCATTTTTCGTCTAAGGTTTATGGCTATGAACATATGCCCAAGTTGAAGATGCATGTTGCCACTGGTGGCCATTGTTTGGCTATTGCATACCTCTGTCCAATTTCAGCCCTCAAACATTCTAAAATACCTTTTCACCATTATAATATTTTTTCGTCCTTCATCATGTTCCTCTGATGCTGTACTTCAATAACAGTCTATTGTCAGCTGTCAGTGCCTCAGGGCCTTAACCCTTCACCTCTACCATTGATGTTCTTCTCTACAGTAAAACCTCTAGGTCCCATTCACACTGCACTGGCTGCTCATCTGGTCTACATCAGATTATCCAAATGTATCCCAACACAGCTACCATCCAACTTACTGCTGCCCTTTGCATATTGTACTTGTAGTAGGTAGTAAATAGCGCATATTACATACTTTTTATTGAGATGCAGAACAACCCCTGTAGTACCGCGTGTGATGTGATCAGATATTATATGCTGTATGCTGTATAGTGGGATGATTTCACTAACACAACTAGAAATGTTCAGCAGACTTGACCCTTGAGGGAAGATCCTGGCGCCAACACACTGGGCCTGTTCCTTCTGATGATCCATCAAGTCTCATCTAATCAATAGAGAGGTCATTACAAACAGAATCTTCAGGAACATTATCTCTGCATTTACCTTCAGATATGTAATTCCTTTGAGCACTGAACGATTTGTACAGAATGAAACGAGAGTCTCACCATTATAAGATTACTTGCATATGAGTTGCTGTTATATAATATATCTGTATTTTTAGATGCAGATCAATTTTATTATCTTTCTAGGAAATAATCATAATTGCTGAGAGGAATGGTTGACAAATAAAAGTAGTTACTTCTGCCATGTTGTTTTTAGTAAATAATCTTATTCTCTATGGCACAGATTGCCAGCCTATTGTTCACAATAAGCTACATTCAGTATTGATTTGTATTCGAGAGCAACATTCAATAAAATAAAGAAGTAAAAAATACTAGTAATGTTATTACATGACACCATCTTAAATGGCATTGTGACAAGATTTGAATACATTTCATTATTAGTATTTATGTTCAATTGTAATCAGTGTATATGGCCATAATTGAGGGCAGAGTATAATAATTGTTCATGGGTGTCCACAATGGGGCATAATACTGTGTGCAGGGGCCACTATGGGACATAATACTGTGTGCAGGGGCCACTAAGGAGCATAATACTGTGTGCAGGGGCCACTATGGGACATAATACTGTGTGCAGGGGCCACTAAGGAGCATAATACTGTGTGCAGGGGCCACTATGGGACATAATACTGTGTGCAGGGGCCACTAAGGAGCATAATACTGTGTGCAGGGGCCACTTTGGGGTATAATACTTTGGCATCTATTGCTGATGCGTGAAGATGCGTGAAGATGCGTACAGCTGACTGGTATTTCTTTCTTCTACTGTGGACACGTGGGAGTCTGCTACAGCCGGGTAACCTACCATCACCCACCTACCCCAGAAGTTATGGAAGCTTGGCAAGAGAGCAGCACCATGTATACCTGGATGGTCTCTGACTTCCTTGGGGCAGTAGAACACTGTGGTAAGGAGGAGGAGGAGGGCTTGTGATGAAGGACATTTGGGGCATTTTTTGTGGTTAATGGACAATAGTGCTGATGTAAGATACCGAACTATCAGCTGTGAGCAGGAGATCTCACTACCTACCAAGAACTACCACATGTTATCATGATAGCTGACTATGTCCCCCACCTCTGCAAAAATTTCTGATTGTTATATCTACATGCTGTGACCCCTCCTCATGTCCTACAACCACAGTCGGCTGTATTATTATTAACATCAATCCGCACAGAGAACTAAATGATCCTGCAGTGTGTCTGTGTTTCTTTCTTTTTTAGTTGCTATGATTCCTAGGATTTCTCTATCTGCCATGAGCTTGTACGTGTTTCTCTCTTGTTATATACTACTGTACCATCTATGAAACTGTATCACTGAAATTTCCCCATTGTGGGACTATTAAAGGAATATCTTATCTTATCTTAATACTGTGTGCAGGGGCCACTATGGAGCATAATACTGTGTGCAGGGGCCACTATGGGGCATAATACTGTGTGCAGGGGCCACTATGGGGCATAATACTATGTGCATGGGGCATTATAGTGTGCACAGAAATGCGGGGGGGGGGGGGCTAAGGGTCAGTTGGTCGAGGTCTTTGACGTCGGTCGGGGGGGGGGGGCATGTCAAAAGTTTGCCACAGGGCCCTGACAATCCTAGTTACGCCACTGGGATATACACTCACCGGCCACTTTATTAGGTACACCATGCTAGTAACGGGTTGGACCCCCTTTTGCCTTCAGAACTGCCTCAATTCTTCGTGGCATAGATTCAACAAGGTGCTGGAAGCATTCCTCAGAGATTTTGGTCCATATTGACATGATGGCATCACACAGTTGCCGCAGATTTGTCGGCTGCACATCCATGATGCGAATCTCCCATTCCACCACATCCCAAAGATGCTCTATTGGATTGAGATCTGGTGACTGTGGAGGCCATTGGAGTACAGTGAACTCATTGTCATGTTCAAGAAACCAGTCTGAGATGATTCCAGCTTTATGACATGGCGCATTATCCTGCTGAAAGTAGCCATCAGATGTTGGGTACATTGTGGTCATAAAGGGATGGACATGGTCAGCAACAATACTCAGGTAGGCTTTGGCGTTGCAACGATGCTCAATTGGTACCAAGGGGCCCAAAGAGTGCCAAGAAAATATTCCCCACACCATGACACCACCACCACCAGCCTGAACCGTTGATACAAGGCAGGATGGATCCATGCTTTCATGTTGTTGACGCCAAATTCTGACCCTACCATCCGAATGTCGCAGCAGAAATCGAGACTCATCAGACCAGGCAACGTTTTTCCAATCTTCAATTGTCCAATTTCGATGAGCTTGTGCAAATTGTAGCCTCAGTTTCCTGTTCTTAGCTGAAAGGAGTGGCACCCGGTGTGGTCTTCTGCTGCTGTAGCCCATCTGCCTCAAAGTTCGACGTACTGTGCGTTCAGAGATGCTCTTCTGGCTACCTTGGTTGTAACGGGTGGCTATTTGAGTCACTGTTGCCTTTCTATCAGCTCGAACCAGTCTGGCCATTCTCCTCTGACCTCTGGCATCAACAACGCATTTCCGCCCACAGAACTGCTGCTCACTGGATGTTTTTTTCTTTTTCGAACCATTCTCTGTAAACCCTAGAGATGGTTGTGCGTGAAAATCCCAGTAGATCAGCAGTTTCTGAAATACTCAGACCAGCCCTTCTGGCACCAACAACCATGCCACGTTCAAAGGCACTCAGATCACCTTTCTTCCCCATACTGATGCTCGGTTTGAACTGCAGGAGATTGTCTTGACCATGTCTACATGCCTAAATGCACTGAGTTGCCGCCATGTGATTGGCTGATTAGAAAATAAGTGTTAACGAGCAGTTGGACAGGTGTACCTAATAAAGTGGCCGGTGAGTGTATAGTATGTGCACATTTACAGATTAAGTAAAAACACAGCAAAAATCTCAGCCCCAAGATCAGCGACTAAGCTGGAACAGGTAGACTTGAGCATTACAGCTCATGTAGCTTTTTAGCAGTTCCTAAATTATTCCTAAATTATCTTACTGTATAAAAGTAGTATTTTCCATATTTAACAGGTAATATCTACAAGACCCGCTCTTCAATGGATCATAATGAAATAGAATGAGACTACACCAAGGCTAAACTTTCCCAATACGCAGAGTATAGAACAATAACTGAATACATCGGGAAGCCAAGCTGTAATATTTACCCACCAGCAGTCCAATAGGACTTTCTGTAAGGATGCTGAGTAAAGGTATGGTGTATGCATTATGCATGGATCCTGTCATTTCTCATCTATCGCCTGTCTACTTCACACGTGCCATGTACCTGAAACATTGGATGATCTTGTAATTCCTGTCATTCTCAAGTGTTATGTATAATAATGTACTAAACACTGGTTTTATACTTTCTGTGTGTTGACAGAGAAGGTTTTACATGGTATTGGCTTCCATATAATCTACTGCAAAGTTGAAGGCTGCTCATCAAACAGATGTATAGATTTCACCTTCATTGTTTGTTAGGGGTTCTCCAAAATGAGACACTCTTCGCAACTGCTCTCTATTCCAAAGGATGAAAGGCCGCTCCTCTACTGGTTCAGAATTCCCTAATAGGTTATATGATAACCTTTTATTCAATGCTTTCGACCATTATAAGGAACCTATCATTAGATTTTAAAGCCCTAATCCATTATCGTGTTACATATACCGGTGGGATTTCATATTCTACATGTCTCTTTCCAAACTATCAATTTTAGTGATGTGTCTAAATGGAAGTTGTAATACAGCACGCCCCGTATGTAATATTGTAGACAGAAGAGTATGGCAGCATTCTGTGTATGTACAGGGAAGAGGTTTACTGGGACAACTGTGAATTGCGCATGCGCCATATCCCTCTCCTGGCTCTTCACATCCATCATTGAAGGGCAATGCAAATCACTGAGTAAGTCATTGTAACTAAGATTTACATTCAGGTGATCATTACAAAAATCTCAAAGTATATGTATAAGGTACATACAGTATATGTGATTTATTGTACATTATTATTTGTGAAAAGCTATGAAGCGATCCACTGATGATATTAAATGAATGTGAACAAGATGTAATCCAGCTTCTAAATTCTGCAGCATTTCCTTATGACTTCCAGATGAGTCAGTATTCTCAGTAGTACTAATACACCCATCTCCAGACAGGATGCTGGAAATATAATTACCCGGATTAATAGGATATGCTTCATGAAGATTTCCTATTCTCATAATCTGATAACATACATATATACAAGTAAGCACACGTATTACACTGTAAAATGTCATTACAATGTATGATCCATACGGTTATTGAATTTTACAGCTAAATATTTACGGGAATGTACTAGCTATGGTAGGCTTAACATGTGCCTATAGCGCCACCTTCAGGGACAATTGAAAAAGTTCAGTACATTCATTTACAATGTCCATGGAATAAGAATGTATTGCAATTGCAAAACTTCAATACATTCATGTACAGTATCAAATATGGTCCTGCTGGGGACCTGCTGATCTCCAATGGTCCTGTCATATCAAATGCATGGAAAGGCCATTTTGCTGCCCCTTTGCTGAAAACAATTTTCCTACAGGCCAGGACCTATAAGGTGCCCTTACTCATTACACCAACATTGATAAAAACAAAAAAAGAATGATATCAACAATGACAAATGTTTTTTTGGGTAGGGGTAACACGGTGGCTCAGTGGTTCGCACTGCAACCTTGCAGCGCTGGAGTCCTGGGTTTGAATCCCACCAGGAACAACATCTGCAAGGAGTTTGTATGTTCTCCCTGTGTTTGAATGGATTTCCTCCCATTCTACAAAGACATACTGATAGAAAAAAAAACTACATTGTGATCCCTATATATGGCTCAAAATCTACATAAATTAAAAAAAAAAAAAAAAAAAAAAAAAAAATTTGGAGGGGGGTGAAGGTTAACAGCAAATAATAGTTTTAGCTGACCAGTGACACACCATCATCATGTGGAAAAAAGTCAGATATGCTTGAAATTTTTGCCCGATAGTAGAATGAAAAAATCTTTTGTTCTTAAGGCCGGGGCCCCAGGTGGCGTAAACACCATGAAAATAATGCAGCGTTTTACAGTCATAGCACAGTGGATGGGATTCTAGTGAATCCCATCCCCACTTTGCATTAAAATAGGCGCTGCAGACACGCAGTGATTTCCAATGCCATCGTTTATTACCTACGGCGGGTTCCCTATATGTATAATTGAAGCAAAAAGTCCACAGAGGAATCCTCTGCAAAATCTCTGCGATGCGAAAAGAAACACAATGCGGGAAGCCACATGGGGCATTCGTCCATCACATACGTGGCCCACCCTCTCTGATGCATCCCTCTCTTTTGGCTTGATATATTACCAATATCAACTCTTTATCTTAAATTGGGATTGTTCCACTGATCCTGGCACTGTTGGAATTTTATTCTTTAGCCCCTACTGTTCCTGAGCAATCAGTGCTGTTAGTTTCATTGCTCAATATGCTAATTAGGCTCGGTACTGTCAAGTGGGCCGTCCCAAGTTGTCTGTCCCAGCTCAGTACCACCCACCTGACAAACCCATAAAAGAACAAATCCAAAAACCATAGGTAATGCTGCAAAGTCCATGCAGATGTTGCAGTGGGTAGCTCAGAAATGAACATGATATTCAGCACTGTGTCTCATCATATAAGGGCAGTGGGATAATAGTATGGTGCTTGCAGCTTTAATAGCGGGTTCACTTTACCCATCTTAAATAAAGGTTTAGAAATGACAATGGTGTTTTTAACCCATCAAGCATGGTTTCTCTAGGTGTTCTATGAGGGGCACAGTTCATAAAAGATTCCTCCGGAGAATTCCAGATGCTCCACATTTTAATAGCAGAAGGTGATTAGTTCTGATAAATGATTCTGTCACCGATTTAATAATTATTCTGCAGAGAGTCTACACTAAGAGCACAAGGTGAACGGAATACATGATGCCATCCAACTGCTCCTGCTGAAACCCAATCTATGGATGTGTCACCTAAGAAGAAATCCATACATGGACAGCTGGCCTAAAGAGGAATAACCAGCTTATATTTCATTGTGCATGTCATCTCTAATGCATTACAAGTTAATAAGAATGTGTTGACTGAATGGAAATAATATATACAATGTATAGGAGTGGGTGTAACTATCAGTAACAATCTAGCGGTTGCAATATTGATGACATGACACCTATATTTTTTATATATTGTGGGGAAGGTAGCTTGGCAGCAGCAATGGTGCAGACCCAACCAGTCAGAGACAGAGACACAATATCTGGTGCAAACAGGTTAATTTGAAAAAAATGAAAAATAGCAAAAATAAATAAACCTTCACTTCACAGGTACAAAAACGACAAACAAAAACCTGCTTGTCTGAACACTAACTAAACAAGATAAGGCTCTCAGTATTGCAGGACAGACCCAGGTGCCTCCTCCTACTCTCAGAATTTGCCCTGAAGTGCAGGCTCTACAGCCTTTTATGGGCCAGTAACAAGGATCCACACCTGGGCTGAGGCCTACTTAAGACCCGCTCTGGACCAGACCTATATCAGGAACCTGGGGGAGATATACCGTGACTCGGTATATACCAGGATTGGTAAGTGACGCCGCGGGCCCCTCAAACACTATTATTTTACTCGGGGGTCTTTTCAGACCCCCAAGTATAATGACTGGAGGCCCAGGAGAGGTAAGGGAACATAAAAAACTGTGTTACTTACCTCTCTGGGTTCCAGACAGGCTTCAGGCCTACTTCTGTGACGTCCCTGACATCACATGACCTGGGCCTGCGTCCCAGATGGCCAACACCACTGAGGAGTGCAGTGGAGCCAGGGATAGGTAAGATTGTTTTTTTATGTTGGTATCCCCTCTCAGTCTCCGAGTGCAAGGGCCACTATGGGGCATAATAGAGCACGCAGGAATGCGGAGGGGTGTCGGTCAGGGTGCCCATGTCAAAAGTTCGCCACGGGGCCCCGCCATTCCTAGTTATGCCACTGCTGGGACAGTTTTGTTATGACTTGGAAATCAATATGACTGCTCTTCCTGTTGTCATTTTTTGCACATATGGCCGCCATATAATATCCATATGACTGTCCTTATAAGCTGTTCTCATTCAAACTACATTTTGATGTAAATTTGTAGTTTGTACAATTTTTGCTTAATATATGATTTTCACATTCTTAACATACAACTATACAAATTAAATGGGCAAAGCAGGAATTTTCTCTCTGCATTTTTCGTGTGGAAACCACACGGACCCCACTATAGCCTGGCAAGTTTCCTTAGGTAACTGCTTTTTTTTATATGGATAGGTTTGCATTCGGAGGGGTCCCCAAGCGGACTCCCTGAACAGAAACCCCAACGTAGATATGAACTGGGCCTAACAAAGTAATAGCTATGCAGTATTATCATGTACACAATTGCAGGTCTGTTGTGTACACTAGATTGTCCTAGGACAATAAAACTATGCCATACAGATAAAGTAGGCGTCATAATACATGGGCTAAGACTGTGTATATAGGAATAATATTGACCAAACATGTGTGAGAATGACTCATGTGAAGACAGGCTGAATCACCTGAGCCGTTGCATGGTCACTTATTAACCTAATATATCATGTCCCCAACTTCTGATGAAAATTATCATATAGCATACACTGCATGTAAGGGCAAGATGATATTCCTGTGTAGTAACCTGAGCAGCTCCCAGCACCACTCCCTGCATCTTACTGTAAATTGTCGGTGAGACATATGGAAGAGTCGGGGCTACTTTTCTTTGTGAGAACATCATCTTTGTGAGGCTTTAATGATTTCATTCTTAGGATTAGTTCACACGTAAATAATGTGTGGCTTATTTTGGCACCGGAAAAAAAAAGCTTCCTAATTAGGAAGCTTTTTTTGGACCTTGCCAAGCTTTTTTTTAGCTTTTTTTTTTTTTGTAAAACAGCTGTTTTCCCCTCCTGTAAAGTGAATGGGCTGAAAAAACCGTGTCGCGTTTTTTCTGCGCATTTTTTTGCAAAAAAAAAGTGTCACTTATTTTTGCATAAAAACGCGCGGTTTTCGCTTCCCATTCACTTCTATTGCTTTCTTCAGGTGGCAAACGTCGCTTATTTTTCTCTGCTAGCAGAAAAATCTGCAAGCAGAAAAAAAAATCTAGCAGTCTACATAGACCACTATTATAAAGGGGCTGATTTTGAAGCGAAATCCGCTGTCAAAAGCAGCCTCTTTGCCCCAAAGGAGGTGAAAGAAGAAGGCAGAGAGAAATCTACCTATTTCTGCACAGAGCAGAAAAAAGACCTATAGGAGTAGGACCCTGTATATGCCGAGCTCAAGGCACTACTAGGATCTTCAACTGCCTAGTAAATCCCTGTAGTTCAAGGGACTAAGTTTCGTGTGCACTACTTGGTCACCTAGAGCGGGGCACAGAACAACTACATGGAGACCAGCATGCTTTGTTGTAGCTTGGAAAGTGCTGCTCTGTTCCATCCTATTACTTGGCATTGAGTGTGTAGGTAACACTCCTACGTCTGCATCATGACTTCCAGGTCTCCGCTATATTACACAGCCAGGACCCAGGACTAGCTGCCAGAGTTGGAAAAAATAGTCTGACTCCTGCGGCTTACTTTCCCCAGATGCCATGATCAAAAAGCATCTGAGTGGTTTTATTGACTCTTTTTCAAAACAGAGTAAAAAACTAAACGACAAAATACACAGAAAATTGGGTTGGAGGCAGGATTGCCGAGCCCCATACAGTAAACAGTGAAATACACAAGTGGCCTGATGCAATAGGAGCAAAATAAAACGACAAAAGGGGGAAAAAAAGGGGGGGGGGGAGGGGGAGACAGACGGAAACATAAGGGGGGGAAAGGAAGCAGGAAAGGAAGGAAAGGAAAAAACTGGTTTCAGAGACCATGCAGAGTACAATATGTATCCCAGGGGCTGCCCATTCTTATTGCACATAGGGGGCCTAGGTACAATATACTGCAATACAATGTATTGCAGTACATTGCAATACGAATTAGCACACTCGATTCATGACCCCTTGTGGGACAGGGAATAAAAAAAACTGTTTAAAAAAAGTGTATAAAATGAATAAATATTAAAGTTATTAAGTTAAAAACACCTTTTAATTTAATATATATATATATATATATATATATATATATACATATATATATATATATATATATTGCAAACAAAACAAAAATGTTAGGTATACCCAAGTACGTATGAGTCTGCACTAGCCAAAAAAACAATATCTCTTATGCAAAAACAGTCAAAAATAAATACTGCAATGCACAACTCAATGTATTTTCCTCACCTTGCATCTCCCCAAAAATAGCAATAAAAACTAAACAAAACATCATAAATTGGTACCAATAAAAACTACAACTTGCCCCACAAAAAGAGACCTGTCATAGCTCTGTCAACAAAACAGTAAAAGAGTTATCTGAATACAGTGATCCCAGGCAAATCGTTCAAAAAATGACAAAATGATTTAGTAAAAGGGGTAAAACATAATAAAACCAATATAAATGTGGCATCACCATAATAGTAATGACCCGCCAGACAAAGTTGTCATGTCATTTTTAATGTAGAGTGAAAGACATCAAAACAAGACGCTAAACAAGATGCAAAAAATGTATTATTTTATATTGATTTAGGGGGTGTTCACACTACCGCGTCTGTCCGCCCCGGGGCTTTCCATCCTAAACCCCAAGGGAAATTGGACAGGGGACGGCTTGTCGGTGGTCAGCTTTAAAACCTATTCATTTGAATGGGTTTTTAAAAGTGACCACCGGTGTCCGTATGCAGCCTCTACGTCTGGTAATTGTTTCTTTATTTGCGCCGGTAAGCTGCCCCTTGTCCAGTTTCCCCGGGGCTTAGGACAGAAACTTTGGGGTGGACAATGGCGGTAGTGTGAACGCCCCCTTATTTATATAGATTTTTTCACATGGATCCGCCAAAATCATTAATTAGAAAATTAGAAAAAATTAGAAAAAAATTATACGTACCCCAAAATGAGGCCAAATAAAAATACAACTCATTACACAAAGAATAACCTATGTCAATAGAAAAATAAAAAAGTTATGAATTTTGGAAGGCGGAGATGCAAAATGAAAAAAAGCCGCCAAGTATTAACGCGCAAACTACCCTAAAAGGTTACGCCTCCAAATATTGACCTCAAAATGAATCACTGAGTCACTTAACATTGGGCAAGTATACCACTTCATGCAGATAGTATTAGTGTATATAACACCTAGGCACAGTATGTATCATGGGGTAAAGAGGTTGTAAAGGTAACATACAATTATGTAAGTGCACCAGTATATTTTATGGGTCCTCTCTGCTTGGTATAATGTATGGGTAGATAATGAAACATATTAATTACTATTATAAGCTCTGAGCACTTTCATTTCACTATGTGTAGGGTGGGCACACATTCTGACAACTTTTATTTGGGCGTCACAGTCAGGTAAAAGGCCCGAAACACATAATCATATTATAATGTGACTGGTTCAGCTTCTCCCAACATCATCATGAAACTCAATGACTGCAGAGTAATATAACCAGGGAGGTTTAGGTAAATTCTGCACAGAATAGCAGATCTGTTCATGTACTGTATACACATAAAATGGGGAAGCAGGTACAGTCTGTTATTATTTCAGTGCAGTGTTTATGGGTTGGGCCGTGTTTACACAGGGCGTCTGTGTACTGTAATCTGTAATTGTTAAAGCGTACTGTATTCAGTTACTTCCAAATAAATGTAAAATTTTAAAAAGTTCAGAGCTTTACTGTTCCTGTCCCTTGGAAACCCCCCACCCGATGACTGTAGTAATTGTCATATATTATATTTTGATGCTTCAGCTTCATGTAAATAGCATTCTGACATTTTGTGCAGTGGTGCAAGAGCCCATGTATGCCATTTCATACACCCCAATAGTGTAAAACCAGGTATTTATGTAGACCCCTATATACACAATACTTATACTATCATGATGTTAAAAGATGACACCAGGCCGACAATCCGGCATGACATCTTGAGACCGGTAAAGCCATATAGATACAAGCTATTCCAGGAAGCCATTTACATGTGAGACGACAATGTCCATCTCTCCAATCTGCCAGTCCTGTTAATTAAAGAAAGGTCAACCTGCGGCGCACTGGTGCGGGGCCGGGCGCTGCCAGGCCAGACAGCTGGAAATGAAGATAAAGTGAAGTATGTGTTTAAGAAAAGCCATCTCTGAAAGGGCGACAAAGCTAAAGGAGTATTAATAATTGAGTGCAGATGAAATGCTTCTTCGTCAGATCTCAGAAGGAAGAGATGGCAGACAATCTATTCCCGGGGACTTGTGTCTAATGAGGAAAATTAATTATTAACATATTAGCAATACATGGGACTTTACAGAGGTTGAAGATGTTGGTAAGAATTGATCTACATGCAATATTATTATTATTACATACTTTTATATATATATCCATTATCCGGGCCTATATGTCTATATGTCATATGAGGCTTTTTATATTGACTTGCATTTGCTTGATTGTCACAATTGAGAAATGCCAAATATTTTCCACTACAAATTGGAGATTATACCAGAGGTACCATGTCCATGTCTTACATAGATGGCCAATTGTTTGGATGGTCGGCTTGTCAATCTACATTTGTCCTGTAGAGGTCACTGCAAAGCATAAAAAGTCCTATGCATACAACCTTACACCATACTAGTTGTGGATAGCACCTTAGAATGTGGTGACATATCTTGGGAGACAAGAAGTTTTGCAGTATATGTTTCTTCTGTATATATTTTTTTCCCAGCCTAGTCATATTGTCCCCACTAATAACGCCTTGCGGCATGACTGACATCTCCCTTGTGACGTCAGGGAGTATGGGCATGGTGAGGGAGATGTCACAATCCTGCCCAGGAGTTATTATTAATATGGGGGCAGTGCGACTAGGCTAGAACCGCTCCCCACCCACTGTGACTACTTACACTAGGTTCACACCTGCGTTCGGCACTCTGTTCTGTGGTTTCCGTCTTCTGCATGCAAGAAGACGGAAACACAGACCGGGTCCAGCCGTGAGCGGCGGTGAGCGTTTTATGCTCTTCGCCGCAAAACTGTTTTTTTTATAATCTGGACACAGAGTACTGCATGTCCGACTCTGGGTCCAGATTTAAAAAACCAGTTTCGCAGCGGAGAGCATAAAACGCTCACTGCCGCTCACAGCCGGACAGCTTTCTCCCCCATTCAAATGAATGGGTGAGAAAGAGTCCTGCAGGTTTCCGTCTCCTGCCTCTGTTTTGTGCAGGAAACGGAAACCTGCAGAACGGAGACCGGGCGCAGAGGTGAACAAGCCTTAGGGTAATTCACATATGAGTTTTTATGCTTTCAATCATTTCTAATTTCGCTTTTCTTTAAGGAAAAGATTATAGAGACACCAATGGAAAGTGAATTAGTTCATCATGCAAAATGAGGCCAGTTCATGGCAGAAAAAAACACAGGCAAGTTCCCTTTAAAGACTGTTCTACTTCCTTCTGGGAACAAATCCTATTCTGGGGTGGGGGTAAGGTACAAATATACCGAGTAAACGTACACTACAAAGCTTCTTGCCTTACAGATGTGCCACGACATCCAGGGAGCTCATTATTTCTCTTACCAACAATAAGTATGGAGTAAGATTGTATCACCACAGTGTAAGGACTCATGCACACAAGCCTTATTACAGATCTATTTTGTATGACGTTGTCATAGGGTCCCATGTTCATTACCCAAAGCCTTTATTATACATCAATATATCTCCATTGAATTATGGAGACACGCATCGTGGTCAGTACTGTACAACTCTGATAGAAGGAAACCTATTGTATTGTATGATCTGTTGGATGTCACGTGTGCAGCGGTATTCTCACCTACAAGAAAGGCTTCTACAACAGCATGGAAATGCCAGGTCTGCCCGAGCTACTGTCCATTGTAGTATATTTAAGGGGTGACATCAAGCGTGTGAAGATGGTTCATGTTAAAAACAGCAACTCCATAAACAGAAACTGTTATACTTTGACGGGATCTGGTCCCAGCAACAGCTAAAAGGTCCTGACATGGAATGTAACACTATATTTATAAATGGAAAAGATCACTAAATATTTCCTAATTTTTCTGAAATTCCTTTTTTATTTTATTTTTTTAAAATGTAAATTCTATTTTGTTTTACATCATTTTGGGCTCAGCCGTTATATGCGAGCTGGTAGGTGACTTGTGAGCAGCAGTTCATATACCTGGTTTAGTTTAAGGCCCCACATTGCAAAAAACGCTGCTTTTTTTGTTGTTGTAGACTTTGGTGCGCTTCTTTGAGTCAAAGCCAGGAAAGGATTTAACAGAAAAGTATAATGCTGAGTTCACACAGATTTTTTTTGACTGGATATTGACGCGGAATCAGCCTCCAAAAAACGCCTCAGTGGGAGCCGTTCACTGCACTATCTTGACACAGATTCTGTGGCTGAATCTGCCGCTGTATCGGCGGCACAAGACTCCCTCTCTAATAGACTATTTCATTTGGGCCTAACTCGGAGTGGAATGCTGCAATTGGATCCCTGTGTACTGCATTGGCGTCCAGTTGCAGCTAGCCTTGGAAGGCATTTTATGGAGGGAGATTCTGAGGCGGCTTCCTCATCAAAATCTGGTCCCAAAAAACTGTGTGAACTCAGCATCAGAACTTCCTAGATATTTCCCATTCCTTTTGTAGCCACTGCTAAGTTTGGCACCACCGCAGCAAAAAAATAAATAAAAAAAACTGTTTCCAGGCAGAGAGGCTGCATACAGACACTGGCAGCTATCCAGTTGCCCCAGAGTTTAGAACGGAAACCCAGGGGAGCACAGCGGCGGTACTGTAAACACCCCCTTACAGCGGACAACTAGAACCCCAGAAATCCCATTGACTCTAGGAGCCTGTTCTGTGACAAAAAAAAACAAAAAAAACACTGTGCAAAGAAATCCACTTTAAAAAACATTACCCACAGACTAAAATGGGGTCTGCTGGGGTTCCACTAAAAACACCATACATTTTTTTTCAAGCAGAATGGGGGATGGAAATCCCACACGGAGACCAAGTGCTGGTGCGAACCCGTTCTAAGCTGTGTGCATTACCTAATATTAGGTGTGATCATGTGTAATTTAGTTTTATAACAGAGGTTTTACCTTTCATTGTAATCTTCTTTATAATTGACTGCACAAAACACAAAAGGTGAGAATTAACAAGACTGATGCAAAGAAACGCACAATGCTGCCAACAGCAATCAGATCTGCTTTTTTTTTTCCAGATTCCTTTGTAGCAGTTTTGATAAATCTGTCCTCTTCCTTTAGTGTAATGCAAGAATAATATGAAAACTACAACATACGCCCAAGTGTCTTGATGGACTTCAGTCACTTTTATAAGAAATAGAAAAGTCCTCTATTGTTCTCCATGTCAACTGTATGTTATATAAGTAATATTTCCGCAGTTGGTTGAAAGTTTTCAGGTGTATTGGCCAAGGGATCAACTACAACAATCACATGTCACATGTAGTAATAGTACAGAGACTATAATACAGTTTAGGACTGAGGCCCTTCAGTGCAGAAATGCATTTTTACCTGCTGCAGAAACGCAACAAGAAAAACGCTGCATTTTACAGTCCAAGCAATGTGAATGAAATTCTGGCTAATCCCATCCAGACATTGCAGGGGGAGGGGGCACAGCATGTCAATATTAGCTGCAGAAATGCAAGCGGTTTCCCTATTGATTTAATAAAGGAAGAAAAACTGCAGAGAAAAAGGCAAAGCACTTTCACTGCTTTTTTTCCCCCCTATTTTTTTTTAGCTGCGGCTCACTATCTATGGCCTTAGCCTAAGGGTGCATTCACACAGAGTATACGCTGACTGATTCTGAACATTAAAATTAGAGATGAGAGAGTACTGTTCGGATCAGCCGATCCGAACAGCACGCTCCATAGAAATGAATGGATGCACCTGGTACTTCCGCTTTGATGGCGGCCGGCCGCTTAACCCCCCGCGTGCCGGCTACATTCATTTCTATGCGAGCGGGCTGTTCGGATCGGCTGATCCAAACAGTACTCGCTCATCTCTAGTTACAACACATTCAGAATCAGCGCGTACAAAGCAGATCCCATTCACTTCAATGGGAGCCGGCATATGTGCGCTCCCCATTGAAATGAATGGGCTGCTTTTTTCCCTATTGGTTTCAATGTCATACGCGCGTATCACATTGAAACCAATAGGGGAAAGAAGCAGCCCATTCATTTCAATGGGGAGCGCACGTATGTCAGCTCCCATTGAAGTGAATGGGATCTGCTTTGTACGCGCTGATTTTGAACGTGTTTTTACGTTCAGAATCAGTCAGTGTATACTCAGTGTGAATGCACCCTAAAGGAGTTTTTCAGAGCAAAAAGTTGTTTACAAAAAAAACTAAAATACCCCAAATGAACCAGACACTTCCCTCTCACTGATCACCTATTGTTCCGATTCAGACACTGCTGTGACTACTTTCAAGCATTTTTAAAATTCTAAAAAAAAAAACTATTTTTTTCATTCAACAACATACCACTCATATGTGCACTAGGGTCCCCTCTGACTCTTATAAAGCTGTCACCCTGGAGTACCCAGTAAGTTTCTACATTGCATATAATGCCATGTCATGTATTGCCAGATAAGGATTCCTTCAGGGAGAATGACTTATCACCAGGAGTCCACACTAGTCCAGTGACCATCTAGCAGATTCGACAGTCCTTTGAGAACATACTGAATGCAGCACTAAAATCCACCCCCATTCTGTCTCCCATTGTTTTCAAAGGGAATTAGAGATTGAAGCATTAAAGCAATGGGGGGGGGGGGGGGAGACACACACCCTGCTCAATATCGCTATGGGTTCCAAAACCCATGGCACGAGATCAGCACAATTGATTGGGGCGGATGGGGAAAGCCAATGGAGTCTAAAGCAAAGTCCACTGCAATTCCTCTTCGTTTTCCAACATCTGAGTAGGCTGTTACATATAGATATTTTATGCCCTAAACATTTTGGGGATTTTAATATTTTACACCAGTTATCTAGTGTAAAATAGTAGCAGACCCTTAGCATGTAACTTATAAATACAAATGCAACAGAAAGTCACAAGTGGACCTTTTGCAATGGCTTCAGTACATCCCTCAACATGGGTAGGACAGGGCCATAAGAAACATCTTTTGTATTGTAAATGCCAACAAGCCTGTGCCAGCCATAAACTGGATGTTTCATCTGAGTCACACAGACCCCAGGAGGATGTAGCCAATTCATTACTAGACATGCACCTCTAAGCACATCCTCCGCTGACACAGAATGAATCAAGACCACCCGTACAGTACATCTGTCCTTAGGAATTCTTCACATATATGTAACCCAAGTCAGAGAACATGCACTGTGATTTACAGTATTTAACACTGCTAGAAAGCTGACAGGTAGGGGGTTGGGATACCTGTGTGGCCCTCACATTAAAGAAGACATTGCATGTCCTCATGAATGTGCAGTTTCATATACAGCTAGAAAGATGACAATGTGCTAAATTCAGCACACCGTCAGCGTTCCCGGTATGTGCCCCAGTGGAGATATATCAGTGCCGGCAGATATATGCACCACTAGGGCACATACCAGTAAAGTCGACAGTGGTCTTGATCTGTGCCAGCACAGATATCTCCCCATTGTCAGAAGGGTGTTCCTCATAGCTCAGCGTCATCGCTCGGCCATAGACTTGCATAGTCAGGAGGGGCGTTTCTCACAGCCCAAGTGTTATTGCTGGGCAGTAAGAAACAGGCTCCTCTGACGACCCTTAACCTCCGCCAAATCATTACATTTCACTAGGTGCCTCTCCACTATTCCCATCCCCACTGTTCAATGAATCAGTGCCATTAATCCCAGAAACCAATATGCCATTTAGGTTCTGTTGTCAGGTGGGCAGTCACTGGCAGTCTCCCCTCCAGAGAGCCTAAGTAGCATGAAATGTTAGTGTTTCTCTTTGTGTTCCACACAATACAGAAGTAAATATTGTGGATTGCTTTAATACCCACGATCTGGATCCTGTGTACTAGCCTCAGCTGCATCTGCTGACATCTCAAGATAACACTCGTGTGTACTGTATGTTAACACATTTATACGCCATCCTGTACCAGTTTTGACTGTGGCAAGTGTCAATTTTATGTACCTTAAGTATCCAGTATCAGCTTCCATTTGAGCCCAAAGGAACTACATCAGGGAACGAATAGTTGAGAATATTTTGGAAGACACAGTAAGTGTATCTTCAGGCAAATGTGCCATGAAAGTTGTCAGTCGAGTGTAGATCTCAGTCAGAGATCTGCCCAAGAAACTACATATTCTAGTTTTTTTCTTGGATCAGTTGTGCGAGTTGATTTATTAATGGGGTTATGTATTGGCTGTGAAAGATTTAGGGTATGTCCATACTGGTGAGTATATTGGCTGTGGTACTAGAAGAGGAAGTGGAGGTTAAATTTCAGGTTTCTGCTGAATGTGTGCACATTGTTCTATTGAATGGGGCTGATCAGTGGGTGCCCATCTTATGTGTTTTCTGGTCCTTAAAATGAGGCAAAATAGGGCTGCACAGAGTAGCGTTATGGCCTCATTACTGAAATCTATGGAGGGGGGGGTACATTTGAAGTTATCATGGAATGAACCAGCGTCAAACCTGTCCTAAATGCTTTTTTTGTGAAAACCTCATTGCAAGTTAGCCAAAAAACACAGTGGACAAGACCACGGCAGAAGCACATTGTGGTTTGTTCCACAGAAAACTCAGTTTCCCCCTGCAGACTTCATCTATTAAACCTATACGGATTTTTTTTTTCCCCCCTGCAGTATGTGGTGGCATTAGTCTGAGTCCCATCAACACTGCAGGTAATGTAAAAAAAAAAAAAAAAAAAAGCAGTGTTTATTTATTGCAGCAAAAACACTGCGTTTTTGCAACATGGGGCCCCAGCCTAAAGCAGTTGTCTGATGCAGATAACATGCCTATAAGTCCTCCTTATGGCTGCCATGTAATACTACATTTTCTTTTGTAGGAAATACTTGGTTGCCTGAAACAATCAGCATTGAAGAGGTTGTCTTCTCACAGTTCAACTGCAAATTCATGTAAAACCCTTTAAGTGGCTTCAAATGTTGAATTTTATCTGCATTCATTCTCAATGGACATACTTTGCACAGATTTTAATTTATACAATTCTGACTTGACACTCAACAGCCTTTACTTATTAGGAACCATACTTAAAATGGCACTTTATTAAAAAAACATACAGATGGAAAGCTTTAACTTCAGGGAAAAATAAGGCATATTGCAAATCACTTTAATACTCTTCGCCTTCATCCTCTGCTTCAGCACTATCTGCCCCAACTTCTTCATAATCCTTCTCCAGGGCAGCCATGTCCTCACGGGCCTCAGAGAACTCTCCCTCCTCCATACCTTCACCTACGTACCAGTGCACAAAGGCACGCTTGGCATACATAAGGTCAAACTTGTGGTCCAGTCTAGCCCAGGCCTCTGCAATAGCAGTGGTGTTGCTCAGCATACACACAGCACGCTGTACCTTGGCCAGATCCCCACCTGGAACCACAGTTGGTGGCTGATAGTTAATACCAACCTTGAAACCAGTTGGGCACCAGTCCACAAACTGGATGCTACGCTTGGTCTTGATGGTGGCAATAGCTGCATTAACATCTTTGGGCACCACATCACCACGGTACAACAGGCAGCAAGCCATGTATTTACCGTGACGTGGGTCACATTTCACCATCTGGTTGGCTGGCTCAAAGCAAGCATTGGTTATGTCTGCTACTGTCAGCTGCTCATGGTAGGCTTTCTCTGCAGAGATTACTGGGGCATAGGTGGCAAGAGGGAAATGGATACGAGGATAGGGCACCAAGTTAGTCTGGAACTCTGTCAGATCTACATTCAGGGCTCCATCAAATCTAAGAGAAGCAGTAATAGAGGACACTATCTGACTAATAAGGCGATTAAGATTAGTATAAGTTGGGCGCTCAATATCTAGGTTTCTACGGCAGATGTCATAGATGGCCTCATTGTCTACCATGAAAGCACAGTCAGAGTGCTCAAGGGTGGTGTGTGTGGTAAGGATGGAGTTGTAGGGCTCAACAACAGCAGTGGACACTTGGGGAGCTGGGTAGATGGCAAACTCCAGTTTGGACTTCTTTCCATAGTCAACGGACAGACGTTCCATCAGCAGAGAGGTGAAACCAGAACCAGTACCACCACCAAAGCTGTGGAAGACCAGGAAACCCTGAAGACCTGTGCACTGGTCAGCCTGTGAAAAATAACAGTACATTACAATCAGAGTAATGCCATTACATTTATGTACTGTAATCTTCAAAACAGAAGCCACCACTTACCAGCTTGCGGATTCTGTCCAGCACCAGATCAATGATTTCCTTGCCAATAGTGTAGTGACCACGGGCATAGTTGTTGGCAGCATCTTCTTTTCCAGTGATCAGTTGCTCTGGGTGGAACAGCTGGCGATATGTACCAGTACGGACTTCATCTGTAGAAACAGATTTTCTTAAGTGTCTTGTATTAACGGACTATGACAGGCACCTCTTGTAGTATAATTATGTTCTCAGACTTAAAGCATACCTCCAGTTATAAGCAACTTTTCATAAATAGTGCAGGTGAAAAACTTTGTAATATAAATTTCCTTTTCCACTTATTAGACAACTCTCCAGCTTATCAGTCGATTTACATGAAGTCAGCCATATATACAGAGCTCTATGGCGATGGAGGAAGGTGTTGATTTATGGCCTCATCGGGGCTCTGGTAGCCTCTTCTCTTCAGCATAGCAGTATAAAGAGAGTCCCCCCTCAGAGAATAGCAGACTGTAGAAGCAGTTATCGTGTGTGTGTTCCTCCCCAGTAGCCTCCACATACCCCTCCCCTCCCTAGATGAATATGTAAGTAGTAACTCTGCTTGTAATATGAGATTCTTATATTCACCTTTACTATTCATTTCTGATGAGCTTTTTATAACTGTAGTTATCCTTTAAACTGCTCAGATACTCCATTCATGACAACTCATGAAAACAGGGCAAACTGTAGAGCAAACTTACCGATGACTGTAGGCTCCAGATCCACAAACACAGCTCTGGGGACATGTTTGCCAGCTCCAGTCTCGCTGAAGAAAGTGTTGAAGGAATCATCCCCTCCTCCAATGGTCTTGTCACTGGGCATCTGTCCATCAGGCTGGATGCCATGTTCCAGGCAGTACAGCTCCCAGCAGGCATTACCAATCTGCACACCAGCCTGACCAACGTGTATGGAGATGCACTCACGCTGGAATGAGAAGAAAAAAGGTGAACAAGATCAAAGATTTTCTGTAAAGTCCATTTTGCCATTAAAGAAAACGTATCAGGTGACTTTTGCTGACCCATTTACCAGAGAACAAGATGTGGTAAGGGAGATTCATGGTAAATCTTAACGTCTAGGAGACACCTTGGAAGTCCTATTACTCCACAAACACACTGACAACAATATCCTGTGTGCAGTAATACAGTGTAAGATGTCAATCACTGTATGGACAGGGTAATCTGGACTCTCACTGTCTAATTGGGAGTCATGTGGGGATTTACTGTTTTCCATACTGATCCAAATCGTATAAAGCGATACATCAGCTATGCAGAAGCTCAGCTTCTCTGTCTATTATATATCAAACTTTTCAGACATGTCCACATTACAGTATTCTAAATAGTCTCACAATGACCCTTTGCCACCATGTCAGTCAGTTAACATGATCCTACCATACATAGCCTGAAAGAATGCAGTTTAACTTTTCAGAAGGCACACTATGATCTTTAGTGCATCTCCCCAGCATCAGTGCCCCATCGCTAGGACAAGAATCCTCACCCAGATTCCCCCTTTGTGTGTGACCACAGTAAGGGGAGCTTGACCGGGGCAGTCATCGATCATGAGCTCGTCCATCAATGACCCATTCTAGTGTTCTGTAGAGGTCTAAGTGGTGAAAGGCATTTATCACCTATTTTGTGGCTACCTGATAAACCTTCACTGTCTGACAGCCACATTCACACAAACATTTTTGCCATAGTGACAGCAAAATGAACACCATGTTGTAAGTTAATACTTTTAAAGAGCAGATATAACACCCACATGTCCATATTTGTTGGTTATAAAGGGCCTCCTAAAAAGAAAAGTTGGAGCCAGCTGCCAGTCTAATCTGCGCGGTGGTGTCAGAATATGTCAGGGGAAAGGATAAGAAATAGCTTCTTTTTTTTTTAATAACTGAACTGTTTGTTCATTTCAAGAGATCCACCACCAGTGGTCAACATTACACGCTTGGGTGACCCAAGTATACATGTATACAGAGCCAGGAGGGAGAGCCATCAGGCCATTAGGCAGCTTAACAGTTAACAGGAAGTAGATAAATAATCCCCAATTTCCGTTATGCAAGTACAGATGATGTGACAACAGGATTTATCTTAAAGTGTGTTTTCGGAGAAACCCCGAGCGGCGCCTAGCATTATACACAAAGCTCAATTGATGAATGTTCTGCCCCAGAGTCCCTGGCACTCCCAAGTTAGTCTGTCCCTATTGTTCTGCTTGGCGGAGCTTAATCATATGCCTCACATACTAATTTTTGTTCTACTCTATAAACCGGCTGAAACCAGCAAATTTCTCTTCACTGACTCACTGAGGAATGCCAGACCGGCAGCAACAGGATTAACCACACTATAGTGCAGCTAAAGCTTCAATAACTTAGAATGGTGTCAGAGCACGTGTCCACTGAAAGTGCAGGCAATGGCCTTACCGGCCAGGAGAGCGAGGACGGCCCTCGCCGGGAACTAGATTCATTATGGAACATGGTGTCCTACAAAGGGAGCAGACCTGCAAAACACGGTGCCCAAAAGTAAAGAGCAAATCGTAAGGGACACCACAAATTCTACCTATTCCACCTACCTAGTATTCTTCCTCCACCATGCAAAAGCAGCCAGGTCCATGATGATTCCAAATGTAAAGCACCATGGAATTAATGGTGCTATATAAATAAAGATAATTGAGATGAACACGCTACAGTCTCTAAATGGGTAATCCTCCATTAATAAACTATTGTGTGTGCAGCATAAAATGGCATCCATGGTGATGTTAAAGGGGCAGTCATTTGAGTTCTGACACCAAGGACTCCCACTGATCAGCTGTTTCAAGGGGCTGAAGAGCCTATACGAGTTTCGTGACCCCATTCACACCGTATGGTGTCAGTATGTAACGCAATGTAACGTAACCACATCCTCATCTTTCCCTTACATGGAACAAGGCTGTAATTACATCATAGCCACCATGAAACATACATGTGCGATGTAAACAGTCAACACTCCTACAGGTGACAGTCCCTTCAGTTAGCTGATCAGCATGGATCCTGAATAAAGGGGCAGTCTCAAACAAACCCTGGGCATCTGCCCTGCTGGTGCATTTGGAAGTCACTAGAGTCACCGCCCCTTCCATTAGCCAAAACAGATACTCCTGGCAAGCAATTGTCCTAGGAACCATTTTAAAGAGGTATTTCCTTCTCCGCTAAAGTGTCCTGGACAGCAAACCGAGAGTTACAAAGCTGAGCTGGCTGCAATGCAGTTACCCCAGTTCTCACGTCTGTGGGGGTTTAGAAGCATCATAAACATCTCAGCCGGTCCTGTAGCACCCAGTGACTGTATAGACAGGACAGGGCTGAGGGGTGCCTGTTATTGAAATACACAAGTCTCAGAGGTAGGCCTACATCAGACTTATGGCATGTGTCACAAGTAAGGACAGCCCATCAATCGTGTAGGCTGCAGCCACCACCCCATTATGTCAATTGTCTGATTTTATGCAATAAAGCTGGAATACCATAGAAGCCTAAACCATGCAAAGTAGTAGTGTAGAGTTTTCCTATAACAGACCCCACGGAAAACAATTAGGTAATGATGTTAAACGTGGACTAAGTGCAACAAACATTAAGAAGCCAGAAGAGAAAGCCACATAAATGGTAGATTTATATATACATCCAATTTCTTACTATTACAAGCATACACTATGATACAGGTGTGAACATACTCTGTTAAAGGGGTTGGGGGATTTGTCTTCTGAAAAAATATTCACATGTCCTGGTATGCGATACTAGAAAGTGCGCTGTCCAGCTATAAAGCGGTTGGTCCAAAGGACCCCACTAAAGTCAGAAAGTTACCCTGCCAGCTGTCACCCCTCTTCAAGAGTCATGACTAAAAACTAATGCCCAAAGAGGAAAAAAATAGATGCAATGGGGGATGACTTATCTAAAGTGGTGGAAAAGCTAAATTATGCCGTTGCCCATAAACAATCTGATGTCGTCATTCCAAGGTTCCTTTGAAAATGAAAGTACTAATCTGATTGGATGGTATAGGAAGCCGCTTCACCTGGTAGCAGCATATACACTAAGAAGAATCCATGGATCCTGGAGACCAAGACCGATTCTACACTGGTATAACAGGTTTACAATCACCAATCCTGGAATAAGATGACCTAAAGTAATGTGTGCATGTTATACATTTCCTACAGACACACTGATCTGAGAGTGGCTGATAACAGAGACCACAAGACATGAGAACTAAATTGTCAGCTCACAGGCAGATGGAGAGACTGATAGAGGAGACAACACCTTCCTGTTGCTCCAACCACAACTTTGATGTCTGACAAAGTTGGGTAAAAGATTTACCCACATGCCAAACTTGGGGTCAAATAGATGTGGCACTTTGATACCCTACAGGGAGTCATATTTGCTTTTATAATAGACTGTAATCAAAGCGGAGACCCCTGTTCATAGGACTGGCCAAGTAATCCAGACAACTTTTCATTTTGGCCATTTTTCAATTATTTTCCATCCTTGCCATCCTGCCTCACTGCTATGGGCTAAGGATAGGTCACTAACTGTACACCATAGCATATAAATGTGCGTCATGTAAAGAGGTGCATCCTATAGTAATCGCTATTAGAGATGAGCGAGTATTTGAAACTCCCGTTTCGAATAGCACGCAATCATAGGAATGAATGGACGCAGCCGGCACGCAGGGGGTTAAGCAGCCGGCCGCCAGCAAAGTCATTCGCTATCAAAGTAAAGAGTACAATCTTGATTTTAGAAATACTTGCCCAGCCCTAACTGATTACTCAGGGGCCACAATGCTCTGTACAAGCTACTCCTGTTCTGTCCATAGGTTACACAGATGGCCTCCATGTATTACATTTCACATGCCTGGTATGGGTGGAATCAAGAGCAAACAGCTGAACACAAGGGTCATGTTTTGAAAGGCTAGGTCTGATAAAAGATTCCATTATAGTACAGATATAAACGTAACAAAGCCCAATATAAGGGGCCAGTCATAAGGAGACTACTCAGCACATCATTATATAAGTGTGCTGAACAGAAGACATCAGCTGATTCCTCTATCTTCTGATAGTCATGTACCAGCCCCAAGCACCCGCCCTATCTGTACTGTACATGCTCCAGCCCTGACCCCGGAAGTATAGGGCCTCTAGATGATATATCCTCAGTGAGCAGATCATGAGTCATGAACAAGTAGCGGGAAGCAATGACTTCATCCTAGTGCACACACCTAAGTATGAGAAAGCTCCAGCCACTCCTTCACACATTCTTCTGAGCTGGCATCACATCAATGGCACACAATTGTGGGGCACCAAGTTGTACCACATAACCCATGTACAGGCGATGTCACAAAGCTATATGCTGGGAAGTACTGAGTGTGCAGGCCATCTGATCCAGATAGATAAGACTGCTGGGCGGCTCTACCCGGCCTGGAATAACTGCTTATGGGCCACGTTTAATACAGTGTTACTGACTAGTAGGACTGTATACCTGACAGGCTACACCAAGTGTGACCACAACTACTCCATAATAGATTAGAAGCACATTAGACACCACAGTGCCATATGGGTAATCGCTTTAGTGAGTAGTGTAGGTCAGTGACTAATAAGACTGCTATAAGAATCTGCGCAGCTGATATATACGTTCACTGAGCACATGCCAATACAGGAGGGTCCGGAGCCCCTGTTCTGGGGTATTAGAGGGGCGGTCATATCTGCAGAGTCTATAAAACCATCAGAGACTGCGGTAGTCTTATCTTTATCAGTCCCATAGGACACACCCTGGGGTACAGGCCCCATAGCTCCTGATGAGTGGGGGTCCTAACAGGTGGGCCCTAGCCACCATCTATTAGACCCCAGAGACCTAGTAAATGAGAGGTAACATTACACATTGTTCTCACTAGCAGCATGACAAAGCCACACCAGACTAGGGCACCATGGCACACTGCCAGCACAGCGGGCACCTGAAGGGACAGAACCTGGGCGCTGCGCAGCTCATCACATGATCAGTCATAATCCCGATAACTGACAACCATCATCCACGTCCTCAACTAGAACAAAGTAGTCAGATGACGAAAGCCAGAGCTAAGCGGGGCCTCACACCACGTGACACGACACGTGCGCCAGACCCCCAGCCCGATTGTCCCCGCAGAGGAGACTGCGCGCCCTTATTACACACGCAGTCCGGAGAGAAAGGGTTAAGCGCGCGGCCTGCTCAACGCCCAGTCCCGGATATCAATCCGCTCTCCGCTAGTAGAATGGCGGCACCGCACAATGTGAGGCGTATAGGAGAGGTGCCGCGCCCTTCAGGAGGATGCTGACACTGACCAGGAGCGCCCCGCACATCACTTACCATGTCTGCTCAATAAAGGATGTCCACAGAGATAGAGGCCGAGGGTTCCAATAAATCAGGATTCTCACCGACCGACAGTTAGGAGTCTCGGTAAGAACTGCCCTGGAATGTGCTCTGGACAGGACCTTTTAACAACTTTGTTATAGTGACGTCACTCGGGCGGGCGCACTGGAAGGATGGGCGGGGGAGGCCCGGTACAGCAGCCATTGGTTCCTTCGAACATTCGAAAGAAAACGTCATGTAGAGAGCTGAGCGCAGCGCGGCCGGAAGCGGCATGGGTATGTGGTGAGGGCTGCTCGTGCTGCTGTGCTAGGAGACAGGCTTATCAGGGCTGTGCAGCTGTACAGGTCTGCGCCTCACAACGCCAAACATGGTAATGACCTGGTGTCACTGCCCTCAGAGCAACCGTCCTGCTGAGGCCTTGTAGTGCTGTGGAAACAGGTACATGGCTGCCATGGTGTGAGGACAAAGTGCGTCACATGGCTGTGGTACCCCAACAAGTATAGTAAACCTCCCCAGCTCTGCCTATGGGTGTGTGACAGAAGCTGCAATCCAAGTGCTGTGGAGCCTCAAGTGTTTTCTGGGCTAAAAATATTCATATCAATATTTTATAAATATTTATTACTTATTAAACATTAAAGAGGTTGTCAAGACTGGAGTTATTATTTATTTTGTAAAATTAGGCCGAGTCCTGCTGCTCGGTTCTCTTCTATTGCCTGAAGTCCTCGCCGGCTGTGATGTCTCTTCCGCTCACCAGCAGCCTCAGGGTATGTTCACACGGAGTATTTTTCAGGCAGATTTTGGCGCGGAATCCGCCTCAAAATCTACTTGTAAAAATGTCTCTCATTTCAATGGGAGTCAATCACTTTTTTTTTTTCCATCTAGCAAGACAAAGCAGCGGCATGCCCTATCTGTATGCTAATTCCTGAGTCAGCCCAGGGGCTTGAGACTCCCTCCAGATTAGGCCCATTCATTAGGGCCTAATTAAGAGCAGGATGCTGGATCACACTGGGAGACACTGGGTACAGGTGAGTATGTTTTGGGGGATTTTTTTTATTGTTGTTTTTATCTTCGACAGCCTAATAAAAAAATATAGTTTGGACAACCCCTTTAAAGGAATCTATCATTCAAAAATCACATTTTTCACTAGCCCCACGTTGGAATAGCCCTTATAAAGCCTATACTAGTCCTACCTTTGTTTTTCTTATGTAGACAGCCGTTTCTGCATAAAATTGCTTTTTGCTGTTATGCTAATGAAGCTCATGGAGTGTTGGGTTAGAGAAAAATGTGATTTTTGAATGATAGATTCCCTTTAATATGACTTATCCTAAGAATATATCATCAACATCATATGGATGAGGATCCAGCCATATCCCTCATATGCATCACCCCATCAGTCAACTGAACTCAGCAGATGATATACAGAGAACGGAGCCAGAAGCAGATAGCTCTGTTCTTTGTATACTGGCCAGATCAGGTACTTCAGCTTGGCTTTCATTAAACGGGAGTGTAGAATCGTTTACAGTCATGGATGGAAGTGTTGGCACTCCTGAAATTTTCCAGAAAATGAAGTATTTCTCCCAGAAAATGATTGTAATTACACATGTTTGTTATGCACATGTTTATTGTCTTTGCGTGTATTGGAACAGCCCGAAAAGCTGAGAAAAAAAGCCAAAGATGATATATATTTCACACAAAACTCCAAAAATGGGCCAAAATCACTGGCACCCTCAACTCAATAATTGGTTGCACACCCTTTGGAAAAAATAATTGATATCAATCGCTACCTATAACCATCAACAAGCTTCTTACACCTCTCAACTGGAATTTTGGACCCCTCTTCTTTTGCAAAATGCTCCAGGTCTCTCATACTTGAAGGGTCCCTTGTCGCAACAGAAATGTTAAGATCTCTTCACAGGTGTTCAATGGGATTTAGATCCAGATTCGCTGCTGGCTCTTCAGCGCTTTGTTTCCATCCATTTGTGGTTGCTTTTAGACATAGGTTTGGGATCACTGTCCAGCTGGAAGACCCGTGACCTAGGATGCAAAGCCAGCTTTCTAACACCGTGCCCTACATTGTGACTGAAAATCCCATTGTAATTTTCACATTTCATAATGTCTTGAACGCCGTGTCAGAGTCATTTGTAGATGAAGAAAAATCCCACGAGAATGTGAATAAAGTGCATATTTATTGATAATAAAATCAAGAATGAGCATAATGGCATACAAATAGTATAGGAACTGTAAAATGGGGAAGAGACTAATAAAAGACTCAGGACTGGACAAGCCAGCAAACAAAGACATGGTAAACAGGATGGTAAACACAGGGATTAGTGACTAAGTCAAAGTATACAATGTAGTCAGACTGATAGATATAAGCTGTGCTGCAAATAGGTTACAAGTAGAGATGAGCGAGGTGTAAAAAAAGTGCCAGGGAAGGTGGGAGGGGAATCGAATTTTTAGTGCAGTTACCACCTGGTATTCGACCGAGTACACCAATAGCTATGCAGGGGAGGTAGTCAATCAAATACTACTCGCTCGTCTCTAGTTACAAGCAATGAATAATATGCACAGTGCAATGACTGAATGCAGACAGCATAAACAACAGCTAGAAACACACATTAATGTTACAGACAGACATAATAGTAAACCATACCTACACACTACCATGCACGTAAGTGTCAGAGGCAGTAAAACAACCTCAAGATATCTTTGAACCTCATAAGGATTTTGGCTTACTCACATACATTTTGGCAAACTGCAATCTAGCTCTTTATGTCTCGGTGTCAGCAGTGGGGTCCTCCTGGGTCTCCTGCCCTAGCGTTTCATTTTATTCAAATGTCAATGGATAGTTTGTGCTGACATTAATGCACTCTGAGCCTGCAGGACAGCTTGAATTGCTTTGGAACTTGGTTATGGCTTCTTATCCACCATCTGGACTATCATGTGTTGCAACTTTTCAGTTTTTCCTCTTCTGTCTACGTCCAGGGAGATTAGCTACAATGCCATAGGTTGTAAACTTCTTGATTATGTTGCTCACCATGGACAAAGGAACATCAATATCTCTAGATATGGACATGAGATTGCTTATAATTTTGCCACAATTTTGGTTCTCTTCTCCACTTTCTGTTTTCCATGCTTAGTGTGGCACACAGACACACAATGCACAGATTGAGTCAACTTCTCTCCCTTTTATCTGGTTTCAGGTGTGATTTTTTTTTTTTTTTTATATTGCCCACACCTGTTACTTGCCACAAGTGAGTTTATATGAGCATCGCATGCTTCAAACAAAATTATTTACCCTCAATTTTGAAAAGGTGCCAAAAATTTTGTCCGGACTGTGATTTGGTTTTGTGTGACTATAGCTATTCCAATACACACAATGGAAACAAACATGTAGAACAAAACGTGTAACTGCAATAACTTTCTGGGAGAATTACTTCATTTTCTGGAAAAATTTCAGGGATGTCAGCACTTACGGCCATGACTGTATCTGCGGAATCTTGATGGCCTCATCCCGACTCCCAGGTCACGTGATCGGAAGCAGTGCTCTGACCCCTGAGTTACTCCACCCATTACCCAGTCTCACAGGTGCAGGCCCCCCAGTCTCACAGGTGCAGGCCCCCCTCATTTATGATATATCCTGCAGAATGTCTTGCGGGAAAATCCCTTTAAGTGTTGACACGGCAAACCCCTATAACTATAATATTTTTAAAGTATTATTAAACCTATAGAGACAAGAACAGTTTGGATTACTGTAATTCACTGACAATCCTCCTTTAATTGTGTCCTTATGTAATGTTTACGTGACTATTCTGACACTACCCATGATATAAAGCTATGACCTGTATCTTACAGTGTTATTATGAGTGTAATTCATGTAGCGATTAAAGCCAAGTCTCTGCTATAGTTAATGAAGACCTGAATCCTCTATGACACCTCAGCTTGTCATGAAAGTACACAGCCACATATAATGACAAGTCTGACTAGCTATTTTTACCATATGGTAGAAAATATTGTTTAGTTTAGATAATAGAAGAAATCATGCAGCCACCGATATTATATGCCTGTACACATCGTTACTTGTGCAATGATGAGTCCACTGTAGTTTTCTATGAGCTAGTATCTAAACTGCATATAAGTTAGACCAGCTATTATACACAGGGCAATATATTTTTAAGGCCTATCCTTATATGTCTAGAAGGTCCACATATAAGTCACCAAGGATGTGGCATAGGAGAGATGAGCCAATTGTCAGAGACAGCCCAGACTTCCCATGCCTGCCTTTCTGATCACTGTATATACAGTTTAGGAAACCGCCATGATGAGGCCTGCAGTTGCTGCCGAGTCTTGGAAGACACAGATCATCTCTGCAGTGAGTATCAAGAGCCAATATCCTCCATGTAAATGGGGCTAAAATTATTTAAAGGGAATCTGTCACAAGAACAGTCCCTATTGAACTATAAGCACTGTCAGATGGCCAGGGTTCATGTGTCTGATCATAAGTAGGGGAAAATGGCCTAGTCTTGAATTGGTTAAAGGGAGTCAGCAGGAAAATAAGGGGGCGTTCACACTACCGTCAGTTTCCGACAGGTAGTGTCCGCTCCTAGTGTCCGTTCAAAATCTGGCACGGACATTAGGAGCGGACACTAGCTGTGTGACACTTGCCATTTATTTAAATGGGCATCGGGTGCGTTCTTTTGCACTCCGTGCCCTTCCTTCACTCTCTGCTTGTAAAGATGTCCGACTTTTCAAGCGGACAGAAAAACCCGACATGTAGGTTTTTTCTGTCTGCTTGAAAAGTCGGACATCTTTACAAGCGGACAGTGAAGGAAGGGCACAGAGTACAAAAGAATGCACCCGATCGCCATTTAAATGGATGACAAGTGTCACAGACACAGCTAGTGTCCGCTCCTAATGTCCGTCCGAGATTTTGAACGGACACTAGGAGCGGACACTACCTGTCGGACACTGACGGTAGTGTGAACGCCCCCTAAGTATGCAACTAATGTCAGCAATTTGTAGGGCAGCTTCTATACTTTCCAAAGATGTTATTCTTATTTTGCATTGCAGCTTCATTTTCCCGAAAAATCAGTTTTATTCTTATGCAGATTAGTCTTCTACTACTGGAGACTTCATTCGCTGCTTTAGATAACGCCATTTTTTTTTTTTTTTTTGCTGCGGCGCATTATGTGAGGCCTTAACTTAAAGATGAAGCCCCACGTGGCATAAACTGTAGAATTTTACAGTCCCTGCAAAGTGGATGGGATTTTAGTGAATCCCATCCACAAATTGCAGAAAAATATACCTGCTGTGGAAATGCTGTGATTTCCAAAACTAGCACATTTTTGGATATCACAGCATGTCAACTATACCTACGGAAACGCCAACAGTTTCCCTATAGGCATAATTGAAGCAGAAAGTCCATAGAGATAAAGTACTGCAGATAAAACCGCAATGTGTTTCCACCGTAATTTTTCCCCCAGCACTTTTTGGCTGTGGCCTTCTATGTGGAGCCGTGGCCATCTATGTGGAGCCTTAGCTTAAAGGAGTCTTTTTTTTTTTTTTTTTTTTAACCCAGAAACATAATTTCTGTCATGATTTAACAACATTATATAGCAAAGCTGCAAATATACCATATTAGGGGGGTTGTCATTGGGATGTCTAAATTATTATTTATCACTGGTTGAAAACAGTCAGGACTGGGATATATATATATATATATATATATTATACAGCTGAATATAAATATCCTAATCCTGATTGTGTTTTCAACCAGTGATATCTCAGGAAATAATTTAGATAGTACTGTAACCTTAGGCTCCGTTCCAACGGAGTAACGCGCTGCTCATTCTGACACGTAAACACGTGTCAGAGTGAGCACAGTAAAACAGAATCCCATTGACTTCAATGGGTTCAGTCTTACGTGCGCTACACATTGAACTCAATGGGAGGCTTTTTTTTTACCTATTGCTTTCAATGTGATACGCGCGTATCCCCATCTGTTTTGAAGCACCTCACTGTGACACGTGTTTACGAGTCAGAATGAGCGGTGCGTTACTCCGTGGGAACGGAGCCTCAGTGTCATATGAAAGAAGCGATTCTCCCCTTCTCTTTTATATGATACCAAAAACAAGTTTGTACAATTGTGTACGAGATATAACTGTTTGAAGTGATCCCCTCCCTTATTTTCTCTACATTTTACACAGCCCCGTACTGCTGTACACCATACACAGTAACATTCATTGACAGGCAGAAACAGCTCTCAGCCCCAGTTCACATCTGCGTTTCTGGAGTCCCCAAGTGAACTCCCCGTACGCAGATGTGAACCGGACCTCAAAAACAAGGGAAAGAGTGAAAAAATGCAGGATTTTACAGAAAGGATCCAAAGTCTGTTAATAAAGTACATTACAAAATGTATTTATGACACAAATACTGCCAGAAAATCAAACATTTAGGTATGCTTGAAAGGGAGTCTGTCAGCAGAAAAACCACTGGCTGTGTGAATGCACCCTTAGAATTGCTCATTAATATGATATGCAAACTAATCTGCCATTTTTCATTCTTAAATCGTTTAATTTTCATGAAATGTTACAAATAATCCTTCGTATCCTCTGTTTGATATCAGTGACACAGTACGGTCCTATGCACCCCTAAGACAAAGAAAACACGCAGTCCTTTCACAAGCAATAGACCATTGTGACCGGTTGCTCTGGATAACTTTTCCCTTACATGGGTTTTGTTAAATATCCCATAATATATAGCTTAGTAAAAATTCTCATTTGAATTTTGCGAAGAATTTTAGAAAACCCCTCCACTTTTTTCATTTCTATTCCAGTAGTTACAAACCTCAGCATGCTTTATTTATACATTGAAATGACTACAATTGTGTTTTTTTTCTTCTGGACCTATAGAAAACACAAATAGCATGTATACTCTTTAGATTGTTTGCAGATCTATGCCAATACAGATAGCTGACCTTCCAAATCAATGCAGCAAGTCGTCGGCTGCCGGAGCGAATCCCAATATGTATTCACCACGCTGCTGCAGGATGCGTTCTGGTTCACTGATAATGTTACTGGGTCATTTTGTATTGCTACTTGCTTCCATTGATTGCTGGGAATATTGATTCATTTGCGTCTTAGAGCGTTGTCTGTACTTGTCAGACAGCTGGGACACTTATAAGAATGTACTGATATCAAGTCATAAATGTTTTGGCGTCTGCCTTTTAGCCATTAAAGCACATTTCCAGCTATTTATTCAGAGTTTCTTGTGGGTATGTGCCTCAGCCTGTATTATGGGACACTTTATCAATGCACGTACAGCAGTATAATGTTATGTATATCAAGCTGCTTGATATAATTGGAAAGGGTTTTTTGGCTTTTAGATCTTGATATACAACAAAAAAAGTAATTGTTTACATTGTGTCATTTTGCATAATGCCCAATTCCATGTATTTGGTTTTAATTATTCAGTTCTGATGGTCTTAGGCCCGGTTCACATCTGCGTTCGGGGATTCTGTTCAGGGATTCTGCTTGGGGCACCCCGAAGGGAAACCTTTCCCCGTAAATAAGCGGTTACGTAAGGAAACCCATAGACTATAATGGAGTCTGTGTGGTTTCTGCACGAAAAATGCGGAGAGAAAAGCGCTGCTTGGAGGAGTTTTCTCTCCGCATATTTCATGTGGATAGCGGAACAGAATGCAGATGTGAACTGGGCCTTCAAACAATGAAACTTGAAGAAAGGCGTAAGGAAAAGTTCATATCAGCTTAATTTCTAGTCTCATTCATCTTCTTTCACTGTAATGTTGAAAAACAAGATGGAAAGTTTCTTTCTTTTTGTTTGATTTTAATTCAGAAGGTAAAGTTCACACACACACCATCTTATACTCCATCTAGAACAATAAAAAAACTAAATGGACAAAATCTTAGTTTTAAGTGGGGCAACACAGTGGCTCAGTGGTTAGCACTGCAGCCTTGCAGCACTGGAGTCCTGGGCTTGAATCCCGCCAGGAACAACATCTGCAAGGAGTTTGTATGTTCTCCTCGTGTTTGCATGGATTTCCTCCCATTCGACAAAGACATACTTATGAGAAAAAAAAGTACATTGAGATCACTATATGGGGCTCACAATCAACATTTAAAAAAAAAATTAAAAAAAAATCTTAGTTTTCAGTGTGTTGTGATACAGTGATTGAAGGAAATGTGAACTTAGCCTAAAGAATTATCCAGTTTCTAATATAGATGGTCTATTCTTAACATAGGTCATCAATATTACATAGGCGGGTGTCAGACCCTCGGGGATCTAACATTATTGTCATGTTCTGAGGTGTAAAAATATGTGGAACAATTCTAAAAAAAATCTATAGGGGCTATCTAACATTTTTAAATTTAATGGCCTATTCTTAAGATAGGCCATTCATTTTAGATAAGTTGGAGGTGCCTGACTCTCAGCACCCCAACTGATCAGCTGTTTGAAGGGGCTGCGGCACCCATATAAGAACTATGACCTCTTTAGGGTGCATTCACACAGAGGCGCTGAATTTGGTGTGGAATCCTCCTCAGATTCAGCGCCATTTTCCTCCATGTGAATGCCTCTTATTAGCACTGCAGTTATCAGAACACGGTACTTTTTGTTGTGGTATTACATTGATGAACTTTTCATGTGAGTATGTTGTTGAGTGAACCCTCTCAGGATTGGCCATTAATCCTCCCATCTCCCTTTTCTCCTTACAGCAGGGAAAGAGAAATAAGCCTCGTGCGGGGGTTTATATAACTTTATAACAGAAGTCCCACGCATGGTGAGATTCAACATGCCCAACCCTGACATATGCATATATAATATGCTGTTTGGCAAGCATTCACTTAGCTTAACTTGGTCATGGGTTGGAAACGACCATGGAATCTGCAAGTTCTCCTCATGCTCTCAGAAGTTTCCAGTATGTACACCAGTTCCTCTCCATACCCAAAAATGTGCCTAGAGTAACTGGTGCAATATGTGTGTACAATTGAGAAATGAGATTCTTCCAGAGTGTTAGATGATGGGGGATTCATGATTTAAGTTTCAACGTGTCTACTATTTCCAGCCAGCGGAGCCCACACAAGCTCACTAGTATATACAAAATTCCTTCCCCTGCCTGTGATTGATGATAAATCAGAAAGGAGAAGAGGACTAGGAATTACTTGTGGTGTCTTCTGATAATGACATGCATCTGAAACACAGCACAACGTAATATAGTCCTCTCAAAGCCAAAATATTCTTAGGTCGTCTTGAGACGTTCACCTTCAGCTCCTTGTAAGAAGAAACAACTGTGGTATTCACAACATTCATCCTCACCTCTTTACGTCCTGCTCACTGGGCCCCTGATATGAAGAGCGGCTTTCACAGTTACATACATAAACACGGCCAGTTGGAACTGGTGGAACTTCTGGAATGTGGAAAGGTTACTGGATGAAAATGTTACTTTTAGAGATGAGCGAACAGTGTTCTATCGAACACATGTTCGATCGGATATCAGGGTGTTCGCCATGTTCGAATCGAATCGAACACCACGTGGTAAAGTGCGCCAAAATTCGATTCCCCTCCCACCTTCCCTGGCGCCTTTTTTGCACCAATAACAGCGCAGGGGAGGTGGGACAGGAACTACGACACTGGGGGCATTGAAAAAAATTGGAAAAAGTCATTGGCTGCCGAAATCAGGTGACCTCCATTTTAGACGAATAGTGGATTTCAAATCCGGGTCATATGAGAATGTGAACTTTGTGACTATGAGACAGGGATAGCTGTACAGGCAGGGATAGCTAGGGATAACCTTTATTTAGGGGGGAATGTTATTAAAAATAACTTTTTGGGGCTCTATCGGGTGTGTAATTGTGATTTTTGTGAGATAAACTTTTTCCCATAGGGATGCATTGGCCAGCGCTGATTGGCCGAATTCCGTACTCTGGCCAATCAGTGCTGGCCAATGCATTCTATTAGCTTGATGAAGCAGAGTGTGCACAAGGGTTCAAGCGCACCCTCGGCTCTGATGTAGCAGAGCCGAGGCTGCACAAGGGTTCAAGCGCACCCTCGGCTCTGATGTAGGAGAGCCGAGGGTGCACTTGAACCCTTGTGCACCCTCAGCTCTGCTACATCAGAGCCGAGGGTGCGCTTGAACCCTTGTGCACACTCTGCTTCATCAAGCTAATAGAATGCATTGGCCAGCGCTGATTGGCCAATGTATTCTATTAGCCTGATGAAGTAGAGCTGAATGTGTGTGCTAAGCACACACATTCAGCTCTACTTCATCGGGCTAATAGAATGCATTGGCCAGCGCTGATTGGCCAGAGTACGGAACTCGACCAATCAGCGCTGGCTCTGCTGGAGGAGGCGGAGTCTAAGATCGCTCCACACCAGTCTCCATTCAGGTCCGACCTTAGACTCCGCCTCCTCCGGCAGAGCCAGCGCTGATTGGCCGAAGGCTGGCCAATGCATTCCTATGCGAATGCAGAGACTTAGCAGTGCTGAGTCAGTTTTGCTCAACTACACATCTGATGCACACTCGGCACTGCTACATCAGATGTAGCAATCTGATGTAGCAGAGCCGAGGGTGCACTAGAACCCCTGTGCAAACTCAGTTCACGCTAATAGAATGCATTGGCCAGCGCTGATTGGCCAATGCATTCTATTAGCCCGATGAAGTAGAGCTGAATGTGTGTGCTAAGCACACACATTCAGCACTGCTTCATCACGCCAATACAATGCATTAGCCAGTGCTGATTGGCCAGAGTACGGAATTCGGCCAATCAGCGCTGGCTCTGCTGGAGGAGGCGGAGTCTAAGGTCGGACCTGAATGGAGACTGGTGTGGAGCGATCTTAGACTCCGCCTCCTCCAGCAGAGCCAGCGCTGATTGGTCGAGTTCCGTACTCTGGCCAATCAGCGCTGGCCAATGCATTCTATTAGCCCGATGAAGTAGAGCTGAATGTGTGTGCTTAGCACACACATTCAGCTCTACTTCATCAGGCTAATAGAATACATTGGCCAATCAGCGCTGGCCAATGCATTCTATTAGCTTGATGAAGCAGAGTGTGCACAAGGGTTCAAGCGCACCCTCGGCTCTGATGTAGCAGAGCCGAGGCTGCACAAGGGTTCAAGTGCACCCTCGGCTCTCCTACATCAGAGCCGAGGGTGCGCTTGAACCCTTGTGCAGCCTCGGCTCTGCTACATCAGAGCCGAGGGTGCGCTTGAACCCTTGTGCACACTCTGCTTCATCAAGCTAATAGAATGCATTGGCCAGCACTGATTGGCCAGAGTACGGAATTCGGCCAATCAGCGCTGGCCAATGCATTCTATTAGCCCGATGAAGTAGAGCTGAATGTGTGTGCTTAGCACACACATTCAGCTCTACTTCATCAGGCTAATAGAATACATTGGCCAATCAGCGCTGGCCAATGCATTCTATTAGCTTGATGAAGCAGAGTGTGCACAAGGGTTCAAGCGCACCCTCGGCTCTGATGTAGCAGAGCCGAGGCTGCACAAGGGTTCAAGTGCACCCTCGGCTCTCCTACATCAGAGCCGAGGGTGCGCTTGAACCCTTGTGCAGCCTCGGCTCTGCTACATCAGAGCCGAGGGTGCGCTTGAACCCTTGTGCACACTCTGCTTCATCAAGCTAATAGAATGCATTGGCCAGCACTGATTGGCCAGAGTACGGAATTCGGCCAATCAGCGCTGGCCAATGCATTCTATTAGCCCGATGAAGTAGAGCTGAATGTGTGTGCTAAGCACACACATTCAGCACTGCTTCATCACGCCAATACAATGCATTAGCCAGTGCTGATTGGCCAGAGTACGGAATTCGGCCAATCAGCGCTGGCTCTGCTGGAGGAGGCGGAGTCTAAGATCGCTCCACACCAGTCTCCATTCAGGTCCGACCTTAGACTCCGCCTCCTCCAGCAGAGCCAGCGCTGATTGGCCGAATTCCGTACTCTGGCCAATCAGCACTGGCTAATGCATTGTATTGGCTTGATGAAGCAGTGCTGAATGTGTGTGCTTAGCACACACATTCAGCTCTACTTCATCGGGCTAATAGAATGCATTGGCCAGCGCTGATTGGCCGAATTCCGTACTCTGGCCAATCAGCACTGGCTAATGCATTGTATTGGCTTGATGAAGCAGTGCTGAATGTGTGTGCTTAGCACACACATTCAGCTCTACTTCATCGGGCTAATAGAATGCATTGGCCAATCAGCGCTGGCCAATGCATTCTATTAGCGTGAACTGAGTTTGCACAGGGGTTCTAGTGCACCCTCGGCTCTGCTACATCAGATTGCTACATCTGATGTAGCAGTGCCGAGTGTGCATCAGATGTGTAGTTGAGCAAAACTGACTCAGCACTGCTAAGTCTGCATTCGCATAGGAATGCATTGGCCAGCCTTCGGCCAATCAGCGCTGGCTCTGCCGGAGGAGGCGGAGTCTAAGGTCGGACCTGAATGGAGACTGGTGTGGAGCTATCTTAGACTCCGCCTCCTCCAGCAGAGCCAGCGCTGATTGGTCGAGTTCCGTACTCTGGCCAATCAGCACTGGCCAATGCATTTCTATGGGGAAAAGTTAGCTTGCGAAAATCGCAAACTGACAGGGATTTCCATGAAATAAAGTGACTTTTATGCCCCCAGACATGCTTCCCCTGCTGTCCCAGTGTCATTCCAGGGTGTTGGTATCATTTCCTGGGGTGTCATAGTGGACTTGGTGACCCTCCAGACACGAATTTGGGTTTCCCCCTTAACGAGTTTATGTTCCCCATAGACTATAATGGGGTTCGAAACCCATTCGAACACTCGAACAGTGAGCGGCTGTTCGAATCGAATTTCGAACCTCGAACATTTTAGTGTTCGCTCATCTCTAGTTACTTTGTTTCTGGGAAGAAGAAGAGAAATAAAGCTTAGAAGACAAAACTATATTCACACTACACGCAGTTATTCAGCCATCTAATAGGTGCAGTGTCCTCCATACACAAATTCTTTCTTTACTGCAGATACTTTAAAACTCAGATCAAGGTTAAGGAGAAATCTGACGATGCCCAGATAGGATACGGCATACGTTGGTATGGTGTTTGTGTTGTGAAATTTTTTGGTTTGGCCATGATCAGATCAAATTCCCTCTAGCGCTAACTATGGGAGGTTTTAATGGGTTGTGTTCACAGATGGGATTTTGGGAATTTTTCACACTCTACAACTGAAAGCATGATGGTTCTTAGTACTGATGTCTTTCAGCAACCAGTTTTGACATGGTGGTGTTATGTCATTCCCTTGTAGTAAGACCACACACAGTGAAAATGCAGTTGAGTGTTGTTCAGCAGTGTATTGGCACTTGAGAGCTTGTGTTTTTTTCTCTGCATTCCCCCCACATTTGACTTTTCTCTGAGCTTGGCCCAGACAGGTATATAGCAGTACAGGGCGATTCTGGATTTTAAGTAGAGATAAGGTGAGGGGAGCAGGCCCGGGACGTGTCCTTGGTGACATACCAGCAGACAGAAAGGTCTGTATAGTGTGAGTGTTACAACTTCATGTGTCCTGCTCAGCGGTTTTACAACTGAATTACCGATTGTTCATTCCCGCTTCACTTTTATTAACTGTTGACTTTAACTATGCAAAGGAGCATTCACATTGTACAGTTATTACTACTTGCACTGATTTTAGATGCAGTTTTAACTGTCTATATCCAATTGCACATTCTTAGTTTGAAATTGAAAGCATCCGAACTTAAAGGGACGCCCTACTTCTGAGTAAAATCCTATAGGCTCCTCCTCTCACATAATAAGTTCCTTATAGCCCCCCTCTCACAAGGTGTAAACAGACATTTAGGGGGGTTCCAACATATATGTGTAGGCTAGCTAGATTTCTGTTTACAGCGGCCATTGGCACGATATTCCAATCTATTGGCCCTTAAAGGGCCAGCAAAAAAGAGATCCCTAGAAGTATAGAGACTTCCAATACTGTCAAAAACATCTTTGCTGCCTTAATACGGTAGATGTCATGTGCTCTGGTGCATGTCGTAGAAATGTATATTGTGTTGTGGCTATTGTTCTAGCACAATATATAAAAAATCCTGACGCATACAGTATACAGCGCACAGGGCTACAAATTTTAATAAGTTCACTTTTACATTTTCTGTTGAATAAAGGTTAAGTTTGATATATTTATCTTTTTTCATGAATGGGAATTTGGGTTTATCTGCTAATAGGCAACTATTACTTAGAGCTTTACTGCTTATGACTGACCATGACTGTGGAGAAATAGGAGACTAAGTCGTTGGTTTGGCCTACTAACTCCACAGCCCTGTTAAGAAGTTATAGGTTTTCGGAGGAAATATGGCTGAAATGCGTAGTTGTTCCTAAAATTAAAGGTCCTGCAGAACAGCCATAACATTAGAACCACCACCTAATAAATGTCAGTCACCAAAACAGATGACCTCTGAAAGTGTCCTTTGTTATGTTATGCATGGTGGTCTTCATGGATCATGGACTTTGCTTTTCTTGTACCTGTTTGAGTTTCGATCTATGGAATTTTGAGGCCAAGACAACAGCTTGAAGTGTTTGTCCTGTTTCTCAAACCTTTCTTGAACAATATTTGTGGTATAGATAAGGTCACTGATATTGATGAATATCTTTACCAGTAAGTGGTGTATTTGCTATGCAATGATGTTTATGTAGATTGAATGTAACAACCACAGGAATGCCAGGACCCAAGGTTTTTATTATTATTATTATTATTGTTTATTTATATAGCACCATTAATTCCATGGTGCTTTACATTTGGGGGTTACATACAGTACACAGAATATACAGGTAGATATAATACTAACAATGACCGACTGGCACAGTGGGGTAGGGGGCCCTGCCCGCGAGGGCTTACAATCTATGAGGGAAGGGGGGTAGAGACAGAAGGAGAGGGGGAGACTGTACAGATGGCAGTGTGGTGACAGTAGTGTTATTGGAGGTTGTAGGCCTTCCTGAATAGGTGAGTCTTCAGGGCCTTCTTGAAGCCTGTGATTGTGGGGGTCAGTCTTATGTGTTGTGGTAAGGAGTTCCAGAGTATGGGGGATGCATGGGAGAAATCTTGGAGACGGTTGTGTGAGGAGCGGATGAGAGCAGAGCGGAGTAGGAGGTCATTGGAGGATCTGAGGTTACGTGTGGGCAGGTAGCGGGAGATTAGGTCAGAGATATATGGAGGGGACAGGTTGTGGATGGCTTTGTATGTTAGCGTTAGTAGCTTGAATTCATTTCGCTGGGTTATGGGTAGCCAGTGGAGGGACTGGCAGAGGGGAGCAGCCAATGAAAATCGGGGGGAGAGATGAATTAAACGAGCAGCGCAGTTTAAGGTGGACTGGAGGGGGGCGAGGGTGTTTGCTGGGAGTCCTCGGAGAAGGGTGTTGCAGTAGTCTAAGCGGGAGATTATGAGGGCCTGGACGAGCATTTTAGTAGTTTCAGGGGTGAGGAAGGAGCAGATTCGGTGGATGTTTTTGAGTTGGAGGCGGCAGGAAGTGTTGAGAGTTTGAACGTGTGACTTGAAGGATAGGTCGGAGTCCAGGGTTATCCCAAAGCATCGGGCCTGTGATACAAGGGTAATTGTGGTCCTAGAAGAACTTTGCCCAGAGCAATGTACTGCCTCCACGTGCTTGCCTTCTTCACATAGTGCTTCCTGTGCGGTCTCTCCCCCAGGTAGGATATAAATGAATGAAATAAAAGTGAAACTGAATCTTTACCCTCAAAATTATACATGGATCTGCTCCAGTTGCTCTATAACATGCTGCCCACAGGTAGTATGTACAACATGACACGTTTCCCTTTATAGGGATCATCTGGCTTCTGACATTGGTGGCTTATCCTTAGGATAGGCCATCAATATTAGATCTGTAGGGTCATAGATTTCAATGAGACAAGGTTGCTGTACACATTCTCACTGTTACAGATTGTACCGCAAGTGAGCAGCACAGCTTATGGTATGTAAGCAATACCAGTTATATAATGTCTCGGTACTGGTGAACTATAGAAGCCAGTGTGGTTATTCCATTAGTGTCTCATAGAAATCTATTACTCCTGTAGATCTAATATTATTGGCTTGTCCTAAGGATAGGCCGTCAATGTTAGAAACCAGATAGCACCTTTAAGTTTTTCAGCAATGTGTGGTACTGGACAATGGGGCTAGCATTCACTGCCCATGAGATAAGGCTGGCTGTGCATATCCCTGCTGCAAGTTTACTGGCTATCTTTACTTGGACAACTTTTGGTAGATACTAACCACTGTATAGTGAGAACACCCCATGAGACCTGCCTTTTAAAGAAGGTTTGATCTTGTTGATGAGTCATCACAATTTGGTCCTTGTCAGTATCATTTCTTATGCTTGTCCATATTTTCTGCTTCCGTCAATTCCTTGCTGCTCCCCTTCATAAGTGCTTTTGTAATAAGATAAATCCATGTTTTTCACTTTGTGTCCATAGTTTTAGTATTAATGCTGATTGCTCTTTTACATCTATGTACTATAACATACAGCAAAGTGAGCAGGTCCTGCAGCTCTTCTGTGCATTGATGACTGGTATACATACACTACTGTGTGTCAAATAAACCATTGCAAGTTTCACCGCTAGTTTTCCATTACTGGTTCGCTGTTAAGGAGTGTTCACTCAGAGTTGGTGGATTTCCCCTCAAAAAACTACTTCTTACTTTCCCATTTACTTCAGTGGGAGTCAGGCAGATTTTATTTCCTCTAGCCGAATTTTTTTTTTCACCCAGAGGAAAAAAAATCATCACGATCTATCTTCAGGTGAATTCTGCCATTCAAACCTCATTGAAATGAATAAGAAGTAGAAAAAATGCTGCTCCTGATTCTCATTGAAGTGAATGGGAGAATTTGGAGTTGTTTTTTTGAGGCTAGGACGGGTATATTAAAAGGGGGTGGGGCATTAATTGGGGACTAAGTAATATTATCCAGGGTCTCATTCAGACCCACAGGAATAAGAGTGTTGAATTTGTATATCCAAAAAAATTCATTTTTTTCTTAATATCTTGAAACTGTTAGGTACAGTAGATGGAACCTGATCAATAGGGGTTACTGAAAATCCTATAAAGCTATTATTGTGAATTTGAGCTGCATGCTTAGATACACTGTCTTTCGTATAGTTATTGTTAGAATGATGCTTATTTATTCTTTCTCTTAAGGCCATTGTTGTGCGGCCAATGCACTGGAGGCCACAAGGACATTCAAGTAGATAAATTATGTAGCGAGATGAACAATCCAGTCTATTGTTAATGTAAAAATTTCACCCGTAGAACGACTGATAGCCTTGGTTCTGTTGTGTTTAACACATTCACAAAACTTACATCTCTTGTGGCCACATTTGTAACAACCTCCTATTTTAGAGTTATTATTGGTTGTTCTGAGGTTAGTGTTACATATTTTTTAGGGCCTAGAATGCTTTTCAGGGTTCTGGCTCTTCTAAATGTAATTTTTGGTGTTTTGGGGAAAAGGTATTTTAGGAAGTGGTCCTTCAGGAGACTGTGTATTGAGAAAATCGACTGAATTTTATTGCGCGCTCCATTATAGGTAGTTATAAAATTGCTTTTTTAGGAATCATGTATACTCTTAGATTTAAATACAAGGCATTCACCCTGAGAAAGGATGTCTAATTGTTTGCTTGTTGTCTCTCTGACTTTTTTAGGGTAGTTTTTTTTTTTAAACAAATCTATTTTTTAGTATGGTACTTGGTTGTCCTTCAAGCAATTATGGCATATTCTCTTAAACAAGCCATAGGGTACATTCCGTTTCTACTTATTAAAGTGTCGACTATGGAAGTCTAATAGACTATTGGAGTTCACTTCTTTAAAGACATGCAGTTTTATATACCGCTAGAAAGCCGACAGTGAGCTGAATTCAGCGCACTGTCAACTTTCCCATTATGTGCCCCGGTGCAAGAGATATCGTGCCATTACCAATATCTCTTCACTGTCAGAAGAGTGTTCCTGACATTCTAGCTGAGCTGTGAGGAACGCCCCTCCTGAGAGTACTGTCCCTAGTTCTGTACTTTCAGAGGAGACATTCCTTACCACCCAGCCATAACAGACAGTGAAGAGATATCAGTAACAGCACAGGTATCTCTTGCCCCGGGACACATAACAGGAAAGCTGTCAGTGTGTTGAAATCAGCGCACTGTCGGCTTTCTTGCGGTATATAACACCGCATGTGCCCGAGGACATGAAAGGTCCTCTTTAAAGTGGGTTTTGGTATTTGTTTATTTTCCCCAATTAGGACAAAGTTCAGATGTTCTATTCGCCTTCAGTCGCCTTTTCCCCAGAAAAGAAAGACCCCTATTATTGTTGAGATAGACTGCGAATTTGTGGAATGATTCGGAAATACCTTTCCAAATGAAAACCAGATTGTCGATATATTCTTGTAATAAATGATATTTTCTGACTATTTGTGTTGTTCATAAATGAGTATACTTTCAAATTCACCCATATACAGGTTGGTATAACCTGGGGCAAAATATGTGCCCATGGCTGTGTCATGTAACTGTTGTGGGGAAGTTAGCTCGATAGAAGCAGCGATGCAGACCCAAACAGTCAAGACAGGGACACAAAATGTGCAGCAAACTGGTTTATTTAGAAAAAAAACAGGAAAATAGATAAACCTTGACTTCAGGCACAAAATAAATAAGACAAAATACAACCTTAACTCTAGGCAAAAATAAAATAAATACCTGCTCATCTTAGCCACTAGCTAAACAGAATAGCTAACCTAACTATACATGTGGCTTACTTCCATCCACATGAACAAAACAGGAACAATATGGTCTCACCAGACTCAGGGTTACAGAACAGAACCATACACGTCCTTTCACCTCATGGAACTGCCTTGCAATGCAGGAGCTGCAGCCTTTTTTGGCCCAGTAAAGAGCTCAGGATCTACACCTGGGCTGAGGCCTACTCTAGATCCAGCCTGGACCACGCATATGTCAGAAACCTGTGGGAGATATAGCAGGACTCCAGCACTCTGCCTGTCACCTTCTCACATACCCCCCTCCCCCTTTGTTCGAATCTGTAGGGGCGGACACTTTTGACCCACATACCCATTGGTCCAGGATAGAGCATCAGCATTTCCCTGCAGCTTGCCTGCCTTCTGTTCCACAGTGAATGTAAAGTTTTGCAGGGTCACAAACAACCTGGTGACTCTGGCGTTTCTCTCTTTAGTATGGCATATCCATGTTAGAGAGGAGTGATCAGTGACCAGCTTATAGTGTCGGCCCAGGAGGTAGTACCTTAGGGATTCAAGGGCCCACTTAATGGTTACAAACTCCCTCTCTATAATGCTATAATTTATTTCAGGTGGCGTAAGCTTCCTATTCAGGTAGGTAACTGGGTGCTCTTCACCATCCACCATTTGGGACAGCACTGCGCTATACCCCACATCAGAGGCGTCAGTTTGAACCACAAACTCTTTGGTAAAGTCAGGTGTGACCAACTCTTTTGACTCCTGCTTCTGTGCCTTAGACAGGGTCTCTACTATGTGCACCTCAGGTGAGGCCCTACCAGCAGTAGTAACCTTGTTAGGGGTACCTACTGACGTCAACACTTCCCTATCCTTCCAGGGTTTTAGTAAATTTATATGGTATATTTGTTTTGGGCTTTCTCTAGCCTGGATGATACATCTTATAATTTACTTCCCCCGCTCTTTCAATCATTTCGCATGACCCTTGCCATTTGGCCAGAAATTTACTTTCTACCGTGGGAATTAATACCAACACCCAATCACCTGGACTAAAGGTTCTAAGTTAAGCCATTTGGGCCTGCTCCATATGCTCTTTCACAATAGGCATTACTGCTGAAGTTCTGTCCTGCTTCAGGGTAATGTGTTCAATAACACTCCTGGTTGCTCCCAGGTTTCCTTGGCCATGTCTAGGAGACCACATGGGTGTCTACCATACAACAACTCAAATGGGGAAAAATCTGTGGAGGACTGGGGTGTCTCCAGGATTGCAAACATTAAACAGGGCGGTCAGCAATCCCAATCTTTACTGTCCTTGCTAACCACCCTCTTTGACATGCCTTTAAGGGTTTTATTGAACATCTCCACTAGACCATCTGTCTGGGGTTGATATACAGAGGTTTGCAGGTGCTTAATTTTCAGGAGCTTATACATTTCTTTCATTACCTTGGACATAAAAGGAGTCCTTTGGTCAGTCAGGATCTCCTTGGCTATACCTGTCCAAGAGAACATATAATAGAGCTCCTTGGCAATTAGTTTAGCCGAAGTATGTCTCAAGGGTACAGCTTCAGGGTATCAAGTAGCATAATCTAACACCACTAGTATATACTGATGCCCCTAGCAGACTTTATAACAGGACCTACCAAGTCCATGGCCACTCTTTCAAAGGGTACCTCTATAATGGGTAGGGATACCCAAGGCCTCCTGAAGTGTGACACAGGAGCGGTTAGTTGACACTCTGGGCAGGAGTTACAATACTCTTGAATATGTTTATCAATTCCTGGCCAATAGAAACGCTGTAGAATGCGCTCTTTGGTCTTTTCATACCCCAGGTGTCTTCCTAACACATGTTTATGTGCCAAATCTAACACTACCCTCTGATAGGGCCGGGGCACCACCAAATGCTCAACAATTCCCCCCCCGTATTTGGTTCACCATATACAGTAGGTCCTGACTCATGGACATATGGGGGAACTCCTTATCAGACCCTGGATATTGAGGTTCACCATTTACCACCTTTACATTTTCTCTGGCCAGAGCCAGATTAGTATCTCTCATTTGAGCAGTCTCAAAATTGTCACGGTCACCTTGAGCTCCGGCATCTCAGGAACTCCCTCCTGACCTTCAGCATCACCAGCTAACACAGAGAGGGGGAAATCATTACCATCTTGGGTCACCCCTACAGCTGGTGTTTCCCTGACATGATCAAAAGGTTCAGGATTAACCTTAGGCAAGACATTATCAACATTTTCAGGACGCGGTAGCTTCTAGTTTTTTCACATATCCCGTAACAGAGGAAAATCCCTCCTTATAATCACATTATAGAACAGGGACTTAACCACGCCCACTTTGTGGAGGCGGTGCCAGAGTTAGTTGTTATGGAGACCTCTGCAATAGGATACTCCCTAGTTTCACCATGTATGCACAAGGCCCCAATAGTTTGTCCACTGTACAGTGCAGGGGCGACTAGATCATGGTGCACCAGGTTTACCAGAGTCCAGGAGAGCAAGTATTGCATGCCCTGCTTTAGTCACAGTACACATTTGCGGTTCAGATGCAGTTTCTGCTGAACATTGGGTTGAGCAAACAGGGACACCCACCTAGAACTGCTGCAGTCCATGAGCTCAGTCGTCAGGGGACAGTAAGCAGCCACATGACCCAGTTCATGGCACCGCCAACATCTAAGACAGTATGGGTCTCCGTTCTGAGACCTAGGTTTAAATTTCACAGTCCAGCTGCCTGTTCCCCCTCTGAGCGTTCTCCCACCACAACCTTCCTTACCCCTACCGTAGTTGATACAGTCTTACCAGTCTTGGGGGTAACAGGTCTGGAAGATTTCTGCAGTAGCTCCTCCGTGGCTCGGTACCGTTCCAATAAACACACCAGTTGCTCAGCCATTGTAGGTCCCGCTTGTCCAACCTGCGCTGAACCTGTCCAATACCACTTTCTCCACCATCTGTGCTGGAGTCGCCTCCTCAGGCTGAAGCCATTTCTTTACCAGATACAGCAGGTCATGCATCTGTGATCAGGGTGGGAGACGTGGTGTTTGTGAAAATGGGATTCTAATAGAGATGAGCGAATAGTATTTGATCGAATAGTAGTGTTCGATCAAAAACCTCCATTTGCATAGTTATTGGTGTACTCAGACGAATACCATGCGGAAAGGCGGGAAATATTTGTTTCACCTCCAACCTCTCCTGGCGCCTTTTTTTTTTTTTTAACACCAATGTCTATGGAGGGGAGGTATTCGATCGAATATACTCGCTCATCTCTAGATTCTAATAATAGAATCCCTTTAAAGGCAATAACTTAAAAGGGGTCTTGGGCAGGAAAAGAGGCTGGCAGAAGAAGGGACAGAAGGAAATGGTTTCGTTGCTTCTTCAAGGATCCGCTTTGTTGTAGAGGCTTTGCAAAATCAGTCGGGAGACCTTTTGAAATACTCTCTGGAATAAAAGACTGTGGTTTTATCTACGTGAATTTTTATTTATTTTTTTTCAAATGGACCCTAAATAACATCTTAGAATTCATAAGACTTAGAACATGTCCTTTTTATACCCAATTTCATGGCTGGCTTGACCAAATATAAGACCCAGTCATCTGCTGACTGTATCTCATGATAAACAATTTATGTTTGGCAAACCGTGTGGCAAAAAAATATTTGTTGGGGGAAGGTTAGGCGCTCCATTTCTAGACTACTACCTGACTATATAACTTCAACTGAAGACTTTACCACTGACTACCACTGTAAAAAATAATATAAAACCTATACTGTACTGTATATGTTTTTTGTGAGATGCCTAAAATGCATGAATTTTAACCCCATCAAATTAAAGGCGTCCAATGGATGAAATTGACTTGTACACCAGCAGCTCTTCTGGAATATACAGTATATGCCAGGCTGAAACACAATGGTCCAGATTTAGTATTGTGGAAATGAAAATACACTGCAATAAATGTGGCACATCTTGGTGTATTAGTTTGGGATAAAAAAATTTCAGCTTTCTGGACATGTAGTTATGGCTTCCTAGAAGAAGGGACATGGCTTAAAATGCGCTAAATCCTCTTCCTCTAATAATGTGTTGTAAAATTCTGCTTAATAGTAAGCCGACTAAAGTAGGTCAACGTTGTCATATGCTAAATTGTTGAAATGATTTAACATTCCCATGTTGTTTGGATACAGGTACGACACACTGTGTTCAGGCTTCTCTGTGTCGCTAGCACCACCTGTGTTCATCTTTGGGATTGTTTACAGTAAGCATTTATGTCCTTTCCCTCATGCAACCACAAGACGGCGCACTGTCTAGAGGAAATGAGAAGTAGGACAGTACAGTGCCTTGTTATTCCACAAGTTGGAGCTGTGTAGCTGCTTGAGGAATGCAGACAGCCTACGCCCTAAACACAGCACAGCAATGTGCCTACACATCACATAACTGCCTTAGGCCTCATGATACAATGATCCAAATACGGATACAGATTCATTAATAAAAAGTCTACACGGCATTAACTAAATCTACACCTTTGTCCTATTCGTTTTCTTTATTTAATCTCGAGTAGTTTTATACAAGAAGTGCAGATTATTTTACAAAAGTCACAGGAAAACAGCAAGATATATGTATATAGGTATGTATGAACTGTTCACACAATAGACTTTAAAGTATAGTGAAGTTCACACTACCATTGTGAACACCCATTACTTTCATCCATCATAGGATGAGAGGAGCAGCCTGTCACCGCGACAGAGTGATGGAGTCTGTGATGTAAATAACAGGATGTAAGATGTCCGCCTCTTGTTACCCTCATGTTAAACATGACAGAGTCTTAAGTCAAGTTTACTTTTGCAATGGAAGAAAAAGACCTGCATGTATACAGAAAGCTTATGTCATGTTTAACGTGACACATACCTCCCAACCGTCCAGATTTCCGCGGGACATTCACGATTTCGGTGACTTGTCCCGCGGTCCCGGTTGGTGGGAGGTATGTCCCGATTTCAACTCAGATCTCCGTCCAGAGGACACAAATCTGAGTTGAACACATACGCGGCTAAAGCAAGGAGCTGTCACAGCTCAGCTCCTTGCTTCGCCGCTGCACGCCGACTACTGGCTGTGTAGACGCGATGTGATGACGTCACAACACGTCTACAACTGTGTGCGAGAGAGGCGCGGAGAGAGCGGCGGGGGAGCGAGGAGAAGGTAAGTGTAATGTGTACACTGAGGTGGAACGTGAAACTGGGGGCAGATGAAGGAGAGGACGGCATGACACCGGGGGGAGAGATGGAGGGACATGAATATGGGGGCAGAGATGTGGAGACATGAATCTGAGGGCAGAGATGGAGAGGACATGAATCTGGGGCAGAGATTGGGGGACATGAATCTGGGGGAAGAGATGGAGGGGACATGAATCTGGGGGCAGAGATGGGGGACATGAATCTGGGGGCAGAGATGGGGGGACATGAATCTGGGGGCAGAGATGGAGGGGACATGAATCTGGGGGCAGAGATATAGGAGGGACATGAATCTGGGGGCAGAGATGGAGGGGGGACATGAAACTGGGGGCAGATGATGGGTGTATATGAAACTGAAGGAGAGATAGAGGGGGACATATAATTTACGAATGACTGTAGGAGGATTATACTGTGTGCGGGCACATGAAAAATTAATGAGAATGGGCAGAGTCAACACAAAAGTAAGCGGGGCTAAATTTGCTGCGGCTAGCTACGCGCGCCACACATTTTGTCCCTCTTTCGGTTCTTCAAAAGTTGAGAGGTATGATGATAGTGAATGCAGAGGGTGCTCTGTCTGCATTTTACAGTTCATATCTGTTGCTCTTATCCTATGAATGATGAGAACCAGTGGCGTAACTAGGAATGGCGGGGCCCCCTCCAAGAGGGGTACATGGGCGTGCAGGCTGTTTGTGAATAAGAGGGTGACGTGGGGTGCAGGGTGTGTATAAGTAAGAGGGGGAATGGGGGTGCAAGCTGTGTGCAAGCAAGAGGGTGATCTGGAGGGGGGAACTCCCCATTCCACCGCCCACAGCCTGCACCCCCATTCCCCCGTCTTTCACACACACAGCCTGCACCCCCTTCCCCCTTCTTTCTCACACACAGCCTGCATGCCCATGTACCCCTCTTGCTCACACACACAGCTTGCACCACCCATTCTCTCCTCTTGCTCACATAGGGCAGAATAGGGGTGGAGAATGTGAGTAGGAGGGGTACATAGGTGTGCAGGCTGTATGTGAGAAAGGAAGGAATGGAGGTGCAGACTTTCTCACACACAGCCTGCACACCCATGTACTCCTTTTCCTCACAGCCTATAACCCATTCCCCCCATTGTACACTGACCTGTACTATCCGGGTAGTTCCGCCCACAAAAGACACTGAGTCTATGTTAGTAGATTAAGGGACCTTTGATGACGTCATGTCTCAGGTCCTTCAATCTACTAGTATAGATGCCGGCACAGGGCCTGGGGACAGCGGGCAGGAGATAGAAGTTTCTCCTGCCCGCTGTCACTATGCAAGTGCTGGGAGGCAGGGCCCGGACAGCAGGCGGCCCCTGCTTGGGTACAGTAGTAATGGCAACAATTGCTGACTTTACTACTGTTAAAAGATGGACTGTGGAGGAGGCAGCTCCTCCCCATCTTCAGGCAGCCCCCGGCGCTGCAGTAAATAGGGAGTTACTCCAGCAGGTAACGGCCTATTTAAAAAAAAAAAATCTGCAGCAGTAGCAGCTGTCACCGGGCCCCCTTAGTATCCCGGGCCCTGTGGCAGCTGCCTCCGCTTCTACCACAGTAGTTATGCCCCTGATTTGAGAGCAAAGAACATTAATAACAGTAATGGGAATCTACTGTATGGCCTTATTCATATGTCATAGTGATTGTGAGCCAGGACCAGAAGTGGAGACTACAAAGAGATAAGGAAAAATGGAAAGATTTGTACATGTTCTGTGTTTCTTTACCTGCTCCTGGTTTTGGCTCACAATCAGTAATGTGAATCCCTACCCAACAAACTGTCATGTGAATAAGGCCTGGTTCGGGGAGTCCACATGTGGGCCCCTGAACGGAATACCGAACGCATTGGCAAGCGGTGAGCTTATGAAAGCACACGGACCCCATTGACTATAATGGGGTCCATGTGTTTTCTGTGCGGTGTCTGCACAGAACATGCGGAGAGAAAAGCACTTCATGAACTACTTTCCTGTCCACATGACTTGTTCGAAAACCGCGTAGAAAGCACACGGACCCCATTATAGTCTACGGGGTCCGTGTGCTTTCACTGCTCTCTGCTTATCAATGCATTTGGTATTCCATTTGGGGGGTCCCCATGAGGACTCCCCGAATGGAATACCGAACGCAGATGTGAACCAGGCCTAAGGCCCAAATGCACATGAAGAGCATGTGAAAAACTCACAAAACACAAGAATAAATGTAAAGCATAAAGAATAGCTCTGCCAATGTCCTGAATAGTGATAATAAATAAATTGGATGATCATCAATGACTGACGCTATGATCAGATGTGGGTGATGTGTATATATATATATATATATATATATATATATATATGTATATATATATATACACACACACATATATCCACCTTTGATGATATGACTTGATATCCCTCCATTATTCCTACAAGCGGTGTATTATTGGACAGTGGTGACTCAGCTGCCATTTCTACTTGTATTACTAATGGCTTTGTAAAGTAATTGGGTGAGTTCTGGGAATGTAGCTGACTGTACACTTCTAATGGAGCTTTTACTATCTGCACTTACAGCAGTTGCATCTAAGTAAAGATCGATAACACTTATCAGGGATGAGCAAATTGATTCCTTTTTCCTGATTCGCCCCACCACACTACTTTTGGGGTCCATCACCCATAAAACACATACACAAAACAAGAGAAATGTCCACAGCTCTCAAAATACAAATACAGTGAAGTCGGTTAAACTCTCAAGTGCCCGAAAGACGTCCTCCGGTTAGGACAAAGAAACAAATTCAAATCTGAAAAAAGTCTTCAGCACAGAGAGTATATAAAAAATGTAAACTTTTATTTAATAAATTTAAAAATCATCAATAAGTAGTTCCAGACACAAAAAAAGAAAAAGAGGGTATGTGGAAGAAAAAAACTCACATTAGGCATGCATGCGGCATTCAGTTAAAGCCTACGCGTTTTGGGACATCCGTTCCTTACTCATGGCGATTGCCGGACACGATCTGCCAGGTTTCTGTCTTCTGTCTGCAGAAGAAGGAAACCTGAAAACGTTTATCGGGCGCTGGTGTGAACCCAGCATCAGAGAGGAAATCGAGGTTAAGAAAAGAAATTTAAGATCTTAAATATTGATGATCTATCCATAAGACGGGGCACCAATATTAGATCAGTGGGGGCCAAGACCCAGGAAGCAGTGGCACATGATAAGCGCTGCTTCCACTAGGCAGGCCAGTGACAACACATTCGTTAGTCATATGACGAGTGTAGTTCAGTCCCATTTAATTAAGTAGGTGTGATCTGCAATACCAAACATAACCACTATACAAAGAGCTGTACAGAGCAGTGCTTGTAAACGATGAGGAGGCTGCAGCGACTGTCTGAACACTACATTCTCTTCTGATCATGGGATTGCCAGGTGTCAAAAATGAGCCAATCTAATATTGATTGCACCGATCTATACTAAAGACAAGGTCACTGATATCTTATTGTCAGACAACCCCATCAAAGACCGAAGGAGGGGAAAGGTAATGGTGCATTTTATGGAAAGCCTAGAGGACCAAAACTGGGAAATGATTATTTGTCATTGAATTGAGCTTTTCATTCACTATTTTCTAGAGCCCAGTCTTAACCTTGGAGCAGCGCTTCCAGTTTTGGTGATAAAGAGAACTTTTCACAGTTTTCAGTATATTTTCAGTATAATCTTCCCCACCAGTATGTGAATGAATACAGAGTCTTGAGTTTACAGGTTTTGCAGATTTAGGCCATGTCTCATGGAGGAGAGTCTGTTTTAAGAAGTTTTACTGACTTTTCTCATAGATTACTATTTTTATGTGTCAAGTATATTTTTACCTGCATCATGCCTGCATGGATTGTCTTGTATTTGCAGTTTAGTGTTTCTGAATCTCCTATATTATGCTCACTTGGTCGGTTCTCAGTTATTTGTTTGCTATTGTACAGTTACTCCTAGCAGAATTACATGTAAATAAACCAGTAGGTATAATGGATAGGGAAGACAAATCTAAATTGTGCTGCAGACATAATCCAATTATTCGAAGGAAAAAATAATTAGTGCACCACATATGAAGTCTTTAACGGTCATAGAACTGACTGCCCAGCAAAACACTGCAGATATTTCAACTTTTTATGAAAACACAGGTACCCTTTCAATGCCACAACCCAACAATGAAATAAGTGGCTGGAAATTGTGGGTCAAGGCACTGATACAAATTAGAGGAAAGCCAATCAAACTTTGAACAGTTGAGTATGCATTCATATAGGGGAGATAGGGATTACAGCTGTTGGCTAAACCAGCATTTCAGTATAATTTCACGCCTACACCATATCCATCTCCTTCCACCATCTGTTCACCCAACAGTCACTGATCTGTCAGTAGATCACATTACACTCACTCAGGTTGGTATCCTGTTCCCAGAAAATCTGGACAATATTTGGCATGAAAAAGAATATTGTTTTTTGTCACACACTTTTAGAATCACCTCTATATTCAGTCTTTTTTGTTGCGTAGAAGAAATGAGATCTTATTATATTGTCCACCCTGTCTAGTATTGAACAAAAGACGCTGAGTAAACCATCTTTTCTGGTTTAACCCAATTGTATGTCATGATCAACCTCTATTCTGTGATAGTAACCTCTTGTATGCTGTGATCAAGACTGTGATCTTGGCATACAAGGGAAAAAAGCAAAAAGTGCATTCCCGTTTGTGAAAGTGATGCAATCTAAACCTCCATATCTCATGTATCTTGTATGGGTAGAAACCTCAGAGTACATACTTTGTAATTAGAGATGAGAGAACACTAAAATGTCCGAGGTTCGAAATCCGATTCGAACAGCCGCACACTGTTCGACTGTTCGAACGGATTTCGAACCCCATTATAGTCTATGGGGGGGTAATGCTCGTTTCAGTGGTAGGCAAAATTCGATAACATTATACTTACCAAGTCCACGAGTGACGGTCGGGCTGGATTCTCCTTGAAGTCTTCTCCCGGCGCAGCGCCCCCGCGGCGTCTTCCGGCTGGAATTCACTCTGCCTAGGCATCGGGGCCTAGGCAGAGCCGACTGTGCATGCGCGGTCGGCTCTGCCCAGCCCAACGCCTGAGCAGAGCCGACTGCGCATGCGAGGGCATGCCCGTGCATACGCAGTCGGCTCTGCTAGGCCGAATGCCTAGGCAGAGTGAATTCCAGGCGGAAGACGCCGCGGGGATGCTGCACGGAGAAGACTTCTAAAGGTAAGAGAAGAACCAGCGTTGATTGGCAGAATGTATAGCATTCTGCCAATCAACGCTGATTCTGCATCGAACCTTAAACTTCGAACACCTACTCGATCGAACACTACTCGCTCATCTCTATTTGTAATATATCTTATTAAGGAGATCCGTTTCCTTCATCACGTACTAGGAAACATATTTCTTGAATAAGATATTTTACTTTCTTACATTATTTTATAATTGGAGGTACACATAAAGGAATTCTATCACTAGAATACCCTTTTTACAATAAATACACATAGGAATAGCCTTAAAAAAGGTTATTCTTCTCTTACCTTTATTATTCTGATCCGCACCGCCATTCCTGAGGAATTTCTTCTTTCTTCCTTATGCAAATGAGTTTTCTCACAGCACTGGGGGAGTCCCCAGTGCTACTTGAAAACTCTCCAGCGATGGCCTCTGCCTTCTTCACCACCTCCGCCTCTCATGCTTCTTCTTCTCTGGGTCCAAAAGCGCCAACTGTGCATGTCCGTCAGCCATTTTCCTGTGTGCTGAACGGTAAAGGCTACAGGAAGATGGCTGACTACGCATGACTGCTGATGACGCTAAGCTGTAATGCCCATCCTTCTTCCAGTGGGGAGATATCAGTGCCGAAACTAACGGCACCAATATCTTCAGCACAAGGGCATATATTAGGAAAGCCGGCAGTGTGCTGAATTCAGCGTACAGTTGGTTCTCAAGTGGTATATAATACTGCACATTGATGAGGACATGAAAGGTCCTCTTAAATGGCTTAGTCTTCACCTGACATGTGGGTACACTGCCACGCCATGGATATGTTCTGTATTTTATGCTCCAGGAACTCAATCCCTATTAGAGAGCAGTTGAGAGGGTTGATCTGACCTTAAATCTCACCTTGTTCATGTGCTGAGGATGCTGCATGCAACTAAGGTGGCATTAAACAAAGCTACAATGATGAGCACTGTTAATGTCCCCTGTCTCCTTGTTTTAGATGTGTAAAGTGTTCATGAGACCGGGAAATGACTATATTAAATCCACATTGATCAGGTTAGCAAACTTATCAGGCCTATTAATCTTTAGACCCCTTCCACTTCTCTTGAAGATTACGGTATCTGCTAGTTGTACTGCTGACTTTCCCATTAAAATCTGTAATATTCATGTGTATCATTGGCTCTGACCACATATGACCACTTTTGGTGGCATGTACCATATTATGAAATACACAGTCCAGTCATATTAATGTGACCACCACCTACTTTTGATGTCAACGTTAAATAACCAATCGCAGAAGGCACGTGTCATCAGCCATCTGGGTGAACTCATCATTGTGGAAGGCACGATGGATCAACACAAGTATGCGTCTATCCTTGCGGACCATGTTCACCCCTACATGTGAATTGTTTTTCTATCGGATGATGGCATCTACCAGCAGGACAATGCAACGTGTCATAAAGCTCGCAGTGTACCTGCGTGGTTCGAGGAGCACCAGGATTAGTTTTCCATACTCCCTTGGCCAGCGAATTCCCCGGACTTGAACCCAATTGAAAATCTGTGGGACCACCTCGATCGGGTTTTTCACGCCATGGATGCTCAACCGCGTAACCTAGCGCAGATGGCCACGGCACTAGAGTCAGCATGGCTCAACATCCCAGTGAACATCATCACAACATCCCCTCTCTTCCTGTACGTCTCGCAGTGGTCCGCTTTGCGAAAGGCGGTTTTTCTGGATTTTGACAGGTGGTCGCATTAATGTGACTAGACTGTGTATATGAAGTCAAATGCAATGCCCCATCACCAACACTTTAAAGAGTAACTTGTGTTCCATGAAGTTTTTGACATGCCATAGTGGTTGTGTTACTGCACATAGACTAGTTGACTCAATAGATTCCATTGTATTCTGAGAGCTTTTTCTGGAGAAAAGATTTACATGTCATGTACATAGGTGGCTTTATCAGCATCGACTTTACATTTATAGCACTTTCTATATATAGATATTGCTTCGTTAAATAGCTAATAAAATATAAGGCTCTGTTCATATCAAGATTATTAAAATATGCCAGTGAACCATGTACAAAGCCAAATATAGCCAACCGTTAAAAAAATATATACCTATCTTATTATACAGTACCATACAGTAGAAATAACATATGATGACACATACTTTAACATTCAGAAGTGATGTGTCCTCACGCTAGCGTTTAGATTGTCTCCCAGATATAAAGCCCTTTTTTACTGTATATTGCATGGTTTAAGATGGCAATACACATTACATATTTATTCTAAGTGGGACATAAATCACTTCTCCCGCCATCTTCTGTCTGAGGGATAAGGGTCACATAGATTCTATTGTAAGCTGGTTTGTTCTTTTGTTTCATTATGAGCAGTACCCCAGTAATACCATCCATTATAAATACAGTGCATTGAAATGGGGCAGCTATTTGGTTATTTTTTGCTCATTTTCTTCCCTAGCCAGTCCTTATCATCAGACTGTAAATTATAAACCCATTACATTGTGGCTAAATAAATGTAAAATGGTTGATTCAGCTTTGGCCCCCACAGGCTGACTCGGTTCCTCTGCCTACTTGCTGTGGTGTTTACCAGCGGTATGAGACATCTATTCTGTCTTTTGTTCTCTGGTAACATGTGACTTCTTAATCCAAGGAATTAGTCTTTGTTTCCTTTTTTGGACAACATCCTGATAAGTAAAGTAGCTGCACACTGAGGCTCTACCTCCAGGGTTCAATGATTTTTCTGCCCATAGCATCCAGACATAGGCCGTGTTTTATTTTCCTAAAAGAGCAAGTCTGCAATTGGAAAATAAAACATGGCCTATGACTTTATCACATCGGCAGCAAATCATATCAGCTTTATGTGAGAGCTTGTGTATTTGTATTCTATGTGTATATATATATACATATATATATACAAAATGGACCAAAAATATCAGAGCCATTCTCTAGGCCGCTGCATTGTAATGCATTACAGGTCACCTACACATCAGATTAGATTGATCTTGGTCTGACCCACTACAAATTGGACAGAAATCTGTATATGTCTTTTGACACGATTTTCGGAAAATCAAAACTGTGCTTTTCAGTGCAAGATAGACCTAGTTTGCATAGACTTGCCTTCAGATCTCACACTTATATTATGGCTCCTACTGTATTGCAACGGGTCTTTACTGTACCTCTATGTCTCCAGATTCTTAATAGGGTTTATTCTATATGCACGCGCTAAGTTATTCCTCCATAGAAGCATTGCTGTTCAATAAGGACTCCTGTCAGTGGCGTAACTAGGAATGGCGGGGCCCCGTGGTGAACTTTTGACATGGCCCCCCCCAACCGACGCTGAAGACCTCGACCGACCCCCTCCTCCGCATTCCTGCGCGCTCTATTATTGTCCCTTAGTGGCCCCTGCACACAGTATTATGTCCCTTAGTGGCCCCTGCACACAATATTATGTCCCATAGTCGCCCCTGCACACACTATTATGTCCCACTGTGGACACCCATAAACAATTATTATACTCTGGGGTCTTTTCAGACCCCAGAGTATAATAATCGGAGACCCGGGGGAATAAAAACATAAAAAAACTACTGTTTCTTACCTGTCCCCCGGCTCCTACGCTGTCGTCCTCTGCTGCCGTCCTTCTTCAATGACGTCGGACGTCACATGACCCGGGATGCAGGCCGGGTTCATGTGACGTCAGAGATGTCAAACAACTAGGAAAGAGGCCTGGCAGGATCGTGGAGAGGTAAGTAACAGTGTTTTTTTTGTTTCTTACTTCTCCCGGGCCCCCGATCATTATACTCGGGGTCTGCAAAGACCCCCGAGTATAATGATAGTGTTTGTGGGGTCTGCGGTGTCACTTACCGATCCCGGCCCAGCCAGTAAGTAAATAGGGCCTGTAACGGCCTATATAAAAAAAATAAATAAAAAAAACCCACAGTGGTAGCGGCTGTCACCGGGCCCCCTAATGTCCTGGGCCCTGTGGCAGCCACTACCACTGCTATCACGGTAGTTACGCAACTGACTCCTGTATAGATTACGTTCATAAACCAGGGTATACACATGGGAGATTCGTCTGCAGATAACTCATATCTTAGTAGCATCTGCTATTACTCTTATATGTATCACCAAGACACATCATAACATTCTCAGCAGATTTCACCAAATTTATCCATATCTGCTAACGGTCTACAGGTAAATATTTAATGTGTATGGCCATCTTAAGGTCTTATAAGCCAAATACAATTGTTGTCAGTGGTAAAAGTAAGTTTCCCACATTCTGGACAAAACTACTAACATACTGTTCTAGGAGTAATATTGTAGATTTGCAGTCACACACAGTGAATGAATGCGAGCAATTATATAATATACTCTATAGTGGACATTTAGCAGGAAAATCAGTATCAAACTGATGTCAATACCCTGTAGAGCAGGTGAAAGGATGTGAAAGTTCCTCTTTAAGGCCATACCCCAGGAAAAAGTTTTATGCCTTAGCCATGTAATATACACTTGATCATACAAGGTATATATTTCAATCTCTGTCATTAGAACATCCCACGACACCTCAAAGGTATAGAAGTGCGAGCCTGTTAATGCATTTGCTGCATGATCCTCACATCAGTTTAAGAAGCCATATGGAATGCCACCTTAAATCCCCAGAAGCAGTGGCGTAACGATCGTAGTTGCAGGGAGTGCGACTGCAACCAGGCCCAGAGTTGTACATGGCCAGCTGGAAATGGCCAGGGCCCAGACCACAGAGGTAAGCCTTGTTCCCCCACCGCTATACATATTGTTAACGGAAAGGGGCTTGACTAATTCTCTGTGGGGGCCACTGTGAGCACATAATACTGTGTGGGGGCCACAGTGAAGCACGTAATACTGTTTGGGGGCCATTGTGGCACATCTAAAACTGTTTGGGGTGCTCTGTGGAGCATGTAATACTGTTTGGGGACCTTAATGGAGCACGTAATATTGCATGGGGGCCATTGTGGAGCACATAATACTGTTTGGGGGCCATTGTGGAGCACATAATACTGTTTGGGGGCCACTATGGAGCATGTAATCTTTTCCAGTGTTGTTTACATGCCGCGCGCTGGGCTGCTGACTCACCATATTCTTGTTAACTGCAGTTGTGGGTACTAAAACTGTACCCCTTTCAAGAGATATCACCCGTATTAAGAATTTGCTCTAGAAAGGGGGTAGGGGGCCCCGGACAAGAGTTTGCACCCGGGCCCACAAGACTTTAGCTACACCATTGCCTGGAAGTGTTCCTGATATGACAATACTTGAGATAGGAGGCACATATTATGATTTATAGCTTTCAGTGTTACTATAAAATCTGTAAGAGAGCTGATGTTTTTTTCTCCCACATCACCAGAACATTCTCTATCACCTGCCTATACCATTAACAGGACTTTACAATAGTCTCCTAGATGAAGGAAAACCGCATCTGGCCTGCTCGCCCCACCCCATTAATTGTGAAGCTGGGGGATGTGTGGAAGGCGACAGGAAGTATTATGGAAAATGCATGGTCACAGGTTTCCCCCCCCTGTCGCAGCACTCAGTTTTACTGCAGAGGTCTGCCGCATTGCAGTGTGTCTCCTTCATCCCCTCCCCCTTGTTTCACATCCTTCAGCGCACTCCTTGTGTCTGCAGAAATCCAGACACCGCCCTTTGTGTGCACAGACACTGGCCAAGGAAAGCAGATGCTCAATGCTTCCCCATGTGAATGAGCAAGACAAGTGCTAATCTCACAATGGGCAGCCTGTCGTATATGGAAATGTACCAAATGTAGGTAGAGGGAAGGACTACTGAGCTAAAAATGCTTAAAAAGCGCAGTGTATTTTACTTATATACTGGGAGGTTATGTGTTGCAATGCATTTCATACATAGGATTGTGAGGTACAGAGATCCAGCCTCAATGTGTTGGGTTTTTTTGTGTGTGTGCTTAAGGCTGAATTCATCCTAGTGTTGGTGTCTGCCTAAAATCGGAAAGAGAGAAAAGTCCTGCAAGGAGGGCATTTCTTTCCCCCGCTTTCAGTATAAAATCGGTGGAATCCCAGCATACCCCTTTATAAGGGCCGTCCTCATGAAGTAAACGTGCGTGTATTTTGGCAAAATACACGTGTAAAAATAAGACTCCCATTGACTTCAATGACATTTTACATGTGTATTTTGACGTGTTTTTTTACACGTGTAAAAAAATGTCATTGACGTCAATGGGAGCCTTATTTTTACACGTGTATTTTGCCAAAATACACGTGTTTAACTCAGTGTGAACAAGCCCTAAGCGTTTAAGAGATTTTCAAGCGGACAGGGTTTCCGTCTTTCAGTTCCTCATGCATACCCCAAGAACAGAAACCTAAACACTAGTGTGAACCTTGTGTAAGGCCTTATTCATAGGACAGTGAAATACAGCCATGGATTACATGGTCATTTTAAAAACCAGAGGGAATGGGGGTTATTTATCAATTGCTCTTTTTCTGGCCATATTTTTGAAGGTGCGCCTTTTTTTTTTTTTTTTTTTTTAGACTAGTTTTACTGCGGTGTCTATGATGTCGACACACCTCCTTGTTAGATGTTGTGCATGTGTTGGTTAGTTTAGGTGGGCCTGTGTGAACTTTGCCCCTTTCTTTGTTCAGTGCTGTCTGACCTGACGGGCTTTTCTACATGGCCTGCAAGGATCTCCTTTAGGCCAATGCCCCTTCCTAATAAAAAGCAAAAGGTGGTGAGGGCAGCATAATATCTGTGAATAAAAGGGTTAAATGAAGGCAGATAACACCACAAAAAGGCAGACTTTAAGCCAAAAAAGACACAAGTAGCCTAATAAATGAGTGTATTCATATATCCATTTCTCTAAAAAAACAATGAGTTGAAAAAAACGGACATGCACAAACCCAATAGAAATCAATGGATTTATTTTTAACAGATGTAAAATGGATCAGCATCCAACCTATGAAATATGTGAGGTGTGTTTTTTGGTTTTGTTTAAATAATGGCCTTTAAAGGCCATTAAAACCTGATACAAAAAGTTTTGCACCCGTTGAACCCCATTATAGTCCGTATTATTTCCACGTGTAACCGTTTTGGGGTTCTCTTTCATGTCCTCATCAATGTGCATTATTATATGCCACTAGAAAGGCTTTGATGGTATGCACCCTGATGGTGGAGATATTAGTGCCGTCAGTTTCGGCACCGATGTCTCTCCACTGTCAAAAAGACCTTACAGTCTAGTGTCATGACTGGGCAATAAAGAACACCCACCTCAACAGTATTCTTCCATAGACTTGTACTGTCACGGTGGTGCGTTCCTTACTGCCCAGAGATGACGCTAGGCTGTAAGGCCCACCTTTCTGACAGTGGGAAGATATTGGTGCCAAAATAAATGGCACTGATATCTCCAACATGGGCACAAAGTGGGAAGGCCAACAGTGTGCTACATTCATCATCTGCTTTATAGCGGTATATAATACCACACTCCAATGAGGACAGAAGACACATTGGCAATAGACATCTGTGCACATTATGCTTTTTATATGACGCCATAATTAGTAATGTTCACTTGTATTATTAATATTGTATATACGGTATAGTAATAATGTTGGATGAGCCTGTGTGAATACTACATATGTCATACCCCCATGTTTCATATACGTTTGTACTGCTGCAGTTTGCCACATTATAATAGCTTAAGACCTAACGATAGAATGTGCCTGTGTGGTGCTCAGGAATCACCAGCGTTGCTTGGTATGTGTGTAGAGCATTCCCTTCCCCCTGCCGCTCTGATAAACTATTGATAGGTTGCTATAGTAAGAGTGGGAGGTGGAAGGAGCTCATGAATAAGTGACTACCACACACCAGCCAATACAGGTTGCACTGGCTGCAGTTCTCATGGAGACGGAGCCCTGGCTGTGTGAGATTTATCACCTGATCTGCTGTCACTGCTGTGAACTATCAATGTCAGCTACTGAGAATGGTGGCCGCCATTATCTAGAATACAGATACAAGCTTGCTAGTCTCTCCATAAAGAAATCTGCTGTATTGTTTCTTATAGGGACAACTTTTATTTGCAGAGCGATGATTTGTAATGTTATTCAATAGGATTACTGACCAAAATAATATTTCTTGCCCCCACAAACTGGATCTTTCATATAATGGACCCCAATGATGCACAGTCACCCCTACTGACTGGTAATGGGATCCAACAGGTTCTGTCAAGGTGTTCAGTGTGTTCATTTGCTGCTGGGTTTACCGGCTTGAAGGCTATACAAGGAGATGGACTCCTAGTATTACAGTAATGCAAAATACTGGCTTGTTATGGTTAGAGAACTGGAACGGACCAAGTTTTATGGCCAAAACTTGGTTGTGTAAAAGCAGCCTTATTGAAAGTCAGACAACTGAGACAACCAATATTCCAGGAAGTCTACCAGCACCAAACTGCTTCTAAACCACTTGGTGCAGCTAATGGCATTGTGATCATACCTATTGTGTCATATAGCTGGTTTGTTACTGGTAAATTCTGTTTAGTGCACCCAGGACTTGGCCACTCCTGCCAGAGCACCCACTTTCGCTTGTGGCTGCCAGGGTGCTCCAGCCAATGCAACCCCATCCTAGGTGTGCGTAACAGACCATTTGTATCTCTACCGCAAGTAGATTTTCTGAGAAGCAAGATTGCACTTTGACTCTAAAACGTATGGTACATCATCAGAGGTGTAACTTAAAGCTTCTGGGCCCCAGTGTAAAATCTGTAATGGGGTCCTAGCTAACTTGTGGCATTTCAACTAGGGCTCATTCACATCTGCGCCCAGTCTCCGTTGCATGCAGGTTTCCGTTTCCTGCACAAAACAGAGCAGAAGACGGAAAGCTGCAGGACTCTTTCACACCCATTCATTTGAATGGGTTTGAAAGGTGTCCGGCCGTGAGCGCAGGTGAGCGTTTTATGCTCTCCGCCGCGAAACCGTTTTTTTTAAACCAGACACAGAGTCGGACATGCAGCACTCTGTGTCCGGTTTAAAAAAAAACGGTTTGGCGGCGGAGAGCATAAAATGCTCACTGGCGCTCACGGCCGTACCCAGTCTGACAGCTTTCCGTCTTCTGAATGCAGAAGACAGAAAGCTCAGAACGGTCTTCGGGCGCTAGTGTGAACCCAGTGTTACTGGTATATTATATGTGACATTGGGGCCCCTTCAGGGTCCAGTACTCAGTAGCAACTGCTACCACTGCACTCCTTATAGCTATGCCCCTGTACATCATTACAAGCCATCTCTCATCCAGCATGTCTACAAGTATAGCCATGGCAGTACCCCTTACTTCAGTGGGGAGAAATGTCGTGGGATAGGGGGCCTGCACCACAGTGGAGTTACAGTATTATGCTGTCCTTAGAGATCCCACAAACAATATTGTCCCCTAACCACCCCCACACAGTATAATCCCCCACACTGTATAATAACACTGAGAATCGTAGACACTGTTCACTCCCTGGGCCCCTGTTGGTAACCAATGTGTGCTTCCATCACTACTGGTAGAGGAGCTGATTGGTTACCAGGCTCCCTTGAATCATCATTTAGGAATGAGGTGGCCGACTTGACTTGGGCTTGTAAAGAGCCAATTTGAACGGTGTAATCGCCCTCCTTGTGTACGTCCCTGAGAGCAGTGTGTCATACTCCTGTATTTCACATATATTGCTATTGAGATAGTCAGGACCTATAAGTACCTGGGTGTGTTCCTCAATAATAAACTAGACTGGGCTGATCACCTGGAGGCACTGCACAGAAAGGGTCACAGCAGACACTACCTGCTCAGGAGGCTGCGGGCCTTTGGAGTCCAGGGGTCACTTCATATGACCTTTTTCAACTCTGTGATTGCTTCAGCCATCTTTTTCGTTGCGGCCTGCTGGGGGAGCAGTATATCAACCAGGGACAGATATAAACTTGACAGGCTGATCAGAAGGGCCAGCTCTGTCCTGGGGAGCCCCCTGGACCCAATACAGGTGGTGGGTGACAGAAGGACACTGTCTGTGGTGACCTCCATACGGGAGAACAAATCCCACCCCATGTATGAGACCTTGATGGGACTTGGCAGCACTGTGACCGTCTGCTCCACCCCAAGTGTGAGAAGGAGTGCTATCGCAGGTCCTTCCTTCCAACCGCGATCAGGCTACATAATCTACACCAGACCAAGCAAAGATCACTCTGCACAGAAAACTAAATGACTATGACTATGAAGTCTTCCTTCTTTCTCTTCTGTTCCTTAGCTGCTATGGACTCCTAGTATATCTTCTCTTCTCAGCATATGTGTGCCTACGTCTGTAATATATTACTGTGTATTATCCTGTATCTGTATTACTATACTGCTGTAACATACTGAAATTTCCCCACTGTGGGACTATTAAAGGATTATCTATCTTATCTGAGCCATATATATTCAAGTTACTATTGTTATATTATTAGTAATTTTAGGGTTATAAAAATACATTTGTTTTTGCATTATTGCTATCCTTAACAACATTATAAAGAATCTGAACAAAGCAGCAAACAAGGTTAGCACTGATTTTGGATATGGATCTCTTTATCTGCTCCTGTATTTCCAGGAAGCTCTTCAATACTGACTCAGCTGCTGGACTCTTGACTCCGGCCTCTGGGGGATGCCAGCTGTCTGAGGGTGGAGCTGTGGTCATCCACATGCTGCCAATTATTCTGTCCTGTGGCTGATCACTCATCTCAATTATGTTGGGGATGGGAAGTTTTCATTTTACGAGGAGTTACTGTGTTGAATGCCTGTCATCCTATCAATGTCTTTATTTTTAGCTAAGTCAGAGGACATTGAGAGTTCACAAATCAAGTTGGTGTAAAATATTATACTTCGTCCATTCAACCTCTATAAAAGAGGAATCAGATTGGCATATAAAAAATAAAGATAGCTAAGTACAAGAACATATTGAGAGATAATAAATAATAACTTACATTGATATTATGATTATGTAAAATCATTGCCATTACAGGCTGTGTAGCGTAATTGCATATTTATATGACTATAAAGCCTGCTATACACAGGAGATGGTTATCTGCCAAACTTATTGCCCTAACTAAGGGTATGTTCACATGGCAAAAAAATGAAGATGAATTCCTCTTCATTTTCCGCCACTGGCATTTTCACCACAGTCTAGCCAAGACAGGATGCTGATGCAGTGCATTCCGTTGCGACATCCTACTCCTGATTAGGCCCGGATGAATGGCTGAATCAGCTGCGGAATCCGCAGCAAGACCAAGCAGAATGCTTCTTTTTTCCACATCCTGCTGTGACCTCTGCCTCCCATTGGGAGGAATCAGCTCCAGATTTGGGGGAAAATCCGCCCCCAGATCCGCGGCAAATTCCTCCGTGTGAACACACCCTAAGACAGCCCAATGGTCATGGCTAGTACTGTTAAATCCATTGATCGGTGTTTGTTTGCAACAGCTTATTATACAGGTAGTCGTAAGCTACATGGGTGTTCCCACCATAGTTACGCTAGGTTCACACCTGCGCTCGGGTTTCTGTTCTTAGGGTCCACTTGGGGACTCGAAAAATGGAGACCCAATTTGCTTTACCTATGCACCTCATAGACTATAACATGGTCCACCCGATCTCCGCAGAAAATACAGAGAGAAAAGTCCTTGTTGCAGAGCTTGACCTGATGAATTGAACAGTTTTCAGTATAAACTCCATCAATACAGCTTTGGTAGAGGAAGGGTAAAACGTCATTCTTAGATGGTACATAGGTCCCATCCAGAATCTTTAAATTCATTCCTCCCTGCTTATGTCAGTGTGGTCAGATAGGCACCTTCTGCTACATTGGGTGGAAGTGCCCTGTGGTGGTAAAGTTCTGGACAGGTTTACAAGCCTCTATTCAATATCTTACAGAGGTAACTCTCAACTTAGACTTGGATACATGAGCACAGAATTGCTTGTTCTCATCTTGAAATATATTGCAAACAAATACATTTAATTAGCAACTAAGATGGCGATCACCAAAGCCTGGAAACCTCCTACTATCCCCATGGCTTTCTTGTGAAATAAATGGGCATGGATTATATGATTAATGACTATTTAATGTGTCTACCATCACACTTGCTAGAAAAGTTTGATAGAGTATGGTATGATGTCCATAGAGAAGTCTTCACTATCACCTTTACGTTTTATATATATATATATATATATATATATATATATATATATATATATATATATGTTCTACATCTATTTTGGCAAGTTCCTCAGCCTAGGTGGGCAACGTGGGGATGGAAACAAGGACCTAATATTCAATCCTTTTTTGTAATCTCCCTTACAGTTCTGTTATTTGGTTCCCCTTCACTGTTGCTGAGCCGGTATACTCTTCTCTCAATGTTGTACAATTTTATGTGAAGAGACAAGGCTATGACACTGCATTGTATATTTATCACCATCATCCAGAATGCATATTAAATTAACCTCGGTACATATTAATGCTGCCCATAAGGGCTCTTGTATTCATTGCATTGCATTGCATTGTTGCTTTTTTTTTGTGCTGGCATTGGAAAACTTAAATGGATTCTATCATTAGAATCCCATTTTAAACTCAATCCACATCGGAATAGCCTTAAGAAAGGCTATTCTTCCCCTACCTTTAGATGTCTTCTCCGCACCGCTGTTCCTTTGATATCTCAGTTTTTGTCCATATGCTAAATTCTTTTCTCGCAGCACTGGGGGCAGTCCCCAGTTCTAATGATAGAATCCCTTTACTAAAACCCGAGAAAAACAAAGATATCACCAGGTGAAAGCTCAGGTGAGATATAGAAGCTGTATATATTTATCCGACTCTTCCTCACTGTCACAGCTCATTGAACCTTTTTTGTTTTAAGTGAAAACACGAAAATCAAGATTAAGGATAGCAATAATGCGAAAACAAATGTATTTTTATGACCCTAAAATTACTAATAATATAACAATAATAATTTTAGCACATGAATCTGCTATAAACCTGAAATAAAAAATCTAGATTTCCTTTTTAGGTAAAATTACGAAGTCCTGAGCACTGATATTGCTGACAGCACGTCATGAAGTCAGACATGCCCAATATAGTGGCATACAGCGAAGCCTTCTGTCAGAGGTTTACATTGGGTAATATATTTGTTGCCATATATACCGTCCTGAAACATTTACACCACCTGTAATTGGGGAGAATTGTGTGAAGCTTCTGTTGCATGTAGAGGTGGCTCTTGGTCTGGCCCTTTCTCAGGGTAGTTAGAAGCAGACAATACATCTTTGTGATGTTCGCTCATTCGTTATTTATGATGCTTTGAAGATAAATCCTGTTGAAACAGGCAAAGTATCTGCAATTATTATGAGCTAATAGCTCAATTTGCAGGGAGCTGCACAATACTCCATTTAACGCACACAGAGAATTTATTGTGAACGCCTCCTGGAGTTGATGCATAATAAGGTAAATTGATAGCCACATTATCTCAGCACAGCTTAGATTTCAGCCTGAACTTTACTGTGTTTGAATAGTGTCCACACTGGTTACTAGAATTGTCCTCTTTGTAACTTCCTTCTAGTTTTCATACATTTTCATCTATGCATAGGACTGTAATTCTAATTCTTCACTCCTTAGCTATAATACATTCATCTCATCTTCTACTGCCTCATGACCAAGGAGAAACAAAGTCTTCTCATTCTGTGTAACCTCCTTGTTACTACACATTTCCTATTACAATATTATTTGACCACTGGAACAAATCCTTAATAAGTAAAAAAGTCTTTTGATGTCTGCCTCTGATCTGTGACATTAATGAGTGTGATTCCCATAGGGAAACAATTTTACAAAGTCAACTTTGCCGTTTTAAAGGGATTCTACCATTAAAACACATTTTTTTCTCGTTGATATGTAAGAATAGCCTTAAGAAAGGCTATTCTTCTCCTACCTTTAGATGTCTTCTCCGCACCGCCGTTCTGTAGAAATCCCGGTTTTCGTCAGTATGCAAATGAGTAATTTCGCAGCACTGGTGGCGGACCCCAGCACTCAAACAGCACTGGGGGCGTCCCCAATGCTGCGAGAGAACTCTCCAGCGACGCCTCCATCTTCTTCAGGAACGTCCTCTTCATGCGTCTTCTTCCAGCTCAGCCGGTGAAATTTGTAGGCCTCAGGCAGAGCCGACTGCGCATGCCCACAGGCCACAATAAAATGGCCACTTACTTTCTGTGTAAGCGGCCATTTTTCTTGTGGCCGCAGGCATGCGCAGTCGGCTCTGCCTGAGGCCTACAAGTTTGACTGCCTGCGCCGGAGAAAGACGTGTGAAGAGGACGTTCCTGAAGAAGATGGAGGCGTCGCTGGAGAGTTCTCTTGCAGCATTGGGGACGCCCCCCAGTGCTGTTTGAGCGCTGGGGCCTACCCCCAGTGCTGCAAGAGAACTCATTTGCATACAGATGAAAACCAGGATTTCTACCGAACGGCGGTGTGGAGAAGACATCTAAAGGGAGGAGAAGAATAGCCTTTCTTAAAGGGGTATTCCCACCTCACATACTCAGCAGTCTTCACTCTTGTAAAATCTTCTTTCTTCCTGGTTTCTTGCATCATTTGGTGGGCGGGGTTTCACAGGCAACCTGCCGTTTAGCTCCTCCCCCAAATTCGTGTGTAGCTCCGCCCACCCACATTGGACTATGAAGTACAGGCAGCAGCAACTCCATTCTGTGTTACATACAGAGACTGTCTGTCTCTGCCATAATGAACACAACTGAATTAGCTAGCCTGATAACTGGGAGAACAGAAGAAATGAAAGCAGCTCCTCTATCTGAGTGCAGGACCTAGGTCACATGGTGTAGACACAGGAATAGCTAGATACACAGGCTCGCTCCCTGCACTTAGCCCCTCCTCCCTCCCCCCTGAGAGCAGCAGATACATCATTTGACTCAGGAGCAGCTAGGTCAGGGCTGTGGCCACAAAGAATTGAATAAAGTAAGATAGTGGACAAACAAAGCAGTTTTGCTGAAGCAATGTATTTAGGAAAAGTCTTACATCCACATTAACAAGCAGTATAGATAGGATCCTTGTGATGGGACTACCCCTTTAAGGCTATTCCTATGTGTGATGCAGAAAAAATGTGATTTTAATGGTAGAATCCCTTTAAAGTGGCCCTTTCAGGTCCTCGGGCACATTTGGTATTATATATCGCTAGAAAGCCGACAGTGAACTGTATTCAGCACAATCGGCTTTCCTGTTATGTGTCCTGCTTGAAGAGCTATCGGTGCCATTACCGTAGCTCTTGACTGTCAGAAAGGCGGTTCTGACAGTCTGTGAGGAACGCCCCTCCTGACAGTAAAGTCCATAGCACTTTACTGTCAGAGGTGGCATTCCTTACCACCCAGCAATGACGCTGAGCGGTGAGGAACACCCCTCCTGATAGTACTGGTCCATAGACCCCCTCTACCTCATAGATTGTGATTATAATGAAAACATAGCACACAAGAGTCAGGGAAATCATCCAACAGCACATGCACGACTCTAAATGAATAGCCCGATCATAAAAAACATGTCCCGACCAAAGCACATGGAATCAAACACAGAAACAGAATCAGAGTCCAAAAGATCAAGACATTCAACATATAAATATATTTATTAGTGACAAATATCTAAAGATATATACATGTAGAAAATACACACATAGAAACTAATAATGCATACTGTACAAAAACAGGGCAATCCAAGAGGGAAACCTATGGCAGTTTTTGTATAGTATGCATTATTAGTTTCTATGTGTGTATTTTCTACGTTTATATATTTTTAGATATTTGTCACTAATAAATATATTTACATTTATATGTTGAATGTCTTGATCATTTGGACTCTCTGAGTCTGTTTCTGTGTTTGAACTCATAGATTGTGAGCTCTTGCAAGTAGGGCCCTCAGTCCCATTATGTGAATTGACTATTACTCTGTAATGTATCTTTTTGTCTATACTTGAATCCTACAAATTATAAAGTGCTGGGGAATATGTTGATGTTATATAAATAAAAGGTATTATTATTGATCAACAGTCGTGTTCTTTAACATGTGGATGGAGCTTGGACCTATAAAGTTAGCATGAGATGACATCATATCATGTGGGGAAATGTGGGAGCGGGGACAGAGGAGGGTTAAGGGTTTACGTTAGACATTGTGATAGGCCTGTCTGAAAAGATGCGTCTTTAGTTTGCGTTTGAAACTGTAGAAATTGGGAGTTAATCTGATTGTCCGGGGTAGAGCATTCCAGAGAAGTGGTGCAGCTCGGGAGATGTGGACCTGTGTACATAAGGCCATAGGAATGATTTGGTCCATATACTATCCTTTAAGAATAAAACTATAGCACACTTAAGTCTTTTTGTTTTATATATCCAGAACTTGGTATTCTAGAGGATAGCCACTGTCCATGGAAATCAATAGAAACTATTGATTTAACTTGGTGTCATGTATGATGTCTGCAATAACACAATGTTTCACATTGAGATAGCACCTGACTGCATGCTGTGCCCACAGCAGTGCCCATTTGTCATCATGTATTGTTTGAGGGTTGTTTTTTTTTTGTTTGTTTTTTACAGGAAACCAACTGTCAGAAAAGAGGATGTCCTCAGACTGCACAGCCCTTAAAGAAGATGTCCACTCAGGTCCAATCTTTAAGGGTGTAAGAATGACAAAAGTAGGTGAATTCTTTCTCTAGGAAACTAAATGTGGCCACACATTATATACACTCACCGGCCACTTTATTAGGTACACCATGCTAGTAACGGGTTGGACCCCCTTTTGCCTTCAGAACTGCCTCAATTCTTCGTGGCATAGATTCAACAAGGTGCTGGAAGCATTCCTCAGAGATTTTGGTCCATATTGACATGATGGCATCACACAGTTGCCGCAGATTTGTCGGCTGCACATCCATGATGCGAATCTCCCGTTCCACCACATCCCAAAGATGCTCTATTGGATTGAGATCTGGTGACTGTGGAGGCCATTGGAGTACAGTGAACTCATTGTCATGTTCAAGAAACCAGTCTGAGATGATTCCAGCTTTATGACATGGCGCATTATCCTGCTGAAAGTAGCCATCAGATGTTGGGTACATTGTGGTCATAAAGGGATGGACATGGTCAGCAACAATACTCAGGTAGGCTTTGGCGTTGCAACGATGCTCAATTGGTACCAAGGGGCCCAAAGAGTGCCAAGAAAATATTCCCCACACCATGACACCACCACCACCAGCCTGAACCGTTGATACAAGGCAGGATGGATCCATGCTTTCATGTTGTTGACGCCAAATTCTGACCCTACCATCCGAATGTCGCAGCAGAAATCGAGACTCATCAGACCAGGCAACGTTTTTCCAATCTTCAATTGTCCAATTTCGATGAGCTTGTGCAAATTGTAGCCTCAGTTTCCTGTTCTTAGCTGAAAGGAGTGGCACCCGGTGTGGTCTTCTGCTGCTGTAGCCCATCTGCCTCAAAGTCCGACGTACTGTGTGTTCAGAGATGCTCTTCTGGCTACCTTGGTTGTAACGGGTGGCTATTTGAGTCACTGTTGCCTTTCTATCAGCTCGAACCAGTCTGGCCATTCTCCTCTGACCTCTGGCATCAACAACACATTTCCGCCCACAGAACTGCCGCTCACTGGATGTTTTTTCTTTTTCGGACCATTCTCTGTAAACCCTAGAGATGGTTGTGCGTGAAAATCCCAGTAGATCAGCAGTTTCTGAAATACTCAGACCAGCCCTTCTGGCACCAACAACCATGCCACGTTCAAAGGCACTCAAATCACCTTTCTTCCCCATACTGATGCTCGGTTTGAACTGCAGGAGATTGTCTTGACCATGTCTACATGCCTAAATGCACTGAGTTGCCGCCATGTGATTGGCTGATTAGAAATTAAGTGTTAACGAGCAGTTGGACAGGTGTACCTAATAAGGTGGCCGGTGAGTGTAGCTATCAACTAATGTGTCACAAAATACCACATTTCCCCAGCCAGTCATTGGCATGTCTCCCACAGGTCTATTAAATATTAAACATGCACACTCAGCTAAGTGAATGCTTGTGAGTAGGTCAAGGAGATAGCTGACAGCCAACAGCTATTAGGCATTATTCACATTTCTAGGATTCATGGCCGTGTGCTGTTTTTGTCCTCATCACACAATACATAGACCTAATGACTTTATGGATGTATTTTGCTTATAGATAATCCACGCTTCATTCACAACACTTTGTATTGTTTTCTATACAATCTGTGAAAAACAGATAGCACATGGGTGACATACATGTAATTTTCATACATCTGATTTTCACTAACTCATAGATTTTAATGGGCGTTTTTCTTTTGCAAAATAGAGACGTGTATTCCTGTTTTTTCCACAGATGTCTATAAACAACCATCTAAACTATAAGCACTGTGTGCTTTATAGGGGGAACACATACAGAACACATCCTGGAAACACAAAAATGTCAATGTTATGTTTGCGGCCAGCTTTCTATTCAAGAACAATTATACGGAACCTGTCACTAGGTTTGGGGCACTAAACCACCAGGCATGCTACTGTGCTCCTCCAAAAATAAGACAGGGTCTTATACTATTTTTTGCTCCTAAAGATGGGTTAGGGCTTATTTTCACGGGATGTCCTATTTTCTTCCATTAACAACAATCCACTCACCAGACCCCCTTACACCCAAAACAATTAGAGCCTGCAAGTGCCAGTGGTGGATAGGCTTTCACACACAGATCTATGTCCCACCTGTCAAAGGCATGTCACTGTCAGGTCCCTCGCCATTGCAGCAAGGTTAGACAGTGGCGGATCCAGGGTTTGCGGGGCCCTGGGCAATTGACTTTGGCGGGGCCCTACTTACTGGGGGGTCTCGCACTTCTAACCTGTACTTCCCAACTGTTGAAGACTAGAAAGCAAATGCCGCAGCAAATTAGGTCCCGCCCACTTTTATGTTGACTCCGCCCATTCTCATTTTTCATGTGATTCCACACAGTATAATCCTCCTACAGTCACCCGTAAATTATGTGTCCCACCTCCATCACTCCCCCATTTTCATATACACCCTTCATCTACCCCTAGTTTCATGTCCCCCCCCTCTATCTGTCCCCAGTTTCATGCCATTCTCCCCCTTTATCTGCCCACAGTCTCATGTCCCCCCCCTGTCTCTGCCCCAGTGTCATGCCGTTCTCCCCCCTTCATCTGCCCCAGTGTCATGCCATTCTCCCCCCTTCATCTGCCCCAGTGTCATGCTGTTCTCTCCCCCTTCATTTGCCCCAGTGTCATGCCGTTCTCCCCCCTCCATCTGCCCCAGTACCATGCCGTTCTCCCCCCTCCATCTGTCCCAGTGTTATGCCGTTCTCCCCCCTTCATCTGCCCCAGACCCAGTGTCATGCCGTTCTCCCCCCCTCCATCTGCCCCAGTGTCATGCTGTTCTCCCCCCCTCCATCTGCCCCAGTGTCATGCCATTCTCCCCCTCTATCTGCCCCAGTGTTATGCCGTTCTCCCCCCTCCATCTGCCCCAGTGTCATGCCGTTCTCCCCCTCCATCTGCCCCAGTGTCATGCCGTTCTCCCCCCTCCATCTGCCCCAGTGTCATGCTGGTCTCACACTCACTCACACACACACTCACCATTCCTCGTTCCCTCGCAGCTCTCTCCCTCAGACACATATTGTAGCCGCGATGTGATGATGTCATCACATCGCGGCTACAAATGCCGGAGGCCCGGAGCTCAGCGTTAAAGCAGGAGCTGAGCTGTGACAGCTCCTGCTTTAAACTGCTATGTATACAGCTCATCGGCGTCCGTAGGACGCCGATGAGTTGAAATTGGGACATGCAGAGCAGCCGACCTGGACCATTTTGTTATCCTCAGGGGATCCGCCCCTGAGGTTAGACCAGAAGCAACTACAACAGTGTGATGCCAGAAGAACTGCCCCATCTGTGTGTGTGAGAGCCCAACACTAGCGGCATACAACCCTTATTGTTGTGGGGAACTATCTCACTAGTGACATCTTGTACAGATAGCTCACTTAAAGTCAATGTCCGATTCTTTTGGGGGTTTGATTCTTTTGGGAGTGTCCACTTTGCTTGATGACGGGTCTACTGTATCGGTTCTGCTGTATTCTTTTACTTTTTTCACATGTGTAACTGCCTGGACACTTTTTTTAATGAACTGTAACTAGGGTTTATTTTCGGAGTAGGGCTTATATTTCAAGCATACTCCAAAAATCCTGAAAAATCATTCTAGGGTTTATTTTCAAGGAATGTTTTATTTTCAAAGAAACACGGTATGTAGCCATGCGTTAGTGTTCCAAACAGAATATAGCAAAGCCAGATGTTAGTGCATTATGTAGTTAAAAAACAGATAAATTACAGGAGGTGCGCACTGAGGTGAGGGAATTAAAAGATGAATGAAAGCTTTAGTCCTGGTTTTACATTCCATTGAAGGTTGACGGATGGAGGATGACCCAATGTGTTCTGTCTGCTTCCACCCTTCTACTTGTTTTTCAGCCCGTTGTTCTGACCCTTTGATGGGATAGAGCAGTGGAATGAGATTAAGCTAATGCAAACTTACCCTAAAAGCAATCTGAATAATGTCTTATGACCAAAGTTGGTTTTTGTATTTTTTATATTCTTGAATCCTTTCTACATCCATTATTGTAGCAGTTTGTATGATGTAAAGTCAGTCCTGACAATGTGTCTCTATTGTGTAACTGCACTTTATACTGTATATGCACGGCACAGCAAGGGAATAGCAGCCACCTGTACTGCAGACAGCGCGGGCCTAGCAACCTGAAGTGTCTGTTACCAACAACAATACATGGAATGCAGCACAGGAGGAAACCAACCCCTGCAAACAGAGAGCAAAGGCGGAGGGATGTCTGCTTCCTAAAGCTGTACTGGTTCTTTTATACATATCTCAAGCAGTTCCATTGTGGGTATAAGCCCAGACAGAAACTTCTGGTCTAACCCCAGGCAAGCTACCGAGGACAAGACATCCACCCAAGTAATAACAGTCAAATCTTCGGTCCACATTCTTCACTCACCTTGTGTACCTGCTACAGAAATATTTTTCTAATTCTAATTTCTAATAATCTGTATGCACTAATTTTTTGCCACATTTTTAACGTCTATGGTATTCTCTCTATATCTCCTCCTACTGCATATGACCTCACCCTATATCTCTTTTTGCTCCTTATAGCCCCCATGTTTGAGCAGAATACTTTGTCCTACAGACATTAGAGCAGCTATTATGGTTGGTATACATCCTAGAATTCAAAATTCAGCGCACTGTAGGCTTTCCTGTTATGCGCCCCCAGGCTGAATAAAAATGCATGTGCCTGAGGACATGAAAGGTCCTCTTTAACCCCTTCCTGACATCCGCTGTAATAGTACGGCGCTGCCGGGAACGACTTCCCACAAAAGGCGATCGCGGGTGTTAACCCCTGAGATGCCGGCGGTCATGTTTGAGGGGTTTCAGTACATAATGGTGCCGATCGGCACCCCCCGCTACGGTTTCGGGGGGTGCTGGTGTTGGTAAACTGATCACAGCCAGATCTGCTCTCTAAAAGCTCCTTGGCGCGCCTTCCCTTCTGCGTCTCACTGTGCGTCCATATTAGTTTATACCCACAAGTGGGGTACTATGGTAGTCCGGAGAACTTGCATAACAAATTGTGGGATGCGTTTTCTCATTTAACCCCTTGTAAATGTGAAAATTCTAGGGCTAAACGAAAACATTAGTAAAATAAAATCAAATTTTAAAATTTCACCTCCATTTTGTATTAATTCCTGTTAAGCACTTATAGGGTTAAATTACTAGGTATATGTTGTTTTGGCTTATTTAAGGGGTGCAGTTTTGAAAATGGGGTGATTTATGGGGGGGGGGGGGGTGTTAATACAAGGGTCTTTCAAAACCCCTTCATGACTGGATTAGTCCCTTAAAAAATGGGTTTTAGAAATTTCTTGAAAATTTTGAATATTGTTGTTTCACTTGTAAATCTTATAATGTCCGTAAAAAATAAAAGGGTGACTAAAGTTTGATGCCGACATAAAGCAGAGATCTGGGACATGAGATTTATGATATAATTTTGGCGGTATTACTTTCTGTATGCAATGCACATCATTTCAAACTTTATAAAATGCATATTTTTCAAAATTTCCACCAAATTTCCTATTTTTTTTATAATTAAACACAAAACATATCAACCAAAATTTACTACTAACATGAAGTATAATGTGTTATGAGAAAACAATCTCAAAATCACTTTGGTGAGTTAAAGCATTCCAAAGTTATTGCCACATAAAGTGACAGTTTTGAAAAATCAAGCTTGGTCAGGAAGTCAAAAAGTGCCATCGGCGGGAAGGGGTTAAGAGACAGGGTCTTAGATAAAAGGTGTAGCAGGACCCCCAAAGGCCCCTCTGCCACTTAAAATATACCACTATTCTCAATGGCACATGATAGAAGCCCTATAACAGATTTTGCATAGGGAGTCAGGAGCTTCAAGATACGCTTCTGTAAAGAAGCAGAACACAATGCTGAAAAGCAAAATAATACACAATGAAGAATATAGCAGAATACACTTTATTTTTTTAAATGGAGCTAAGTATGGTAGAGGGGGCCTCAAATAATATTATATAACATTTTGGCCCATACGATTGGCAACCACTGATATGTGACCTATGAAATGTTTGCTTCTGTTTTGGCCTATTACATTACCCTTGAGCACCAGAGATAAGGCCACTAGAGCCCAATGTATTGAACAATCTGTATCCTAGCAACCACCGGCAAAGGTTTCCCTGTCTAATGACACTGCGAGGGAGGAATGGGCATGTTTTATTCATGCACAGCACAGGATGCCGCTTGTAACAATGGCCTCTTTCTAACTGGCTGTAAAGCCATCTTCTCTGTGATCACCTCTACCCTTTACAGTGGAGATAAGATGTCTTCAAAGCAAATAAATAAAAGCTACTCTCACCCCTGGATAAGTTCATACTGTGTCGTGCTGGTTGTGACTTATTTAGAGTATGTTCATGCGGCAGAAAATGAAGAGGAATTTTGCCTTGGTCTAGCCGCAAATGGATGCCGATACAATGCATCCCACTCCTGATTAGGCCCGAATGAATGGGCCTAATCAGGAGGGAGTCTTGAGCCCCGGACCCCGCAGCAAGATTGAACAGGACGCTAGATTGAACATTTCCGCATCCTGCTGCAATCTCTGCCTCCCAAACAATGGGATCTGCCCCCAAATCCAAGGCTCTTTGTGAACACACCCTTACGCTGAGTTCACACCAGCGTCCAGTCTCCGTCCGGAGGTTTCTGTCTTCTGCAGGCAGAAGATGGAAACCTGTCAGACAGTGTCCGGCTGTGAGCACTGGTGAGCGTTTTGGGCTCTCTGCGGCAAAACCGTTTTTTTTAAACTGAACACAAAGTCCTGCATGTCCGACTCTGTGTCCGGTTAAAAAAAAAAATGGTTTCGCCGTGGAGCGCACAAAAAGCTCACTGGTGCTCACGCCCGGATGCTTTTCAAACCCATTCATTTGAATGGGTTTGAAAAATGCCAGCAGGTGTCCATCTCCTTCCCAGTTTCGGGCAGGAAACGGAAAGCTGAAAGCGGAGACCCCGGGCGCAGATGTGAACGAGCCCTTAGAAGCATATAATGCTAGTCATACACTTTAAGCTTACATTAGATGTGTATTGGTCAAACGCACCAATTTCAGTGGGTTCAGCTGACCATCTAATTTGTATGGAGGCTCCATCCTCTTGCTCTTGTGAGATACAATGCTACCCGAGCTGTCTCTTATTGCCTGGTACAGTACACATGTACCGCTCAGCCAATCCAAGCGTGCATGTGCAAGGTTCATTCAGCCAACAGCTATCCTTTACATTGCTGCCAGATAAACTGGCTCAGCCGACAGCTTTTCCCTCAAACTGCACGGTACAGATGCCTACTCAACCATAAGTGCATGTGGAAGATCTTCTTATGACCCTCGGAAAAGCAGAAAAAGTCAATCAGTAGAAAATCTCTACTGGACACAGAATTTAGAACACAGAACATAATGTCGCCTCTTCAGTCATACTGGTGCATGATGCTAGTGCACAGCATAGAGATAAAAGGACCATAGCCCTGGACCATCCCCTACCAGCGTAATAAAGACCAGCATGAATGCTTTAGTATCCATGCATACATAATACAAGGTGAAGAATTATCTTCCTCCAACTCTTCAAAAAAATCAATTTGTACTCAGTCGGCTCTAGGCACGAGCATAACAAGGTGCACAATTCAGCCAGCTTTTCTATCCTACTATGAGAAATGGAAAGGCTTGTGTAAGTGCAGGGTATGGCTATAAGTGGGGCAGAGCTCTTCTTTGTAACACATAAAGAACAGCAGGACTATCATGGCATTTGAGGTGATTTTGCAAGCTACACTTCACTAATATAAATGAGATTTTCCAGTATGTACTAGGCTGGTGATGTGACCTCAGTATTTGCACCCTTGGGACCATGAATCTATTCCTAAACTAATTTTTAGCAAGGGACCTGATGCAAGAATGGCTGATGATTATTCACAGAACTGAGGCCGCTTTGTTCTGAGGAATGTGCCATGGATATAACCTAACAAAAAGCAACAAATGTGACAACTACTGTGTATCCGAAAATACAAGGAATGTAAAGGGACACAATTGTGCTAAGATGCTGCATTGTGGTGGATTTCACATCCCTCGTACACAAAGAGCCTGCACTGGGGTGTGGCAGCCAGATAGTACAAGACGTCTGAAGGAAGAAGAGCGTTCTCAATCCCGACCATGCTTCATACTCTAGTACCAGACATCAGGGAGAGCAGCTGTGACTAAGGCCCTTGGGAAATATTCACATGCAGCAGTTTTTTTCCATACATGTGAATGGGTTTGTCTCTGCAGCATGTGCATTGATCCCTGCAAGATCAATTCAGATGATTGTTCACATGCGGCAGAATTTTCTGTGACTGACCCAATGTAGAGGATCCAGTTTGGGGACATTTTTATGATACATTGTGAATGGTATATTTATTTGTTGACAGTAATTTGTAAATGTCAGAAACGTTTTCCTGTCCTGCGTTAGTGATACAGCTTGCGACCTCTTCATCCAGATTTAGTGTTCATGTTGCTTTATAAAACTGAAAATACGTCTTATAAATTAATTTCTCCACATTTAGGTTTTAGGCTCTGTTCACATGTGCATCTAATTTCCTTCAATGAAAATGATGGCACTTCTGGATTTGTCACATGATGGACACCAACTGTGCCTGATGTCCCCATTAACTATTACTGGGTTTGTCAGGTTTCCATTATGGTATCCATCATATAACCAGACAAAACTGTGCCGCAGGTTGGCAGAAAAACCGGCTATCCTTACATCATGTTACAGGGTCATCTTTGTCCTGTCATACTTCACCATCAGCACACCTGCAGCCCTTTGGTTACCCCAGCTGTCCTTATAACCTGATACAAGGTCATCTTTGTCCTGTGACATCATACTTGTAGGTATTGTTTCTATATGACATAGTATTAGTTATCAGTATTGGGGTACACACCCCTCCTCAGCACACCTGCAGCCCTATGGTTACCCCAGCTGTCCTTATAACCTTGTACAGGGTCATCTTTGTCCTGTGACGTCATACTTGTAGGTACTGTTTCTATATGACATAGTATTAGCTATCAGTATTGGGGTACACACCCCTCCTCAGCACACCTGCAGCCCTTTGGTTACCCCAGCTGTGCTTATAACCTGATACAAGGTCATCTTTGTCCTGTGACGTCATACTTGTAGGTCCTGTTTCTATATGACATATTATGGGGTACACCCCCCCCCCCTCCCCCACCATCAGCAGCACACCTGCGGCCCTTTGTCTGCAGATACCAGCGGCCACCATGTTCCGGGCACAGATGATGGATGTCGGGCTCTCCCTGCCTCTCTTTGTCCCGCACTCCTCAGTCAGGGTCGGGCGGATTACCTCATCCTATGAGCGTCTGACCAATCAGATAGCGGCTCGCCCGGCGCCGGGAGATAGCGGCACCAATGAGAACATCTCCTGGCCGGTTTCCCTGACAACGCCGTTGTATATAAGGGGCGGCTGTGGAGCATGTGCTGCAGGTTCTCTTACACCGACCTCCTTAGAGTCGCACTGTAAGAAGGCATCATCCTTCCTTCTCCTTCTCCTCCTTCCTCTCGCCCTCTTCTCTGAAACCCGCAAACATGGTAAGAAGACGCCTTCGTTGTGCCTGTTAGTTAGTGCGGGGTGGAGCTGGGTACCAGCGGAGGTCAGGCGGGGTGTGAGGAGAGCAAAGAGCGGCTTGTCATTGTTCTCCCTGTGCTGGATGAGGCAGTTGCCATGGTGACAGCGGTGCTCGATGCGGCGGCTGTGAGCTATGTGGAAAGATGGCGCAGAGCGTGCAGTGTGATGTGGCGCAGTCTGGACTGCCATGACATTGCACACCACGCCCCAGTCATCCAGCCATGTCCTCCTTCCTTCCAGCGCTGCCTCACAGATTCCTGGAGACTGTCACTGAGCGCAGACACCATTAACCCTTAGTGGCCAGGGCGTTGGGATGCCAACATACAGTAGAGGCACCAGCTGGCACTGCCAGGCACTGTCTAGTAGTCCTGTATACCTCCTCATGTAGCAGGGCATTGGGATGCCATCTCTCACATACAGTAGAGACACCAGCTGGCACTGCCAGGCACTGTCTAGTAGTCCTGTATACCTCCTCATGTAGCAGGGCATTGGGATGCCATCTCTCACATACAGTAGAGGCACCAGCTGGCACTGCCAGGCACTGTCTAGTAGTCCTGTATACCTCCTCATGTAGCAGGGCATTGGGATGCCATCTCTCACATACAGTAGAGACACCAGCTGGCACTGCCAGGCACTGTCTAGTAGTCCTGTATACCTCCTCATGTAGCAGGGCATTGGGATGCCATCTCTCACATACAGTAGAGGCACCAGCTGGCACTGCCAGGCACTGTCTAGTAGTCCTGTATACCTCCTCATGTAGCAGGGCATTGGGATGCCATCTCTCACATACAGTAGAGACACCAGCTGGCACTGCCAGGCACTGTCTAGTAGTCCTGTATACCTCCTCATGTAGCAGGGCATTGGGATGCCATCTCTCACATACAGTAGAGGCACCAGCTGGCACTGCCAGGCACTGTCTAGTAGTCCTGTATACCTCCTCATGTAGCAGGGCATTGGGATGCCATCTCTCACATACAGTAGAGACACCAGCTGGCACTGCCAGGCACTGTCTAGTAGTCCTGTATACCTCCTCATGTAGCAGGGCATTGGGATGCCATCTCTCACATACAGTAGAGGCACCAGCTGGCACTGCCAGGCACTGTCTAGTAGTCCTGTATACCTCCTCATGTGATGCTGTGTGAATGGATGCATTGTCACCCCCTCCCCCTGAAGTCACATCGCTGCAGTTTGGGGTGGGTGATGTAATGGTGAGCTGTCTTGGCGAAGTGGGCAGGGCACCCCCGGGAGTAGCCGTCCCCCCCCCCCTTCTGTCATGCAGAATGCTGGTTGTGGTGCAGTGGGTGTGGCGCGGGCTCATTGTTTCCGTCCTCCGCCATAGCCCACCGTCTGCTGTTGTATATTACATGGATGTATTAGATTGGGTTGGTGTTGCTGAGCCTTTGCCCAGCTTATCTCCTAAGTATTTCCGCTTGCTGACATCTGTTTAGACGTTCCCACCGTAAAAATCAAGTGCGGTGTAAACACAAGGTGAATTATTACAGCATAAGACCTATTAAATCTGACAAATTGTGACGCAACACTAAACAGTGACAATCTGTTCTTTGTCTCCATTGTAGCGTGAGTGCATCTCCATACACGTTGGTCAGGCTGGTGTGCAGATTGGTAATGCCTGCTGGGAGCTGTACTGCCTGGAACATGGCATCCAGCCTGATGGACAGATGCCCAGTGACAAGACCATTGGAGGAGGGGATGATTCCTTCAACACTTTCTTCAGCGAGACTGGAGCTGGCAAACATGTCCCCAGAGCTGTGTTTGTGGATCTGGAGCCAACAGTCATCGGTGAGGACAATAGAAACGCTAAATGGATTCTTTAGTGATTGAATACATACTTATACATTGCACAACGCGTTTCAGTGCCACAGTACTGCATACTTCACTAGAGCATGTACTATAGTAATCGTAGCTGTCTCCACCCATGGCATGGCTGCTCTCTAGACTTGCCAATTAAACTAGTCATTGTTAATTAATACAATGCAGATAGGCGTTTCCAGTTCTAAACAATGGAGGAAGCAGCTGCTAATAGTTTGTGTGGGGACCACATTGTCTACCAATGTCATCTGCAGTAATGGCATTTTTTATTTAAAAAATTGTGTACAATGATTTTTCTTGAGTTTCAATCCTTATTTTTATGAAGATTCCATTCAGTAGAATAGCTCTGAATTTTAACACATCAGCCAGATGTGATGGAAGGGAACCCATTACTTCACTGACGTGGTTGGCTTTACAACTGTTAGCTTGCCACCAATAAGACCCTTATTGAAATTCTCATTGAGATTTTAGAAGATACATTTAGTGGATCACACCTTTAACTGCTCACTAACAGCTCAGCAAACGACACGTGTATATAACAAATAGTGTAATATATATTATAAGATAAAAATCTTAATGTCTTCCCTTATTTGGCCCTACTCTGGGCTAAACTGACTTACACTCTGAAATATCTGCTGAATTCCACCTTGATAAATAAAAAGAGAAAATCACACAGGGTTGTCATATTACAGCTTACAATATAAGTCTATGGGAAGGGGGAGGAGAAGTGAAGAATGCCAGACAGATACTGCAGGCAGCTAAATAGGGGGCTTTGTACTTCAGCCCAGGGGCTTCATTCACATCAGTACAGGTCAGCGCTTCTCTATAAGATCCTATAAAGAGAGTTATGGAGAAGATACTCCTCTACTTTCTATTGACATCGTATGGCAGAGTAACAGCTTGCCACCGCTTCTGAGACAACTGCGGAGAGGGAGAACTGCTAGAAAATGCAAAATATAATGCCTTAGTCATATGACTGTGTGAAACTGCATGCCTTTTGTCAGGCTTGTATAGGCTGTGTACTGAGTATACAACAAGACTTCAGTCATAACATAGAATCCTCACTCATTAATGGTGTCATTAATAAAGCTTCCATTGATTCTTACACAGTATTGTCAATTATTTGCAGATGAGGTCCGTACTGGTACATATCGCCAGCTGTTCCACCCAGAACAACTGATCACTGGAAAAGAAGATGCTGCCAACAACTATGCCCGTGGTCACTACACTATTGGCAAGGAAATCATTGATCTGGTGCTGGACAGAATCCGTAAATTGGTATGTGATGGTTTTAGTTTTAAGAGTGAAGTTATATACAAGATGGTACGTTAACGATGTTTCTGATTATAATATATGGTTTATCTTTTTTTTCACAGGCTGACCAGTGCACAGGTCTTCAGGGTTTCCTGGTCTTCCACAGCTTTGGTGGTGGCACTGGTTCTGGCTTCACCTCTCTGCTGATGGAACGTCTCTCTGTCGATTATGGAAAGAAGTCCAAGCTGGAATTCTCCATCTACCCAGCTCCCCAAGTGTCCACTGCTGTTGTTGAGCCCTACAACTCCATCCTTACCACACACACCACCCTTGAGCACTCTGACTGTGCTTTCATGGTAGACAATGAGGCCATCTATGACATCTGCCGTAGAAACCTAGATATTGAGCGCCCAACTTACACCAATCTGAACAGGCTGATAGGTCAGATAGTGTCCTCTATTACTGCTTCTCTTAGATTTGATGGAGCCCTGAATGTAGATCTGACAGAGTTCCAGACTAACTTGGTGCCCTATCCTCGTATACATTTCCCTCTTGCCACCTATGCCCCAGTAATCTCTGCAGAGAAAGCCTACCATGAGCAGCTTTCCGTGGCTGAGATCACAAACGCTTGCTTTGAGCCAGCCAACCAGATGGTGAAATGTGACCCACGTCACGGTAAATACATGGCTTGCTGCCTGTTGTACCGTGGTGATGTGGTGCCCAAAGATGTTAATGCAGCTATTGCCACCATCAAGACCAAGCGTACCATCCAGTTTGTGGACTGGTGCCCAACTGGTTTTAAGGTTGGTATTAACTATCAGCCACCAACTGTGGTTCCAGGTGGGGATCTGGCCAAGGTACAGCGTGCTGTGTGTATGCTGAGCAACACCACTGCTATTGCAGAGGCCTGGGCTAGACTGGACCACAAGTTTGACCTTATGTATGCCAAGCGTGCCTTTGTGCACTGGTACGTAGGTGAAGGTATGGAGGAGGGAGAGTTCTCTGAGGCCCGTGAGGACATGGCTGCCCTGGAGAAGGATTATGAGGAAGTTGGTGTAGACTCTGTAGAGGGAGAGGGCGAGGAGGAAGGAGAAGAATACTAAATGTCAAAACGGTGCTGCTTTTCACAGGGAACAATATGACATCTGAAATACATGCAAATTTCTTTGCTCAGCCAGTTCGTTTCTTTGTAGCAACTTTATGTTCTGATGTATTTTTGCTGCATTTAACTGTTCTGGACCAAAACACTTGAACACTTTATGACATCTCCATTGTGATGGATTTGTCAATAAAACATTCCCTGTCTTAAACATATATTTTTGTGGTATATTTCTTTATTTATATTCCATTCCATTTTCTTGCAGTTCCAATTTATTTACTATATACAAAAGTGAAATACTGATAATCTTTGAGAAGCCAGACTTCATTGCAGGAAGTAAATCTTTGGAAAAAGAGAATTTCATTGATTCAATTGACGCTAGGTTCACATCCGATCAGGTCTGCGGTTAACCCTGGACCCCTTAAACTACAATGGGGTCTGTCGGGTTTCCGCCTGAAAGATGCAGAGAGAAAAGCGCTGCTTACAGGACTTTTCTCTCTGCATTTTTCAAGTGGAATGGGGAACAGAACCCCTGAATGGAGAACAGGCGTAGGTGTGAACCTAGCCCTATTTTGTTAAACACACTTCTATATGGTAATGGTGAATAATATAATGTATAGCTCTCACAATCTGCAGTCCAACTAACATGAAAGGCGAGAACATATAATTTTAGAGATGATAGCCTTTGTGTGAGATGTACTGACTTGCCTCATGAACTCGTGTGACAGCTGTGAAGTTTATAGAACTGCAGAACAGACCTATGAAAACAATGGGAGGATTCAGTTTGGGCTTCACAAGTAACAAAGTGTCCTTTGAACTGTAGAGTTAAAAGTTGAAAATTTATCGGTTTACAGTTCTGCTAACAGAGGAATCTCAAACTTCATCCATTCCTTATGTAGATTTTTCCAGTACTACTTGTATGAAGATCTACCCAAAGCAAACCAATTTCTCTAATATAATATATCCACTGTTCTCTACACCATTCTTGATAGGTACAGTATCTTGTCTAACTCGGCTTTAAGAGGGTCCGAAACTGAGACAAAAAGTATAGCTAAAAATCAGTCCATGGTCATGTGAGCTGTGACTGCACAGAAATCCGAAATCTGTCTTGTAACAAGCCGTGCACCTGCATGTCCATCACATGACCATGAACTTAATTTTATCTACTGGAAGTTAAGAATGACAGCAAGCAAGAAATCTAAAAAAAAATACAGCAAGGAATTGATACAGAAAGTATATTAGAAAATTGTATTTCATTATATACAGTCCTATGAAAAAGTTTGGGCACCCCTATTAATCTTAATCATTTTTAGTTCTAAATATTTTGGCATTTGCAACAGCCATTTCAGTTTGATATATCTAATAACTGATGGACACAGTAATATTTCAGGATTGAAATGAGGTTTATTGTACTAACAGAAAATGTGCAATATGCATTAAACCAAAATTTGACCAGTGCAAAAGTATGGGCACCTCAACAGAAAAGTGACATTAATATTTAGTAGATCCTCCTTTTGCAAAGATAACAGCCTCTAGTCACTTCCTGTAGCTTTTAATCAGTTCCTGGATCCTGGATAAAGGTATTTTGGACAAACAATTCAAGTTCAGTTAAGTTAGATGGTCGCCGAGCATGGACAGCCCGCTTCAAATCATCCCACAGATGTTCAATGATATTCAGGTCTGGGGACTGGGATGGCCATTCCAGAACATTGTAATTGTTCCTCTGCATGAATGCCTGAGTTGATTTGGAGCAGTGTTTTGGATCATTGTCTTGCTGAAATATCCATCCCCGGCGTAACTTCAACTTCGTCACTGATTCTTGGACATTATTCTCAAGAATCTGCTGATACTGAGTGGAATTCATGCAACCCTCAACTTTAACAAGATTCCCGGTGCCGGCATTGGCCACACAGCCCCAAAGCATGATGGAACCTCCACCAAATTTTACAGTGGGTAGCATGTGTTTTTCTTGGAATGCTGTTTCTTTTTGGACGCCATGCATAACGCCTTTTTTTATAACCAAACAACTCAATCTTTGTTTCCAAAATGAAGTTGGCTTCTCCAAATGTGCTTTTGCACACCTCAGGCAACTCTATTTGTGGCGTACGTGCAGAAACGGCTTCTTTCTCATCACTCTCCCATACAGCTTCTCCTTGTGCAAAGTGCGCTGTATAGTTGACCGATGCACAGTGACACCATCTGCAGCAAGATGATGCTGCAGCTCTTTGGAGGTGTCTGTGGATTGTCCTTGACTGTTCTCACCATTCTTCTTCTCTGCCTTTCTGATATTTTTCTTGGCCTGCCACTTCTGGGCTTAACAAGAACTGTCCCTGTAGTCTTCTATTTCCATACTATGTTCCTCACAGTGGAAACTGACAGGTTAAATCTCTGAGACAACGTTTTGTATCCTTCCCCTGAACAACTATGTTGAACAATCTTTGTTTTCAGATCATTTGAGAGCAGGCTGTCCATGTTCGGCGACCATCAAACTTAACTGAACTTGAATTGTTTTGTAGAAAGAAATGGTCCAAAATACCTTTATCCAGGATCCAGGAACTGATTAAAAGCTACAGGAAGCGACTAGAGGCTGTTATCTTTGCAAAAGGAGGATGTACTAAATATTAATGTCACTTTTCTGTTGAGGTGCCCATATTTTTGCACCGGTCAAATTTTGGTTTAATGCATATTGCGCATTTTCTGTTAGTACAATAAACCTCATTTCAATCCTGAAATATTACTGTGTCCATCAGTTATTAGATACATCAAACTGAAATGGCTGTTGCAAACACCAAAATATTTAGAACTAAAAATGATTAAGATTAATAGGGGTGCCCAAACTTTTTGATAGGACTGTATGTGTTTACATTTATTTGCTGAAACTGGAGAGCCCCTTTAAGCCCTTTGGTCATCATTGATAACATCATTGGGTATTAACCTCACCCTCAGCTACCAGATAGTTCACTGTTAAAATACCCTAGGTGATCGCAGATATAAAATTTTTTCTTTCATTTATCCTGCTCCCATGTGTGGGTTGCGAATGAATGGGATGAACATCGCCACACTAAAAAATGTCCAACACAAAAGAACAGGTCAGCTATATTGAAATCTAGAAGCTGCGAAAGAAAGAGGTCACAGTCTGATGCACTTGTTTGCTGAGGTTTCTAGCTCACAATGACCCAGATTTGCAGGGAGTGTTTAAAGGGAATGATGACTATCTCTGCACCATGTGGTTATTATCAGAGTCAGACTTATCAATTCATTTACTATTAGGGTCCATTCACACGGAGTAAACGCGCGCTCATTTTGGCAGAATACATGTGTAAAGAATAGACGTGTAAAAACAAGACTCCCATTGACTTCTATGACATTTTACATGTGTAAAAAACGCACCAGAAAACGTGACACGTTTGTTTTTACATGTGTAAAAAATGTCATTGAAGTCAATGGGAGTCTTATTTTTACACGTCTATTCTTTACACGTGTATTCTGCCAAAATGAGCGTGCGTTTACTCCGTGTGAATGGACCCTAACTTGTCTACACATCAGAAAGAAACAACAAGCAATGTAAGGGTGTCGCCTGGTTCACATCTGCCTTTGGCATTCCGTTCGGGGAGTTCTGGATTACTGAACGCATTGACAAGCTGTGAGCAATGAAAGCACACGGACCCCATAGACTGTAATGGGGTCTGTGTGTCTTCCGTGTGGTGTCTGCACAATTCATGTGAAGAGGAAAATAGTTCATGAAGTACTTTTCTCTCCTCATGTTCGGTGCGGACACCGTACAGAAAACACACTGACCCCATTACAGTCTATGTGCTTTCATAAACTCACCACTTGTCAATGTGTTTGGTATTCCGTTCGGGAGGTCCCCATGCAGACTCCCCGAATGGAATACCGAACACAGATGAGAACCAGGCCTGATAATAGTAGTGTCCCCGTTCCTGTAACTAGCCAGGTTACTATAAAATTCTAAGGAAAATGTTTGTTTTTGTACCGTGTTAGCCAGTGGGTAGGAAATATAAAAAAACAAAAAATTTGAGAGTCTTCAGTAGTTGATACCTTTTTTAATGGCTAATAATGATGACAGATTATAACGTTTCGAAGCTCTCGGCTTCTTCTTCAGGTATATGTTAGGGAATTGCTAGGACAGCAATTCCCCGGTAGCTGTTGGGCCCTGGGGCGGGGCACAAGAGACAGTGAGCCCTAAGCTGAAGCCCCCAACTGACCCTTCCTATTGCCAGGCCCTATCCTATGTAATAAGCGGCAACCACGAAGACAGTCCCTTCCTGGATATGTGAGACACAAAATGCAGACAAGACGGACAACAACAACGGAAGGTCAGCTAGCTAGGGTTCGGTAACAGTCGAGCGATGCAATGCCAAATCGGAGTCCAAAGAATAGTCAGTAGGGAAAGCCAAAGGTCAAGGATCAGAATGCAAGCAAAAATAGGGACAGTAAGGAGCAAGTATGCACACGGCAATAGCAAGCATAGGTGTGAATGAGAGCCAAGATAAAATAGGGGAGGAAGAACCCGCCCCTGGAGTTGACAGGAAGGCAGGCTGTCAATCACAGGCAAGACAAAATTAACCACTTAATGGACAGAGGCAACAAGGGCAGAAGACGGGTGTGGTGCAAATACAATCACAGAACTAGAGCCGAGTTCACACAGTGTGACCAAAAACTTTAAGCCAAGAACCAAACTGCACCCGCCTCCTTTGCCGCAGCACGCAAACAGAGGGTGGCGCAGTGACCCGAACAGGCAGAGACGTTACAATATCTAAAAACAATTTCTGAAAGATGCATATTTATGTACAAAAGGACACTCAGGAATAGAATTTTAGGAGGGAGGGTGGAAGAAGGTTATTGGTACATACAAATAAACAATTCCTCAGTTTGCAATGTTCTTATCAGTTCATAGAGTGTCTTTTATGGCTTTCTCAGTTCAGTGGTTTCTGTAGGATGCCATGAACCCATGTGATAGATTCATCCCTTCTTGCAATGTTTGAAGCAGGGTCATAAACTTGTACTCATAAATCTGTCTCCCTTTGCTTGATTTACAATTCCCTCTTAAAACCAAAATTTTCATGTCATTGGTGATATTATGATCTTCATTGCTGAAATGTTTTGACATGAGAAGGTCCATTCTTCGTTCTCTAATTGTATGACGGTGTGAGTTCATCCACATTCTAAGTTTCTGACCAGTCTCTCCAACATACAGATTTTCAGTGGAACACTTGGTGCATATTATTAAATACACTACATTGGGTGTGTTACAGGTGAATGTACCTGGGATTTTATACCTACCTTTATACGTACCTTGGGAATTTAAAATCTCAGGTACGATGAACTCACATCGCTATACAATTGAATAAAGAATGGACCTTCACGTGTCAAAACATTTCAGCAATGAAGATCATAATATCACCAATGATATGAAAATTTTGGTTTTAAGAGAGAATTTTAAATCAAGGAAAGAGATGGATTTATGAGTACAAGTTTATGACCCTGCTTCAAACATTGCAAGAAGGGATGAATCTGTCACATGGGTTCATGGCATCCTACAGAAACCACTGAACTTAGAAAGCCATAAAAGACATTCTCAGAACTGATAAGAACATTGCAAACTGAGGAATTGTTTATTTCTATGTACCAATAACCTTCTTCCACCCTCCCTCCTAGAATTCTATTCCTATGTGTCCCTCTGTACATAAATATACATCCTTCAGGAATTGTTTTTAGATATACCTGAAGAAGAAGCCGAGAGCTTTGAAACGTAATCTGTCATCACTATTAGTTAGCCATTAAAAAAGGTATCAACTACTGAAGACTCAAGTTTTTTGTATAAAATTCTAAAACAACTTTTAGAAAAGGATCACCTTTGATGTACAACAGTAATAGTAATACAGTAAGGGCTCGTTCACATCAGCGTTGCCCTCTCCGTTCTGCAGGTTTCCGTTTCCTGCATAAAACAGAGCAGGATACGGAAACCTGCAGGAGTCTAACTCACCCATTCATTTGAATGGGTGAGAGAGATGTGCAGCGGTGAGCGTTTTGCGCTGTCCGCCGCGAAACCGGGTTTTTTAATCCGGACACAGAGTCGGACATGCAGTACTCCGTGTCCGGATTAAAAAATCCAGTTTCGTGGCGGAGAGCATAAGACGCTCACCGCCGCTCACGGCCGGACCCGGTCTGTGCTTTCCGTCTTCTGGCATGCAGAAGACGGAAAGCACAGAACGGAAAGTAGAACGCAGGTGTGAACCTAGCGTCATAAGTAATTTACTTATACTATATATATACCCCACTCCACCTTAACTTAAAAACAATCTGTCTTAAAAACATCCACATGAACGCCAGGACCTAAGGGGCCCCAGCAAAACACTGTCCAGAGCATCCTGCTGCATCCAATGGCTTGCATTATTCTCATGATGTATCCTGGTGCCATCACTTCCCCAGGTAAGCAATGCAGATGCACTCCACCATCAACATGATGTGAAAAAACCTGATTCATCACATCAGGCCACTGTCGTAAATTGCTCCATTTCTGATATGCTCATTCCTGCACTTGTAGCAGTGGACAGGGTTACAATGGTCACACCAGTCTATTTATGCAGCCCCAAACATAGCAAGCTGTGATTTCTATCATAGCCAGAGCTTTTCAGAATTGTGTGTTTCAGTAGTTCTGTGGGATCAAGCCCTCGCTCCCCACACTCATTGAGCCTTTTCCGTGTTCACTGGTTGTCGTTCTTGGATCACATTTGGTAGGTACTAGTTACTGCAATACAGCCGCAGCCCACAAGATCTGCTATTTTGAAGGTGCACTGACCCAGTTGTCCAACCATCAAAATTTGGTCCTTGTTCAAATGGTTCAGATCTCTAAACATGAACATTTTCAAGATTTTCAAGACATCAAATTGATGAACTCAATGGCCACTTTTGGTCATGTACTGCCTATTCACTTACTACCCCACAACAGAGGCCAATTTTGATCCCATAGTCAATGCCAATAGCTTCACCTGTAAGTGGTTTTAGGCTGGATTTATATGTTGTGGATGATAACTGCCAGCTGATCAATGTAGCTACCATAAGTCCCTACCAGAAAGAAAACTCTGCAAAGCTTACAGAGTTTATCATTTCCTTTTTCTTTAGAATAATATCTAGAATTTGTAAGAAGTTAAACCTGAAACCTTGCTAGTGTGTTCTTTGGACAGTATCCTCAGGCAAGTCCGTCAGATGATCCCTAAAGTGTGCTCAGCTTCTTAGTGAGTCTCACAGGAATGAATAGAGCAATGTGCAAACAGTGTTATGTCCTTCTGCTGCTCATTCCAACTGGGGGACATGGGACCCCACTCACATGATAGTTAGGGTTCCCAACATTTGGAGGTACATGTGTAAATACCATGTGTAAGGGGATCTCTGGCTCATTGTGGTGCAGACTTTGTGGCTGCAGCCGCTCTATACGTAAGTGTAGCAATCGTAGTTTATGACTAAATGGCTGCTTTTTCTTGATAGTATTCTTTTTCCTACTCAAAGATTCTGACTGATTTTCTGTAGAGCAGAGAAGAGACAGCAGTAAAGTGTGGAGAGATATCATTGCTCTGTGACATCCTGGTTACAATCTCAAGAGCGCCTTTATGGAGGGTTACCTGGAAAATAGGTTAAAGGGTTTTGCCAAAGATCACTGATCACCTCCATCACACCATTGTGCTCACTAAGTAGCTGCCAGAACACATTGGTGAGATAGAAAAAAGTTGGGCTGTCCATGAGTAAAATATAGGGAGCAAGATTCCACACAGTGTTCTGGAACAACAAACTGTGTCAAAAACTGCAACAAAATGTAAATGGGGCTTTACCGAGCTTTCAATAATACAAACAACTATGTAATGGAAGGTAATAGTTTGCATTTGGTAATTTTGAACAATTAATGTTCACCATTTAAATTGCACAGGATCTGTTTTTTAGTGACCGTGCAATGTTATTACAGCCTGTACTAATATCACATGTCTGCTATATAACAGATACTGTATGATATAGTGAAGGGCCCTCACATGGTCCAATCTGCCCCACAGTGGTGTCCCCACAGTATTATATGCGCCACAGTAGGCCCTCTCACCACAGTATTATATGCTCCACCGTAGGCCCTCCCCACAGTATTATATGCTCCACAGTAGGCCCTCCCCACAGTATTATATGCTCCACAGTAGGCCTTCCATACAGTATTATATGCTCCACAGTAGGCCCTCCATACAGTATTATATGCTCCACAGTAGGCCCTCCATACAGTATTATATACTCCACAGTAGGCCCTCCCCACAGTATTATATGCTCCACAGTAGGCCCTCCCCACAGTATTATATGCTCCTCAGTAGGCCCGCCACACAGTATTATATACTCCACAGTACTCTCGCCACACAGTATTATATACTCCCCCCCCCCCCAGCATTATACTTACCTGAAGTCCCACGAAGAGCAGCCGGGTATCCACCTTCCTCTGACTGCAGACACTGATGACTTACGTTATTGCACCTGTGTTGCAGCAGAGGTCACACTATTCAGTCAGTGTAAGCTGTGGTCCTGCGGCCTACGCTGACAGCTTTCAGCTGAAAGAAGCAATCACTCACCAACGGGAAATCCTGTACTGGATTCCTCATTATTGAGCATTCTGGGCATCAGGACACATGCCAGCAGAGAGGCCTCTTGGGCACACATGCCATTCGCCAACATGGGCATATAAGATTACAGGATTAACAGACTTCCTAAATCCTGTTTTGAATTATTTAAGGGGTGCAGTTTTGAAAATTGGATGATTTATGGTGGGTCTCTAATACATAGGCCTTTATAATATCCTTAAGAACTGAAGTGGTCCCTAACACATGGGTTTGGGAAAGTTTATTGTAAATTTTGAAAATCACTATTGGACTTGTAATCTATAAAATAAATGAAAAGAGGAATAAAAGATGATACCAATATAAAGCAGAGATACGGAAGATAATATTTATTAACGTATTTGGGTGCATTTCATATTCTGCAAATTGTGAATTTTTTTCAAAATTTACTATTTTTCATCAATAAATGCAAAAAATATCAAAGTTTACCAGCAACAATGTGTCACAAAAAAAGCGCTCTCAAAATCACTTGACAAGATAAAGCATCTCAAAATTATTGCCATATAACCTGACCCTCATTTATCCTCTATCCCAGGGGATGGCAACCCCCAGCAGGTGTGCCAAGAGTGGCACCTGAGCCTTATTTCCCTGGCATGGCAGCCCAAGTCCTCACCCAGCATTTTTTTATCGGACCAAACATAGCCAAAACTGTCAAATGAATGGGTATGAAAGAGGTTCTGCAGGTTTTCGTCTCCTGCTCTGTTTTGTGCAGGAAACGGAAACCTGCAGAACGGAGACCGGGCGCAGATGTGAATGAGCCCTAACTATAATATTGGGTGTCCGTTCTTTTAAACTGAATCTGCCTGATGAAGGATGCGGCCACTAGCATTGGGTGACCATTTGGGAACTCCGTCCCCCTTTCCGCTAAGAATACGTGTAGAGGACATTTCTCTCCACCGATTTACGGTGGACCCCATTGTAGTCTATGGGGTCTGCGAGGAGCTGCTTTTTAAAAGAATAGGGTTTCCGTTTTTCAGGTCTCCGAGTAGACCCAAAACCTGAACGCTAGTGTGAATGTAATGAGACTTGCACCACGTAACATCTGGCGATTTTCTAATTAGCGACTCCAGAATATTGGACAGGGTTAATAAATAATCCGCGTTGTTTTCTTACGTTTGGGAGTCAGTTTTCCACTTGAAAAGAAAATCAAAGCCAAGTGTGAATTGAGCCGAAGCTCTGCACATATCTGAGCGCCTGCAATCCTAGGCAGGGGCTACTGAACACGGCGGCGCTTCCCGCACCAACCGAAAGATTCCCAGGCCGGACCCCGGCGCAGACTGAGGCAGAGCGGCTGTGAGGCAGCTCAGATGTCGGCCTGGGCGGGTCCTGCGTCTCCGTATCCCTGTCTGGCCCGGTGCCAAGCAGAAGGATGCCGCAGTGCACATCCGCAGCCTCCCCGGTCACCCTGAGGAATGGCGGCCTGTAAGTGGGGCGCTGGATCCCGCTGAGGGGATATTGGAGCTGCCCAGCCCAGTGCAGGATTGTAGAGAGCCGGGGGCTGCTGACTCACATCCTGGCTGGGATTTCTTTCCATCCGTGAGGTCACAGCTGCAGTGAATTCATCCATCATGTGTCTGCATTGCAGCTGCTCGTCTCAGCATCTAGTGTCTGATAAGAAACAAGTGTCATTCTCCTCAGGGGAAAATCAGCAAATCTTATCACTGCGCTGTAATACATTGCTGTATGTCACGACACACACAGTGCTCACGATAACCCGCCACAGTGGTTACAGAAGGCAGTAATACACCTGAGGCAGTCAGCGGAGCCTCCAGGCAATTACAAGCCGCCATCCCTATCATAACGGACTAGCCCGAGGAAGCCTCCGCCATATTGGGTGCATGAGGCTGCGGCTCTCTGCTAGTTGAGCATCTGCTCCCGCCTCCCAGATTCGTACATCTCACTGCTGCGCCTCAGCCAATCACAGAGTTACAGCATCTCATTAGCATAACCAGGGCTGACGTCACATACAGTGGAATATAAAAGCAGAGGGCTCGGCTCGTATTTTCCATTCTGTTACTTACATCCGCTCGTAGCTGTTGGATAAAGTAACGTTAATTTTATTTTTTTATTCTTATTCTTCTCTGACTCCTCATCTCTCAATATGGTAAGTAGCAGATCTCTCTGGAATCTCTCATTGCTCCTTATCTGTAGTCAGCTATCGCTGTGTAGCTCAGGCTGGGATGTAGGGCAGGTGATGGCTAGAAAGGTTTTACCGCATCTACAATGGAGAAAAACAAAGAAAATCTGCATTTGTGAAGCGATCCCTGCTGAGGGCTGATGTGATTTATATGGCTTCCCTCATTAAGGGATCTTCCCGCGCTTCAGGGGCATCTGGAGGGGGAGGGGGCACAGTAGGAGCCGCTTCCGGTGTAGATCTGTCACCCAGATGAGCTGCTAATAACAGGGATCAATATGTCTGGAGATGTGGCAGGAATTTACTGGACTTCTCCCTGGTACTCTCATTGACACAGCATGCTGAGCCCCTCCCAATAAGAGGGTAGATAACAGGAGGCAATAGATGAGGCTGCAGCAGCATTGGGGTGCTAGCTAGGGATTGCCGCAGTGCCCCCCCTTAATCCCTGATCCTATATAGCAGATACAACATTGTTCACACTCTGCAGCATCTAGCCTGCGGACATTCCAGCCAGAGAGCAGCTGCTGGGTGGAGTAAGCTGCCATTGCTTACTGTCTACTTCTAAAGAAAGCTCCGGATAATCCTGATTCACTCGAAAGCTTATGTTCCTCTTTCACAGTCGGAGGATGAAATGTGGGGGTGGGCAGTGCAGTATAGACTTCTGGCTGCTAACGTGGAGGTAGAGTCAGCTGACCGCCAGAGGCGGAGGCAATCCTAGGAACAATCGCTTTGGGGTAGGAAGTCTATTGTCATTAACCCTTTCTACTTGCTTTATTGTATCCTAGAGGAATACCTACTCTGTATTCTGTTAGGGGAGATCGTACAAGAAGAGATTTTACTCATCTACGAGGCTTTTTCCTTGTCTATTGTAGAAGATGGTGCCGGATACATAAGACTGGTGGGTGGGGAAACTCCCATTGTGTTGTCCTTTTTTACTTACGTTTTTTTTCTTCTCATTCCAGCGTGAGTGCATCTCCATACACGTTGGTCAGGCTGGTGTGCAGATTGGTAATGCCTGCTGGGAGCTGTACTGCCTGGAACATGGCATCCAGCCTGATGGACAGATGCCCAGTGACAAGACCATTGGAGGAGGGGATGATTCCTTCAACACTTTCTTCAGCGAGACTGGAGCTGGCAAACATGTCCCCAGAGCTGTGTTTGTGGATCTGGAGCCTACAGTCATCGGTGAGAATTTTCATTGTATTTTGCCTTCAAGTTTGGTGTTTTTTTTTCTCCTACAAATGAGTCTTCTCACCTATCCACATGGTGGAGCTAAATGTCTGATCATTGGAGATCCAACCTCCCAGACACCAAGTGGTCAAGAGAATGGGGGCCCCTTATATTGAGTGTGAATGGAATGATGATGCCCATGGTCAACCACCACGCTATTCACTTATATGGGACTTTCAGGACTGTGAGATACATTAGTTCTTTAGAGGTAGATAGATTGTTGTCAGAGTATGCGCATCATTGCTATATTCATATATGAGGCCTTTTTATGATCATAAGGTCCCAAAAGTCAGACTCCCAGCCACCAAACACTTGTACCCTATCATGTGTATAGGAGATGTGCCATTACTGTAGAACAAACCCCCTTTAATCTGTAAGAGTTGTCATTATTTATTTGCTCGTTGACCTATATATACATATGATTGTCTCTACAGATGAAGTACGCACTGGAACATACCGTCAGCTATTCCATCCAGAACAGTTAATTACAGGAAAGGAAGATGCGGCCAATAACTATGCCCGTGGGCACTACACTATTGGCAAGGAAATTATTGATCTGGTGCTGGACAGGATTCGTAAACTAGTGAGTATACTTGTATGACTTCATTGTAGAGTGACCAGGAAACCTAAAAGTTAAGTTGCTTAGATCAGAGCTGCTTGTACAAGCCTGTTAAGGATTCAGAAGCTTACCAGGACTAAAGAGAACATGATTTCATGTGTCAGGATCACTCTACACCAACAAGACCCACTCTCGTAATCCTACTAAAGTGTCTCTTCAATGACCTACTTACACACAGTGTGAATGCATTCTCGAAAATGTATATCTGCAAGATCAGATCTAATCCTATGAAACTTTAGTTTGCAGATAATTTTCTGGCCAGTTGAAGGCTAAGCTGCATGGTTTTCCCTGTCATTGTGTAATGTACCACAAGCATTTATTCATCACAAAACCACTTTTGCTGTAAAGTATTTATTAAACGTCCTGGACCATGTACTGGCCACCAGATACCTCCACCTCCTATTGTATTAAGAGGGAATCTGATGGCAGTCAAACACTCAGTAAGTTAGCTGCCCGATCTTAATCATGCCGTGGAAAGGATTAAGTCTCAGGCAGTATCCTTTCTGCCAGAGAAACAAATTATCATGCATATATAGATACTTGTACCAGATTATTGCTATCAAAATTGTCATGCTAATTTGTACATGGTTGGGTTCAGCTTTTCATTGATTTAATATGACTAGTACAATTTGCCATATAATTATTTTGTTAATTAAATTGTGTTTTTCTTTATTCCTAACTAGGCTGACCAGTGCACAGGTCTTCAGGGTTTCCTGGTCTTCCACAGCTTTGGTGGTGGTACTGGTTCTGGTTTCACCTCTCTGTTGATGGAACGTCTCTCTGTCGATTATGGAAAGAAGTCCAAGCTTGAATTCTCCATCTACCCAGCTCCCCAAGTGTCCACTGCTGTTGTTGAGCCCTACAACTCCATCCTTACCACACACACCACCCTTGAGCACTCTGACTGTGCTTTCATGGTAGACAATGAGGCCATCTATGACATCTGCCGTAGAAACCTAGATATTGAGCGCCCAACTTACACAAACTTGAACCGCCTTATTAGTCAGATAGTGTCCTCTATTACTGCTTCTCTTAGATTTGATGGAGCTCTGAATGTAGATCTGACAGAGTTCCAGACTAACTTGGTGCCCTATCCTCGTATCCATTTCCCTCTTGCCACCTATGCCCCAGTAATCTCTGCAGAGAAAGCCTACCATGAGCAGCTTTCTGTGGCTGAGATCACAAACGCTTGCTTTGAGCCAGCCAACCAGATGGTGAAATGTGACCCACGTCACGGTAAATACATGGCTTGCTGCCTCTTGTACCGTGGTGATGTGGTGCCCAAAGATGTTAATGCAGCTATTGCCACCATCAAGACCAAGCGTAGCATCCAGTTTGTGGACTGGTGCCCAACTGGTTTCAAGGTTGGTATTAACTATCAGCCACCAACTGTGGTTCCAGGTGGGGATCTGGCCAAGGTACAGCGTGCTGTGTGTATGCTGAGCAACACCACTGCTATTGCAGAGGCCTGGGCTAGACTGGACCACAAGTTTGACCTTATGTATGCCAAGCGTGCCTTTGTGCACTGGTACGTAGGTGAAGGTATGGAGGAGGGAGAGTTCTCTGAGGCCCGTGAGGACATGGCTGCCCTGGAGAAGGATTATGAGGAAGTTGGTGTAGACTCTATTGAGGGAGAAGGTGAGGAGGAAGGAGAAGAATATTAAACCAGATCTTGCTACTTTACAGGCATGTGTTTTACCCATCAGAATGCAGCTAAACACCGAAGCTTCTTAAACTGTGTTAGTCGGCCTCTCTGGTTTGACAGATGCAGCTTTGACAATCTGTTTTTAGTTATTGAAATTTGCAATCATGTCATTGTTCCATCAGTGTAATTGTATCAGATCTGGATTAAAATATATAAAAAAAACAAACTTGTGTGGTCTGATATCTGGGATACATAATGTAGAGATTGAATATCATTGTGCAAATGAAATTCTTTGATGCTGGGATGTGTTCCCATCTTTTGATAAACTATAAGGAGAAATCAAGGTGCAAATAATAATTATCAAATAACTTTGCTTACAAATTCAAATGTGTTTTAAGAAAAGTAAAAGTGAATCAAAAGATAAAAATTTACCTAAAGTTTTAAACAATTTGATTTTCTGGCATAATGTCTGTCATTAATACATTTTTAATATATATTAATGAATTGTGGCTCCTTTCTGTAGCCATCAGGGTAGCTAGCTGTGACAAAACCCATAAATATAAAAGACACAGGTGGAAATTGGTAATATATATATATATACACACACACACACATTTAGAAGGGCATCCCTGTGATATAATAAAGTACAATGCAAAACTTATTAATGAAAAAATGCAGCCGCAACACCAAATATTTTAAAGTTTAGTTAGCTAACTTTCAAACAAAATAGTCTAATTAGATAGAGCATGATTCTAGACCAAAATCTAATTTGCCTGAAAAGCCTGAAGTTCTACTACTAGGTGTCTCCCACCTTGGTATTGGTTCACTAGAAACCAACAAACCCAAGACAAGAACACAGAGGGTGAAGGGGACGGTCTTTTTTTTTACTTTAATAAATTCTTTATTTGTAAACTACAAAATAAACCATAAGAAGACAGGACCAGAGCACTAGGGCCTGCCTAACAAAAACCCAACAGGAAGCAGCGTTCTCCCAGGAAAAGCAGAGCATAGGAGCTGAGACAAGGCTTTTGATAGCAATAAAGCTGGCATGGGAGGAGAGGAAAAGCAAATGAAGAAGAGAAAGGAAAGAAAAAAATAAAAAAGGGGGGGGGGGGGGGTGTGGAGAGTGAAAGAAGGGAAGCAAAGCAGACGGCTCCCAGTCACCGGCGTACAGTCTGCAGAATAATGCCAACCAATCAGATCTCTGTATGTCTTGAGTACCCTGGAAAAGGATCCATGGAGTCCAGGCGTTCATGAAAGCCCCAGGTGCATCTTGAGAAGCAGTGAGATCCTCCATGCTTCTGATATCCTCCACCTCATGGATCCAGTGACGGAGGGAGGGGAGGTTGGGCATTTTCCAGAGCACCGGGATGCAGGCTCTGGAGACATTACTCAAGTGTCACAAGGAAGATTTACGATAAGCGTAAGGACAGCTTTAGGTCCATCTCCCACTTAGCCAAATAGGTGGGTCAATGGCCCGGAGAAGGGGAAACCAAGAGCAGATAAAAATCACAGAGAGAGAGTGCCTGACAAGCCTTCTCAAATTTCGAGAATGGCCTGTCATAGCCTGGGAGTTGGGCAATGAGGAGAGAAAGTGGGCAAGCTGAAGGACTTGCCACAGGCCCAGAGAAGGGAGGCTCAGGTCTGAGAGTAGGTCTTGATGAGACCACCAATTACCTCCAGCCCAAAAATGCACGGCCCTCTGTCTGGGCCGGTCTTCACAAGTATCTATATCTCTATACACAGATCTGCTGCCCTGTCCTTAGAGTCTGCAGTTTCTCACATCTTGCTGCGATATTATGGTCAGATTGAATTTTCTCACTTATTTAAAAAAATTGCATGTAAAGAAACCAGTAATAACAATAAAGGATAGGGAAGGAGACAGTCTGCTCCTTATTATACATGCCTTAGTCTCAGACAGAAATGCAAAATGTACTGCAGCCATAATGGGGCTATTAGCAGCAGAAATACTGACTGGGTACTACTTATGAAGGCTTATACAGACAGAACAGCTTGTCTAGCAAGACCCTGTTAATACGGTAGTTCAATTTATGATGAAAATTTAGGTGCCGATTAAGAAACTTCACAATATGTAGAGCTTCAGATTCCCCCATACCAGATGAGCAAAAGACAATATACAGTATTAAGAAGTGATTAATAGAGGGGTTGGCCACTTTCAGAACAATATTGAGAGACAAATGTTATTGTTTGTATAATAAAAAGTTGTATAATTTTCCAATATACTTTCTGTATCAAGGTCTCTGTAATTCATTCTGCTTACTCCCAGTACTCCTAGAATGAATGACAGCAAGCAGAGATCTAGAAAGTCCTGAGGAATTGATAGCGAATTATATTGGAAAATTGTACAACTATTTATTATACAAATAATAACATTGGTCTCTGAATATTAGCGTATAAGTGGCTAACACCTTTAAAGGGATTCTAGCACTAAAATCAATTTTTTTCTCAGTACCACGTAGGAATAGCCTTAGGAAAGGCTATTCTTCTCCTACCTTTATATGTCTTGTCCACGCTGCTGTTTGGTAGAAATCCCGGTTTTCGTCGGTATGTAAATGAGTTCTCTCGCAGCAACGGGGGGCGGGCCCCAGCGCTCAAACAGCACTGGGGGCGTCCCCAATGCTGCAAGAGAATTCTCCAGCGCCGCCTCTATCTTCTTCAGGAACGACCTCTTCACGTATCTTCTGCTGGCGCTGGCGGCAGAGTCGACTGCGCACGCCCTCGGCCACAAGAAAAATGGCCGCTTACACGTGTGAAGAGGTTGTTCCTGAAGAAGATGGAGGCGGCGCTGGAAAGTTCTTTCGCAGCATTGGGGACGCCCCCAGTGCTGTTTGAGCGCTTAGGACCGCCCCCAGTACTGCAAGAGAACTCATTTGCATACTGACGAAGAATAGTAGGAGAAGAATAGCCTTTCTTAAGGCTATTCCTACGTGTTAGTAAGAAAAAAAAATGATTTTAATGCTAGAACCCCTTTACTGTTGTTCTGTATGTATTGACTGAAACAAGGTTTGTGCAATTTTCACACAATAATCTATTCATAACATAAGCTCGTATTCTTTTTTTTAAATGTAGATTGTGATCCCCATATAGGGATCACATCACAATGTACATTTTTTTTCCTATCAGTATGTCTTTGTAGAATGGGAGGAAATCCATGCAAACATGGGGAAAACATACAAACTCCTTGCACATGTTGTTTCTGGTGGGATTTGAACCCAGGACTCCAGTGCTGCAAGGCTGCAGTGCTAACCACTGAGCCACTGTGTTGCCCTGCATAAGCTCGTATTCTGACTGCTTCATAGAAAAGCATTACCCTGAAAGCCTGATCCATAGTGCTCCACCTTACATATTCAAAATTTCTAAATGTTTCAATATTTTTTTTATGTGGATACTAAAAAAGGCAGCCCCAAGAATAAACATGCTTCTAATAAAAAAAACTATGTGAAATAAGTTTCAAGTGCCTATTATCTTTGTACAGAATATCAACCTGTTCGATTCAATAACACAGGATAAACCTTTATCTCCGTTTTTATCAACTTTTATCTGTAAATCTTTCACTAAGCAGCTTACATCAGAGGGTGGAAACCATTACACTCCAGCAGATATGTCCTTACTAGCCCTGGATTACAGATTATCTCATGCAGTAAAAATATCTCTTCTATCAATATATGGAAATTGTAGCAAGTGAAGACACTTACATCACCATAATAGGTTGAGATACATCTAGAAATGTGAATTAGGGGGTTAGGGAGCCACACCACATGGAGTTATGTACTAGCATTACCCGCGACTTCGTACGCACCACCCTCACTCCCTGCGCCGATCACCACTTACACAGGTCCGCCTTCCCCGTGCACCCGTCCGCCTTCCCCGCACATGTGCGGCATCACCGAGCCAGTTTCCTTGCTGAGCCCGACACTCCCATCCACACACAGCATCCGGTACCCGGCCGCAGCACGCAACAATGTCCCCTGCCAGCGCTACACATACCAACTCCCCCAGGTGGCCTCACTACCTATGCTGCACAATGACCATATAAAAATTACATCTTGGTGCCATACTGGGACTCCCACCAATCTTGAGAACGTTCCTGTCTACCCAGTGTGAATGATGCAGCAAAACATGCATGTACATTGTTGCCATGCCATTCATTCTCTATGGGACGACCAGAGATAGCCAAGCACTATACTGAGTAATCACACAGAGGAGATGCAATCCCATTCTTGGGATTCCTGATGGTCCATGTGTTCTGGCTACCCCCCTCCCCCCAGCTGTTGGACTCCCAAGTCAGCAAGCTATTGTTTAGGCTTTGGTGGCACAGCCCCTTTAAAGAAAATGACCATGATATTTTGTATATATTCATGGGTTGTGGCTGTTAACAAATGCCCCAATAACTTTGCCAGTTTATAGAGTGAATGCAGATGAACGGCACTCCATCTCCTTCAGTAACTTTATTGTCATTAAATAGATCCTCTCATGTCCTTAGGCACATGCGGTTTTATATACCGCTAGAAAGTCGACAGTGCGCTGAATTCACTGTTAGCTTTCCCATTATGTGCCCCTGGGTTGGAGATATCGATGTCGTTAGTTTCGGCTTCGATCTCTGTCCACCGTCAGAAGGACGTTCCTGACGGTCTAGCTGGGCTGTAAAGAACGCCCCTCCTAACAGTACTCATCCGTAGCCCTGTACTGTCAGTGGGGGCATTCCTTACCGCCCAGCGATGACGCTAAGTTGTGAGGAACGCCCCCTCCAGTACAAGTCTGGACGCAGAGCACTGTTGACTTTCTAGCGGAATATAAAACCGCATGTGCTGGATGACATGAAAGCTTCTCTTTAAAGTCTGTTGCTCTTATCCTATGATGGATGAGCACAATAGACTATAATAATGGCAGTGTGAACCCACCATAACTGGGCACATTTACCCTTCTTGATCACACAAACCCCAATCTGGTGGCCATAAGAAAGGTTTGCAAAGCAGTGAGATCCTTATCCATAACCATGTCTTCAGTCCATAAGCTTCGGACTTCCCTGCCAGTCTATGTATACATGGCTGCAGCATTGACATGCCCATATACCCACTTGACCATTGCAGCCAAACATTGTCCCCTATACTGCTAACGCTAGGTTTACACCTGCGTTCTACTCTCCGTTCTGTGCTTTCCGTCTTCTGCATGCCAGAAGACGGAAAGCACAGACTGGGTCCGGCCGTGAGCGGCGGTGAGCGTTTTATGCTCTCCGCCGCGAAACCGGATTTTTTAATCGGGACACAGAGTACTGCATGTCCAACTCTGTGTCCGGATTAAAAAACCTGGTTTCGTGGCGGAGAGCGCAAAACGCTCACTGCTGCTCACGGCCGGACAGTTTTCTCACCCATTCAAATGAATGGGTGAGAAAGACTCCTGCAGGTTTCCGTCTCCTGCCTCTGTTTTATGCAGGAAACGGAAACCTGCAGTACGGAGAGCACAACATAGATGTGAACGAGCCCTAATGTGATTGGGTGCAGAGGTCATGTGGGGCATATAGGCTGCATTCATACAAACAAAGACTTGCGGACCACGGCAGGAGCAGCCCTGTAAATACTGAGAAATATAACAAGTTATTATTGCTTATTTTATGAGAATCCCTCCCCCAGGACCCCTTCGGAAAATACTTGCTATTTCCCACTACTATGGTCATAGCTCATTTTACACCTATTGTGGCCATACGGTGGCAGCCTTACCCTATTATTTGTCTGCAGTTTGTTTGCACAGAATTGATCTAGTACTTCAGGCACATTGCCACAATGCCGCACTATTTATCTTCTCTGTTACATTCATTAATATAATTGCAGAACAATAATTTGTCATTGGTACGTTCTCCCACAGTTACTAATTCTGTTACTGGAAAGCTTACACAACAATATAAGTTTACATTTACAACAAAGGGCTCTGTCAAGAATTTTTATTTCAGATTCGGTCTGTTGTGCAGTGGACCCAATATTGCGATTTCTGATTTTGTTGGAAGCCATGATTTAGATGTAAACACAGCCCGAAAGGGTCAATTAAATGAACGCATGTGAGCTATGATATGTCAGCAATCTGCAGTATACACATATAAGACTAGGTTCACATCTGCTTTCGATCCCCTGAACGCAAACCTAATCTGCATGAAAAGGCAGTTACCTTAGGGAACTCACGGACCCCATAATGGGGTCCATGTGGTTTCCGCACGAAAAATGCGGACAGAAAAGTGCTGCTTGCAAACTAAACAGATTCATAAATATGTCTAAAACCGTGAAATAATTTGTCGTTTAACCTCTTCCTGACATCCGCCGTACTAGTATGGCGAATGCCGGTATTTAACTATGACAGCCGCTTGGCAGCCGGCGGCCGCCATATCCTCCGGGTGGCCGCTGATTTATACTGTAGACATCATGTACTAATGCCCGCGATGGGAGTCCCAGAGAAAGCTCCAGGGCCTGCATCCCATTTCTATGACAGCCAGGAGCCTCGTGAAGGCTCTCAGGTCTGTCATTCTATACTTTCAATTGCAGGTTGCTCTATGTAGCCTGCAATAGAAATGCTGGGTTTTTGCAATGCATTAGCATTGTAATGCATTGCATTAGTTAATAAATGCAAAAAATTTTTTAAAAAAAGTAAAAAAAAATCTAAAAATAGATAAAAAGTATTAAAAATTCAAATCACCCCCCTTTCCCTAGAACACACATAAAAGTAGTTAAAGGGATTCTACCACTAAAACACATTTTTTTCTAGTTAACACGTCGGAATAGCCTTTAAAAAGGCTATTCGTCTCCTACCTGTGGAAGTGCTCTCCGCCGCGCCGTTCGTTCAAAATACCGGTTTGTACCGGTATGCTAATTAGTTCTCTCGCAGCGATGGGGGCGTCCCCATCTCAGGAGCAGCGATGGGGGCGTCCCCATTGCAGCTCGAAAACCGACCGCAGCGCCGCCTCTCTGGTCTTTGGTGTCCTCCCCTTGCTTCTTCAGCGTCTGTCGGACGCTGCGAGAGAACTAATTAGCATACCGGTACAAACTGGTATTTTGAACGAACGGCGCGGCGGAGAGCACTTCCACAGGTAGGAGACGAATAGCCTTTTTAAAGGCTATTCCGACGTGTTAACTAGAAAAAAATGTGTTTTAGTGGTAGAATCCCTTTAAATACTGTGAAACACCTACACATCCTAATGTGTACCTATATCCCTATGTCAGAAAACGCCCGGTCTACAAATCTATAAAAATATTTTTCCTGTACGGCAAATGCGGGGGGAAAAAAAGTCAAAAGTGCCAAACCGCCATTTTTTCACTGTTTTGCTACTGATAAAAATTTGAATAAAAAGTGATCAAAAAATAGCAATTCCCCAAAATGGTATAAGTCAGCCCTGCAAAAAAAAAAAAGAAAAAAAAAAAGGGCGCCCTATGCATCCCCGTACACGGAAGTATAAAAAAGTTACGGCTGTCAGAATATGGCGACTTTTAGAAAAGAAAATTATTGGCACAGTTTGGGATTTTTGTTAAGGGGTTAAAATGTAAATAAAACCATATAAATTTGGTATTTCCTGAATTGTACCGAAACATAGGATACAGGTGACGTGCTATTTTGGCTGCACAGTGAACGCCGTAAAAACGAAACCCGTAAGAAAGTCGCACAAATGCACCTTTTCTTCAAATCCAGCCCATTCTGAATTTTTTTCCAGCTTCCCATTGTACAGAGTAATTAATAGTACTATCATGAAGAACAAATTGTCCCACAAACAATAAGACCTCATATGGGTCTGAGAGCGAAAAAAATAAAAAAGTTATGGGCTTTGGAAGGAGGGGGGGAGTCAAGAACAGAAAACGAAAATCAAGAAATGCCCGTGGCAGAAAGGGGTAAAGACAGTGCAAAGTTCAACAATATATACAGTTAATTAATGTGTCCAAATGTGTCTAATGGGGACTTGGTTAACTTTTCTTGTGCAACGCTTCATGTGACCACTAGAGGTCAATACAAGTTGGGCAAAAATGACATATGGTAGAGATCACAGCATTGTTAAAGGGGTTGTCCCATCAAAAGCGTCCTATCTATACTGCTAGTTTATGTGGATATAAGATTTTTCCAAAATAGTCCTTGGTTTGAATCCTGCCAAGGACAACATCTGCAAGGGGTCTGTATGTTCTCCTCGTGTTTGCATGGATTTCCTCCCATACTCGAAAGACATACTGATAGGGAAAAATGTACATTGTGAGCTCTATATTGCGTTCCCAATCTACATTAAAAAAAAAAAAATCTGTGGGCAAAAATCATCTTGCAGGCTCTAAGGAACAAATATTTGGTGCATGCTTCAAAAAAGACCCTACAATTCTTGGCATGACATAAGCAGACATAAATCATCCCTCGCTTATTGAGACAAATACACTATGTGATCAAAAGTATCAAGACACCCCCCAAAACATACGTTTTTCATATTAGGTGCATTGTGCTGCCACCTACTGCCAGGTACTCTATATCAGCAACCTTAGTAGACATTAGACATCGTGAGAGAGCAGAATGGGGCGCTCCGTGGAACTCACGGACTTCGAACGTGGTCAGGTGATTGGGTGCTACACACCACACAGGTCAATGCCAAAAGACGCCTCGCTTGGTGTAAGGAGCGTAAACATTGGATGATTGAACAGTGGAAAAACGTTGTGTGGAGTGACGAATCACGGTACACAATGTGGCGATCCAATGGCAGGGTGTGGGTATGGCGAATGCCCAGTGAACGTCATCTGCCAGCGTGTGAAGTGCCAACAGTAAAATTCGGAGGCGGTGGTGATATGGTGTGGTGATGTTTTTCATGGAGGGGGCTTGCACCCCTTGTTGTTTTGCGTGGCACTATCACAGCACAGGCCTACATTGATGTTTTAAACACCTTCTTGCTTCCCACTGTTGAAGATCAATTCGGGGATTGCGATTGCATCTTAAAACACGATTGAGCACCTGTTCATACTGCATGGCCTGTGGCGGAGTGGTTACATGACAATAACATCTCTGTAATGGACTGGCCTGCACAGAGTCCTGACTTGAATCCTATAGAACACCTTTGGGATGTTTTGGTACGCCGACTTCATGCCAGGCCTCACCGACCTACATCGATACCTCTCCTCAGTGCAGCACTCCGTGAAGAATGGGCTGTCATTCTCCAAGAAACCTTCCAGCACCTGATTGAGCGTATGCCTGCAAGAGTGGAAGCTGTCAACAAGGCTAAGGGTGGGCCAACACCAGAATTACCGATGGAGGGCTCCACGAACTTGTAAGTCATTTTCAGCCAGGTGTCCGGATACTTTTGATCACGTAGTGTATGTGGCGCTCAAAAGGAATTTTTGCCGCACAAAGTACATTTACTTACAGTACTCTATACCGACTGAGGGCGGGTTCACATCTGCGCCCCAGTCTCCACTTTCAGGTTTCCGTCTTCCACCGACAGGAGACGGAAACCCGCCAGACAATGTCCACCCGTGAGTGTTTTGTGGTCTCCGCAGCGAAAGGTTTTTTTTAACCGGACACAAAGTCCAGCATGTCCGAATTTGTGTCCGGTAAAAAAAAACGGTTTTGCCGCGGAGACCACAACACAAATCGCTCACGGGTGGACACTTTGCAAACCCATTCAAATGAATGGGTTTGAAAAGTGACTGCCGGTTTCCGTCTCCTGTCCAGTTTCTTGGGCAGAAGATGGAAACCTGAAAGCGGAGACCGGGCACAGATGTGAACCTGCCCTAAGGCACGTACACTATGGTTCTGCCTTTACAGGATGCCAAAGACGGTGATCCACCATGGCAAGCATGTATAAATGTGAATGCATATGCTGCATGTAAGCAGATCTTTACAATGATTATAACATTCCACAGTAATAACCCGTCACATGTGTAATGAGATGTTACTCACCAACTATCTACTGCACCTTGTCAAGGCTGCCTGAGCAGGTAGAGGCTGCTCTTTACACTGTCACCCATCAATTTTGCATTTGCCATTATTGATTTTCATTCCAGGCTAATGAAACAAATAACAAGTAAATGAACCGATGATGTCACTGCTGTGCCAGCCAAATTTCTGTATGCTAAAGCTTCTACTTCATGATTCATTGACATCTTAAGGTCTAGAACTGAAGCACAAAAAATATTACAAAAATAAAAAGAGAGGCTGCCGGGTGAAACAAGGTGATGCTTCTGGATCATCTAGTTACAGGACAACATGTAGGCACAGCAGCCTAGCTCCACACATCTAGCACTCTGACACTTTCCATTGTGATGAGCTGGGGTGACCATCGTCCTCTCTTTACAGCCAGTCTGGTGGAAATGTAGGCCATGTTTTGGACATGGACACCAGAGTTTCCTCAACAAAATTGCAGTCAAGATAAATCAGGATTTATTTAATTCAGCAAGCAGAGGTTTGGTGACATGGCACTGCCTAGTCAACCCCCAGCTGCCATTAGCTAGCCTGAAGGGTTTAAAGGGGCTCTATCAGCTTAAATATGCTGTATGAGCCCCACATATACGTTGCTATTCAGGCACCGCTAATCTTATTTTAACCCACCTCCGTTTTAAAATAAAACTATAAAAACATATGGTGTGCGGTGGGCGGTGATGCACGGTCCGACGTCATCTTCTGGCACGCCTTCCTCTTCTTTCTTCCTCTTTCTGCGACGTCCTCCGGTCCTGGCTCTTCCCCGGCTTCATCGTCGTCTTTTTCCAGCGGTTCAAATCCAATTGGTTCAAATCCGGCGCATGCGCAGTAGCGCTCCCTCCGGAGGTACTGCGCACGCTCCTGCGACATTTTTCTCAATGGCAGTGCGCTTGCGCCAGATTTGAACCAATCGGATTTGAACCTTCGGAAAAAGACGACGATGAAGCCGGGGAAGAGCCGGGACCGGAGGGTGTCGCCGCAAGAAGAAGAAAGAAGAGGAAAGCGTGCCAGAAAGATGACGTCAGATCGTGCATCACCGCCCACGATAGTTATGATTTACATATATGTTTTTATAGTTTTATTTTATAATGGGGGGAAGGGGGTTAAAATAACATTAGCGGAGCCTGAATAGCCTTTTTAAAGGCTATTTACGCATATGTGGGGCTCATACAGCATAATTTTGCTGATAGAGCGCCTTTAAGGCTCTCTTCCATAAGCATGTGTCCGAATTTTTAGGGTTTGGCACTCACAAGCTATTGTTATACTTTGGGATCTCTTCAGACCTCAGAGTATATTCAGCAAAGGATAGAGTAGGTGATTAAAGAGGACCTTTCACCATATCTGGGCACAGGCAGTGTTATATACTGCCAGAAAGCTGACAGTGCGCTGAATTCAGCGCACTGTCGGCTTTCCCGATCCGTGTCCGGTGTAAAGCGCTATCGGTCCCGGTACCGTAGCGCTTTACAGTCAGAAGGGCGTTTCTGACCATTAGCCAGAGACGTCCTTCTGCCTCGCGGCGCCAATCGCGCTATACTGTGGAGCTATACCTCCCCGCTCCACAGCACAGCGCGATTGGCGCCGCGAGGCAGAAGGACGTCTCTGGCCAATGGTCAGAAACGCCCTTCTGACCATAGAAGAGCTACGGTACCGGGGCGTAAGCTCTTCACACCGGGCACAGATCGGGAAAGCCGACAGTGCGCTGAATTCAGCGCACTGTCAGCTTTCTGGCAGTATATAGAACTGCCTGTGCCCGGACATGGTGAAAGGTCCTCTTTAAACATAACAGTGTTATTCACCTCCCCTGAGCAATATTGCTGGTCTTCAAGCCTCTTTCAATCTTAGAGACATCACGAATGATGTCATAGACTACTGAGGACTGTGATTGGGCCTCAGTGGTCACGTGGGTTGAATCACAGGCCTCAAATGTCATAGACCCAATCACAGGCCTCAGCGCCCTCTGATATCATTCATGACGTCTTTAAGACCCGAAGAGGACTGAAGAACAATGCCAGAGCCCAGGGGAGGGGAGTAAAACTATTTGTTACATTTATTCATCTTCCCTGGGCTTCTGCTCATTTACACTGTAGTCTCTGATGAGCCTTGCTTCTGCTACACAGGTCATGTGACATCACATTCAGTAGTCACATGGCCTGTTTACAGCTCAGTCCCATGCCTGATGGTGTACACTATACTTGATAATTACTGTGGTGGCCAAATGTTTTACGAGCGACACAAATTTTGGTTTTCATAAAGTTTTCCGCTTCAGTGTTTTTAAATCTTTTAGTCCAATGTTTTTATAGTATACAGAAATACAATAATAAGCATTTCATACATTTTTAAAATTTTATTGACAAATATATCATGTTTATTAGTGATGAGCAAGTAGTATTCGATGTGTTTAACCCCTTGGTGTTCAGCCGATTACACACATTCCTATGCTGGCAAGGTATTCGATCGAATACTACTCGCTCATCACTAATGTTTATGCAAAGACTCAATATTTCCAGTGTTGACCCTTATTTTTCAAGAAATCTGCAAATTGTCCTGGCATGCTGTATATCATCTTCTGGGTCAAATTCTGAATGCAACATTACAATTGTGGGTTCCTAGCTAAGAAACTCCCCAGATCTCAATGCCTTTGGGAAGCTAGGATAAATCGTTAAAAAGTGGGTAAACAAGCACAGAAATTGTGCTAATCTCTAAGCACTGGTAAGACAGGAACAGGTTTCAATCAGTCAGGATTTGGCCCAGATGCCTATAGGGGGCGTTATTCTGACTAATGCCTTCAGGCATTCATTTTCAAAGAAAAAAAAAAAAAAAAGTGGTTGTCACAGTTTTCCTTCAAAACTGCTTAAACCTAAGTATGTGATCCTACCCTAAAAACAGATGCTGATGACACCCAATTATACACATCTTCCCGTGACATCACCTCTGCACTCATACAGAACACCAGTGACTGTCTCTCTGCTGTCTCTAATATCATGTCCTCTCTCTATCTGAAACTAAATCTCTCTAAGACTGAACTACTACTGTTTCCACCATCTAATAGATCTGTCCCTGATATATCCATTGTAGTCTCAGGCCTTACTATAACTCCTAGGCAGTATGCCCGCTGCCTCGGGGATGTGTTTGACTCAGACCTTTCTTTCACCCCCCATATCCAATCGCTCGTACGCTCATGTCATGTCCACCTCAAAAACATCTCCAGAATACACCCTTTCCTTACCAGAGATACATTAAAGGGGCTCTATCACTGGGAACAGCGCCGGCGTCAGCGCACGGCATAGTCGGGCAAGTGCCGGGGCCCACAGAGCCTCTGGGGGCCCCCCGGCACTTGCCTATCACAATTTCAGCTCATCGGCGTCCGTCCGCCGATGAGCTGGAATACATACGCGATGCAGGAGCTGCGAGATCAGCTCCTGCTTTAAAGCTCCGACCCGGCTTGCGTGTGTAGGCGCGATTACGTCATCGCATCACGCCTACACACGCAAGCTGGGCCGGAGCTAATCAGGAGCTGATCTCACAGCTCCTGCATCGCGTATGTGACTGGAGAGAGGAGCGTCGGGGGAACGAGGGAAGGTGAGTGATAGAAGGTGAGTGTAAGTGTTTGTTTTGTATTACATATTAAGGTGAAACATAATGAAGGGGGCCCATGAAACTGGGGGGCAAATGAAGGGGAGGGGGAGAGAACGGCATGAAACTGGGGACAGAGATGGAGGGGGCCCAAAGAAACTGGGGGGCAAATGAAGGGGAGGGGGGAACAGCATGACACTGGGGCAGATGGAGGGGGTGGGGAGAGAACGGCATGGAACTGGGGACAGAGATGGAGGGGGCCCAATGAAACTGAAGGGGCAAATGAAGGGGAGGGGGGGAACGGCATGACACTGGGGCAGAGATGGGGGACATGAAACTGGGCAGATGAAGGGGGAGAACGTGATGAAACTGGGGACAGAGATGGAGGGGGGACATGAAACTGGGGGCAGAGGAAGGGTGTATATGAAACTGGGGGAGAGATGGAGGGGGGGCATATAATTTACAGGTGACTATAGGAGGATTATACTGTGTGGGAGCACATAATAAATGAATGAGAATGGGTGGAATCAACATAAAGAGCGCGCCGCACATTTTGCCCCTCTTTCTACTCTTTAAAAGATTGGGAGGTATGGCGTTGGTGACGCCACACTCCTGCATGACGTCACTCGCTTCATCTGCAACGCACAGTGTCTCGACTCCCCCACCTCCTTTACAAGGGGGCCCACTGAGGCTCTGTCGCCCAAGGGCCCATAAAAACCTGGAGCCGGCCCTGACTGGGAAAAGTCATTTTTATCTAAACACATGCTTGCATAGACTTTAGAAAGTCTATTCCACACTTACCTTTTCTATGTAGATTGCTTCAGTGGTGTCTGAATAAGTCCATTTTTATTAATATGCTAATGAGCCTCTAGCCAGCTCAGGAAGTTCCCAGCAGCACTCGTCTCTCCCATTATCTATGTGTGTGAAGCAAACAGGAAGCTGAGTCATCAGCAGCCCCAGCAGCAGCCTCCCATAGAAAACAGCAGAGAGAGGTGTGCACCATCTATCGTGCACTAGTCTAATTAGCATATGAATATAAACGGACTTATTCAGAGACCACTGAGGCAATCTACATACAAAAAGTAGGTGTGAAATAGACTTTCTAAGGGCTATGCAAAGGTGTGATTAGTTAAAAATGACTTTTCCTAGTGATAGAGCCCCTTTAAAGACACTTATTGTCTTTCTGATTCACTCTCGCCTTGACTACTGTAACTCCTTACTAATTGGTCTTCCCCTCACTAAACTCTTCCCTCTACAATCTATTCTGAATGCAGCGGCCAGGCTTATCTATCAGTCTAGACGCTACAGCGAGGCCTCCGGTCTGTGCCAGTCACTACATTGGCTGCCTATTCATTATAGAATAAAATAAAAAGTTATCACTCTCATCCACAAGGCTCTCCATAATGCCGCACCTCCATACATTTCCTCCCTCATCTCTGTCTACCGCCCAACCCGTGCTCTCCGTTCACTCAATGACCTGACACTTACATCCTCTATTATCAGAACCTCCCACGCTCATATACAAGACTTTTCCCGAGTTGCACCACTTCTCTGGAATGCTCTACCCCGGACAATCAGATTAACTCCCAATTTCTACAGCTTCAAGCACAAACTAAAGACATCTTTTCAGACAGGCCTATCACAATTGCTAATGTAAACCCTTCGGTACTGTAATTAGAATCCCTAACACAAACCCTCCTCTGTTCCAGCTCCTACATTACCCCACATGATATGATGCCGTCTCAGGCTAACTTTATATGTCCAGGCACCATCCACATGTTAAAGGAAACGACTGGTGACAGCTCATACAGTTTCATGTTTGTGTAATGACAGTAATCTCTATTACAAAATTGTCTGACCACGGTATAAGCAATGCGACCTCAGATGCCGGCCCGACTACCTCTTGTGTCACCCCCTCTACCTCATAGATTGTAAGCTCTTGCGAGCAGGGCCCTCAGTCCCATTGTGTGAAGTGACTATTTCTTTGTTATGTATCTTACTTGAACCCTACAAATTGTACAGTGCAGGGGAATATGTTGGCACTATATAAATAATTTTTTTCTTATTATTATTATTTTTGGACTTTTCAGGTTTGGTAAATTAATTAATATACGTCATAGTAGACATAGTCCTAATAATTAGGTATCACTTGTGCACATAATGAGCTTATACTTTTAGGAGATATTGTACATATAATATTCTGCTTGGGTTACAATTTCAGTCTAATTTATCAATGTTTATGCTTTTCCTTATGAAAAATTCTATTTTGATTCAAAATTGCATTTTATGGTATCTGTGTAAATAAAGTGTTACTGGCATTTGACAATGTGCTTGGCGTGTACTTCAGAACATGTACTACATGGAAAAAACTATTGGGATGTGCCACTTAATTATTAAATGCAGGTGTTTGACTCAGTCCCATTGTTCACATGTGTCCACGTTTTAATAACTGTGAGTGATATTATTAAAAAGTGGAAGCAAGTGAGCAATGGCAAATCGACAACAAAGTGGAAGATCATTTTAAGTTACAGAGCAGAGTTCTGACACTGGGTTCACACCGGTGTTCGGTGCCCGTTCTCAGATTTCCGTCTTCTGCTGACAGAAGACGGAAACCTGTCAGACTGGGTCCAGAAGTGAGTGCCGGGTAGCGTTTTATGCTCTCCGCAGCAAAACCGTTTTTTTGAAACAAGACACAAAGTCCTGCGTGTTCAACTTTGTGTCTGGTTAAAAAAAAAAAAAAAAAGTTTTGCCACGGAGAGCATAAAACACTCACCGGTGCTCACGGCCAGACACTTTTCAAACGAATGGGTTTGAAAAATGCCTGCAGGTTTCCGTTTCCTGACCATTGTTTTGTGAGCGAGCGGAGAGAGCGGCGGGGGAGCGTGGCACGGTGAGTCCAACTAAACTGGGGCCGATGTGGGGGGGGGGGGGGACATGAAGCTGGGGGCAGATGAAGGGGGGGGGACAAGAAACTGGGGGCAGATGAAGGGGGGGACAAGAAACTGGGGGCAGAGATGAGGGGGACAAGAAACTGGGGGCAGAGATGGGGGGACAAGAAACTGGGGGCAGAGATGGGGGGACAAGAAACTGGGGGCAGAGATGGGGGGGGACAAGAAACTGGGGCAGAGATGGGGGGGACAAGAAACTGGGGGCAGAGATGGGGGGACAAGAAACTGGGGGCAGAGATGGGGGGGGACAAGAAACTGGGGGAAGAGATGGGGGGACAAGAAACTGGGGGCAGAGATGGGGGACAAGAAACTGGGGGCAGAGATGGGGGGACAAGAAACTGGGGGCAGAGATGGGGGGGACAAGAAACTGGGGGCAGAGATGGGGGGGACAAGAAATTGGGGGCAGAAGAAACTGGGGGCAGATGAAGGGGGGGACAAGAAACTGAGGGCAGAGATGGGGAGACAAGAAACTGGGGGCAGAGATGGGGGGACAAGAAACTGGGGGCAGAGATGAGGGGGACAAGAAACTGGGGGCAGAGATGGGGGGACAAGAAACTGGGGGCAGAGATGGGGGGGACAAGAAACTGGGGCAGAGATGGGGGGGACAAGAAACTGGGGGCAGAGATGGGGGGACAAGAAACTGGGGGCAGAGATGGGGGGGGACAAGAAACTGGGGGAAGAGATGGGGGGACAAGAAACTGGGGGCAGAGATGGGGGACAAGAAACTGGGGGCAGAGATGGGGGGGACAAGAAACTGGGGGCAGAGATGGGGGGGACAAGAAACTGGGGGCAGAGATGGGGGGGGACAAGAAATTGGGGGCAGAGATGGGGGGACAAGAAACTGGGGGCAGATGAAGGGGGGGACAAGAAACTGAGGGCAGAGATGGGGAGACAAGAAACTGGGGGCAGAGATGGGGGGACAAGAAATATAAGCAGTTCAGCGCCACCGCCAACCCGCAGATGAAGTCACGGGTAACTGCTAGTAGATATTATAATGTTTCGATTTCCTGAAAACACAAGTTTTTTTTTCCATAACACACAGATCAGATGGCATGCAATCTAATTTACTGTAAAACGCAGCATTGTATTTCTGCTGCATTTCTAAAGCACCCAAAACACTGCAGCCCGTGGAGCCTCAGCCTAATGGTAGACCCCTCTCCCACCCCAGAATGCCCTAGCACAGCCCGTGGATAGGGAATGCCTGAACTAGATGGATATTTCCGTCAGCCATAGACTGCCCCGGCAGGTCAGGTATGACTACACACAATGAGGCGCCCTCTCAGACAGGCAGTGTGTCGTACACAACAGCTCGGCTGGTATTCCTGCCAGGTTACTGAGGCGCCCTGAATGCCTCCCTGCCAGCCGCACGCATTACCCAACCGTTACTAGCTGCGTCAGCGCTTGACTCCACCAATCACAGTGAAGTTCCCTGTCTCCGGGCAATCCCATAGGTGGAGAAATGGGCGGGGCGTGTGAAGCCGACAGGAGATCCAATGTAACCAGATACTGGCCCTGAGGTGCAGTCACAGCTCGGCGGAGGGGACGTTGAGGCGAAGTGCGGGCAGTGGTCGGGGAGCTCCGGCTTCCCTCTAGTCTTTCTCCTTAGGGTGTGGAACCAGCTTGGGGGGGCGCCATGCTGGCGGAGGATGGAAGCTGATCAAGATGTGTCGCTTAGAGAGCAGCTTTTCCACGAGTGGGTCCGGGAATGCATCGTGAGTGCGGGCTTTAAATTGTTAAACTGCCCTGGGAGGGGTCTGTGTTAACCCATTCAGTTCCCAGTGCTTGTGTGTGACTGCGAATGGGGGATCTCTAGCTATGTAAGAGGGGCAACAACCTGTGGCTATGCCCCCCAAACCCAGTCCGTGTGTATGCTGCAACCTGTAGTGCTCCATCATGTTACCCTACAGAGTTCCTAAAGGTCATAGAGGATGTGTTATGTTGCCTGTGATGGTTACTGACCATTGTCTGCTGAGGGCCCTGGGACAGGGTCATAGGTCTCTGTAGAATTTGAGGTGGGGGAGGATGAATCCTCCAGATTATATTCCTTTACTACCTGTATAAGTGCATGGGACACGGATCCTGTTTCAAGTGAAATAAATGTCTGATTTTTACAGAGTTTTTTGGGTTTTCAAAGCATATTTTTGCTGTGAAGTGACGTGTTTTGGCTTGTGTTACATGACGACTTGCTGGGTGACTATACCCTAAAGCCAAATTCACACTGTCAGTATTTGATCAGTATTTTTCACTGTTATTTGTAAGTAGAAACCAGAAGAGGGATCTAAACCGAGAAAACCAGTAAGGACAATCTTTTCACCTTTTCTGTGTCTTACAAATCCTGCTACGTGATAGTAAATGTCAGTCGATTCTCCCCGGGTATTCTCTGAATTGATTCTGATGATCCCAGATATTGTGTGTGCACACATGCCATCTTCTTGGCTCTAGTACTGTCTGTTTACTTCCACTTGTTGCTGGCTCATTTACCAGCCATGCCACGCTGCAGAGCCGGGTATTATGTGTGACAAGTCACTTTGACAGCTTGGTGCTCCTGTATACGTAACTGGGCTTAGGTAAATATCAGTGACGCTGACAATACCTGGGAAGGGTAAGCTTCAGGCCCATGCTCTGATATGTAAGGTAAGAGAAGGTAGAAATTGCTGCAAGTAGCTGCTTCATAGCATTTCTCATGATCCGAGCCGTCGCCTTATCATAGAAAAGAGACCTTGTGCTATGGGAATAATGGCTACCCAAAATAATCATTCCCATTGTCCTAGAAAGGATATGGAGTCCTCTGCGGAGTACATTGACACACTATGATAGTCGAGAAGGGCTTTAAAGTAGGTCACATGTCTGGAATCAATGGCAGTTTTCAGTCATTCTAGGACCTTGTACAAATAGACCAGCATTTGTATGGTTTTTTTGTGTCCTTTTAGAAAATAATACAAAAAACCCAAAATATTTTGTGTCATCGAAGAGATTTTTTTTTTTTTTTTTTGCCCACCCCCACATCATGTTTTATACCAATGAGATACAGTTGACCTATCTTGTGGCCAGGACTTCTGTATCTCATCGGTGGGAGTCTGATATCTGGGCCCTCACTGATCAGTTCTTTCCAGCCACTGGAAGATGTAAAGGGAGACGGTGCTAAAAGTTAGTCTGCTCCTTTTCATGTAATGGGCCAAGGCTGCAGGCTCTGTTCACTGTATAGCAGGGACATTGGTATACTGTAGCTCTGCTCCTCTCATACTGGATTCATAATTTCACTATATGTAAGTAGATGACTATGATGCGTGGAGTCTGGGCACTGCTCAGTGTTCAGTCCGGGAAATTTGGTTGCCATAAAGCCTGTTGGACTGAATTCACCTGTGTGAATCCAGCGCTCCCCATAGAAATGAGTGGGCTGCTTCTTTCACCACAAGCAGTCCCATTGAAGTGAATGGGAAGTGGCGGCGTGTACGGCAAGCTCTGCTCATGCCGAGCCGTACACGTCGGCACTTCCCATTCACTTCAATGGGACTGCTCATGGTGAAAGAAGCAGCCCACTCATTTCTATGGGGAGCGCTCGTATGCCGGCTCCCATAGAAATGAATGGAGCTGCTTTACACGCCACTTATTCTGAACATGTTTTACGTTCAGAATAAGCTTCAGTATACGTAGTGTGAATGCAGTAAGTTCACAGAGTTTTTTGGTCAGGATTTTGAGGCCGTATCCGCTTCAAAATCCTGACTGAAAGAAGGCTCCCATTGAAATCAGGTGATTTTTTTTTTTTTTTTTCTGGGAGCCAGTTTGTTTTGGCTCCCAGAAAAAGAAGCAACATGCTCATTCTTTCAGGCAGAATCGCCTCGCGACATCTGCCTGAAGACACTCCCTCCCAACTAGGCCCATTCATTTGGGCCTAATCCGGAGTGGAGTGCGTGACTGGATGCTGGTGCAGTGCATCGGCATCCAGTCGCAGCTACCCCTATTTTGGACCGGAACCTGAGGCAGCCTCCGCCTCAGGTTCTGGTCCAAAAAACCCAGTGTGAACTTACCTTAAAGGGGCGTTCACACTACCGTTGGTGTCCGTTATGAAGGTGTCCAATTAAAAGAAAAAAAACGGACACCTATCATAACGGACATTAACGGACACTAACTGATGTTAATGTGTCCGTTTTTTTTAACTGATCCATTTAGTGTCTGTTTTTTATACTGTCCGTTTTTTTTCTTTTTGCTGTTTATGCTTTCTGTGCAGAAAATAAACGGACAGAAAATAACGGATTGTAACTGATGGCCATCAGTTACTGTCCGTTATATGTCCGTTGCCCATAGACCTCAATGTTAAATAAAAAACGGACACTTTCTGTCCATTTTTTCAAACGGACAAAAAAATCCTGCATGTGTGATTTCTCTGTCCGCTTGAAAAAACGGACATGGTTGTTAACGGACCCTTAAGGACACAAATGGACACAAACTGACAACAGATGAAATCCCATTGAAATTAATGGAAATTGTAACGGACACAGCTAGTGTCCGTTGCTAAAATCTTGAACGGACAGTAGCAACGGACACTGTAGTGTGAACTTACCCTAAGACATACTAATAGGGAATATAGATTAAGAGCCCTAGTTAAGGACAGTCAGTGATGACAATGTCTGTGCACTGCTGCAGAATAGGTTGGTGCTGTAGAGAGAAAGCCAAATGAACTACAAATCTGGTTTTATCAAGGAGCTTTAATCTGATGCTGGGGACATGAAGGAGTATTTAGAGATGTCCAGTATATAAGTAATTCATCTTTGTTGAAGTGTTGGTTGTGACCTTATAGTATAATCCACTATCTTATCAGTAAGTATGGTGCAGGCAGAATGATTCTGCTTTTCCTGCACTCAGAAGGTGTCACAGATCGTAGGGCAGCTGGGAATGTTCCACAAACGTCACTCAGCCTCATATAGTCTGAACAGGGTCATCTGCCTGCACCGGCTACGCTTCACTTCATTGTTCTGAGCTTTCTATGTACAAGCGGGATATATAGTGTCATTTATGTTACCGGTTGTAGTGTGTAGATGCCTTATGTTTTGCTTTGAATCTCATGACCTGTTTATTGAGTAGATTTGTGCATCTGCAAATATACGTTTATACAGTCACGTGGCAGCAAGTCCATACCAAAAAGCAAGCTAAAATAGTCCAAAAGATGACTTATTGTTAATATCCAACACCAAAATAGACTATAGATCAGATTGTACAATGATTGTTGGTGTCAGATGAGGAGGTTTTTGTGCCCCAGAAACCCTTAAGTCTATTATCATGTGAGAGATAGCTTCTTTGCTACTACAGGCCCCTTAATATTAACCTTTGGAATTGAAGTATTGTGATAAATTTATAACATGACTGTGCAATTTACTAATCTAAAACAACTTTATGATGCTATCATGTGTACGACAATCGAGACTCCCAAATCTTTCCTCCTTCAGCCACCTTCTAATACAGTACATCGATTGCCTCCCCCCCATCTTTATTGGTGTGGGAATTTGGTTGTCAACAATGTACCACATACGCACCTTTAGTCATATTAACTATCCCGTTGACAGCTCTAAATTACCATGGTCATCCTCAGTATTGAACCATGGGCCTTATTAAGTATTAGTATTAAGTATTAGACTTATTTTCGCATAAGGAATTGTCACAAAGAGATATTTCAAGTTCTAATTTCTGACACCTTTAATTATCTGTAAATCAAAAACTTTCTTGTGCTCCCCCACCCCCAGTTGTTTCTTGTCCCTGTAGGCAGACCTATGAGGCACTGATGTAGGCAGGCTTACCTGGTGGCAATGGAAGGGAATGGTCTCGCTGGGGTAGCCTCCATCGCAGCACAGACGGCTCATCTTTATACTGCAACCACTCTGTCAGACATAACAAATGTTTCCCTAGTTCCTTGTTGTTGACGATAATTTATACCATTTATTTTTTTATTTATTTTGTTTGTCACAAACTGTTCCGCAAATATTTCTTGATTCTGTATCACCACTGTTTATTTAAAGGGGTTTTCCCATCTCACTGTTTCAGCTTTGCCTGTTGTCTCTTCTCACTTCCTGCATTAAACCCACCCCCCCTTGCTGAAAGACACAGAAGTCTCACAATACTTATGCAGGTCAGATAATATGCACATGTTTGTACAGAATAGACTCTGTGTCATATGTGTGTTTTATATAGAGGGATAACAGACTTTTTTTTTTTAAAGTTTTGCTTTATCAGCAAACTATAATTAGCTGAACTGATTGTCCTGCTCGCAAGAGCGCTGAGTAAGGGACTCACTTGTCCTATCCCACAGGTCCGTGGTTATAGCAACGCTGTGCAAGCAATGGGAGGACTAAGTTCACATAGCAGGCAAACAAAGCAGAATTTCTAAAGCAATATATTTAGGAACAGTCTTCAATTTACATAAGCTACCAGTAAAGATAGGATCCTTGAGATGGGACAACCCCTTTAAAACCCAATCAAAATGGATTAAATAATAAAAAAAAAATCTATAGTGTGGCAATACTGATGACTGTCATCCAGATGGTTTGGGAGGCCAGACTGCATGCATGCAAGCTGCATGCACACGATCCTATGTTTTGTCAGTGTGCTAGCTGCGCTATTCATGGCTAGCACACTCACCTATTATCCATTATTTTTTGTGACCCTCCTACATATGGTCATGGGTCTTCGTAGGGGGCTTTGATCCCGAGGCAAAATTACAGTCCAAGCTCACGGCAGGAATTTAAAGGGACCATTATATTATTCATGTGCCGTTTCCTACGGACTGTACGATGCAGACGTTAGTGTACATGTAGTTTTAGGGAAGGCCACATGGGATTCATATATTGGAGAGTTTCTGTCAGGGAATTTCTGCAGCGTGTTTTATCACTAAAGGCCGTGAAACTTTCACAATTGACATTCTGCAGGTATAACACCCGCAGCACAGGTCACTTTATACTGTGGGCTTTGATCACATCGTGTGGATGATTTTTACATAAATAATGTTTCACTGCCAAAAAACTGACAGTTGTGTGACTAGACTCATAGGCATTCATGGGTTTATAATGGCCGTTATTCATTAAATACGTGACTACGTCCCTTCTGTGGACTTGAACGGTCTGACATTAGGACTGTGAAAATGGCATTGATGTGTGCATCACGCCTAAGACAGAGGCGGTATATAGCATTTCTAATAGATTACCCCTAGATGACACGTCCAGGATATAGCAGTGCTATAAGTATTTAGTTGTCAATATTTACATGTTCTATATATAGGAGATGTTACACAACGAGAGTCTGTATCCTAAGTACAGTGCACATTGGCCTCTCCGGCTTGGTTGGTGCAGTGTGGTTTGTTGGACTGAACTTTTACCCACTAGCATCAGCTCTTTATAATCTATTGGCAGGCTGTATCTAATGGCTTTCAGAGAAGTCCTGCTCACTGGTCATGGTGCTCTGTCCTCTCAGCCTTTGGACCCTGATTGTACAGGCTATTCTCTATCTTAGGCAGATTTTATAGCACTTGTTGCAACCCAATTTTCAGCTTCTTCGCTTTCATATCATACAAAACTTTGCAAGTATTGAAAAATGGCTTCATCCTAACATTGTTCAATCATTCTAGTCACTGACGAAATAGTTCATTTATATTTAGCAGATCTTGCTCAGCTGTGACTGGAAGTTGCATAGTACTACATTGCTACATGTGAATTTTGGTTAGTTGTGGATTTAAAGGGGTTGTTGGGAGGTGTATTAAAAAAACAACAACCCCCCCCCCCCCCGATCATTATATTAGAAAGTGCTTTAAGTACGTATGGATGAGGCTAGGTTGGTGCGCCGGATTCTCCATTGTTGGGGTCCGCAGTGATTACTCATGGGCCCCATAGACTACAATGAGGTACGCCGGTATCTGTCTTGATTCCTGTATTTTTATACAGAAACTGGCAGAGAAAAAATCCTCCGTGCAAGACTTTTCTCTCCACTGATTTTTTTAAAAAAAATTTTATTTTTGTGAATCTGCGGCAAAGACCCCGATGCAGATGTGAGCCTAGCCTTAGTTAAAGGAACAAAGACATGATCAAAAGGGCTAAGGAGTTAAGACCAAACATCCAACTCCTATTTTTCCATAGTCAAACTTCTCAATGTATGGCTGACAGCCATGGTCAGACAGAGTCCTGCCGTCTCCCATATGTCTCGGCAGATTTCTCTTTTTACTCTAAAAAATTGTACGTTTCCAGGGTTATGTGATATGTGGTGAATACAAGTTATCCTGAATCATTTCTGACCAAATTATTGATCCATCTGCTCAGCTCCCCTGCTCTTTAACATGATGCCTCCATACTGTCTACATTTTACTTGCGACATGTCCCCTTTAACTACTTTTACTAATTTGTGATAAGTTTTTATGATATTTACCTAAACTTGCATCGTGTAACACAGCAATTCTCAACTAGAGTTGGAACATGCAAATGGAAAAAAGCACCTTGTACAGAATTATCCTATATGTGGTACGCAGCAGTCATTGAACTTTTCTTTGGTATTCTGAACTGGAGTACTGCAGAGAGTCCCCAGGGGTGCCCCAACAATTTGTTGGGGAAATGGCTGCATGTGCCGTTTTAACTACATCGGCATACTTTGGAGGAAGTGAAACAAAAACCTTGCTTACAAAATAAACCCCAAACTGAAGTTTATTTGGTAGGGGTGCCCTGAGTCTGAAAATGTTGGGAAACACTGCTGTAACCAGTAGACATCATGGGTCATACACTTGGTCTGTGTCAGGCTGGTTTACAGTCATAGGATACCACAAAAATCAATTTAGCAGTAAACATATGCAACCTAAGATACTGTGTACTTGGCCCTTAAGACAATTCTTTGTGGCCTGGATTTCATTAAGATGCTGGAAACATTCCTTAGAGATTCTCTTCCATGTTGATACAATCCCGTCATGTTCTTGGTGCACAATTGTTGCCTGCTCGGTCTCTTCTGTGACATCTTGCAGACGGTCTGTTGGATAAGATTTTGCTGACTGGCACATTCTTAACCCTGCTTGAGATGGTGTAACTCGGAGGGGCGGATAAACTAATATTCTCTCAATTTTAGCCACTGATTTCTAAAGCGTCTGATACTGTTTAGTAAACCACTTACACAACAGAATTTTGGCACAATTTCCAAAATGTTTTCACAATTTTGCGTGTTAAGCCCTGCTCACCTGTCGTACAAGGTGGAGAAACTGTTAGAAAGTGTCTAAAACGCATAGAAAATGAGGTGTAATAAGCATATACCTCAGTTTTTGGCACAAGTACTGGTTGATGGTTATCTGCCCCAGTCTGTTATCCTGCACAAAGTAGCCATTGGATCGTGTGGGAACTATTGCAGGATTAGTTACATGTACAAAAAAGTATACTAAAAATACTTCCCGCACTCGACACTTGTAGGACTGAGGATGCCCAGCCAGAAGACTTCTGATGAGGAGCTAGAAGGATCTGGCATGGATAATTGGGATGCCTATTTTATGACTGGACATAAGTTGTTACCACCTGAGGTGTCTGCTAGTGACTTTCTCCACTTTTGTCATTCTAAGCACATACAGACTTGCCCAAGCCAAGTGTACATGTTTATGGAGAAATCAGGAGGGATACTTGTTGGTTGTATGGCCGCCTTTATAGCTATACTGATGGTTCTGTTATTAACAGAATAATAAGAACTTTATTTATATAGCGCCAACATATTCCACAGCACTGTACAAATCGGAGGACACATGACCAGACAGTATTAGGTGTTACAATGTGACAAATTAAAGAACATAACAAACAATAGGAGTCAGGGCCCTGCTCGCCAGATCTTACAATCTGTGAGGAACTTTTATTTATCCAGTCTAATATCAGATCATTATGAATCGGTATGGCTTTATATACTGACAAGTTGCGATAAAGCGGTGTATGCTATTTGACCTCATACAGACCTTGGCAGATGAGTATGAATGACCTGGTCTCACCTACTGCTGCCTGCACCAGTCTCCTAAATGTTGTACACAAGACGCCCTAGAACATTTATGATACGCAGTCTTATCTTATGAGGTTGCTAATGGCTTCTTCCTGGAATCTTTTCCACTATCTTCTATGCAAAACATAGAGTTTAAAAGGGTTTTCCCACCTTAGGTACTTACTCTGTATCCAAGGATATTACATAAATGTCTGATTGCTGAAGGTCTGATCGCTGAAGGTCAGGGCACATGTTTATTGTCATTACAATTGTCTGTATTCATGCTATTAAATAATACTCAGATTTTATGTGGAGGCAAATAGAAAACCTGGCCTGCTCCATCTATAGTAGACTATGGGTCTATATGTTACAATACTTGAAGCTTACATGTGCCTCTGTGAAAGGTTTCTTTGAGCTACATGGGCCCCAAACCCTACTTATAATTTCTGCCTGCTTTAGTTTGTCTCTTGTTCAGAGTTCTTAGGATGGTTATTTCAGCGATGAAGTAATCGGCAGCGGTTCAGACATGAAGATCTTATTACTGGTGGGATAATACATGCTGAGTAGTCAAATTCTCTACATACCTTTATCGTCTCTTTTTGGACTTCACATTTGTGCTGTCTAGATAGCTCAATCCTGGATCCTTTCTTATACGTGATACCTTCTGCTTATGGAACCAATAGATCTCTGAAGACTCTCGCAAGAGATCTTTTTAGTGGCCAACACAAGTACAAAGGATGTTTTTATCTTTTTCATTTACAGAATTTCTTAATAAAGTGATTTATGTACCAACACCATCTAAGAACAAATGTGTGGTACCATGATGGTAAGTTCTCAGGATGGAGCCCTTGTTTGCAGTGCTCTGGGCGCTTCTTAGCCCCTCTCTCTTCTCCAGATGACAACTATAGCATCCAGTCAGGGGAGCGCACAGTAAAGATACACTTTAGGGAAACACGGTGGCTCACTGGTTATCACTGCAGCCTTGCAGCACTGGAGTCCTGGGTTCAAATCCCGCCAAGGACAACATCTGCAAGTTGTTTGTATGTTCTCACCATGTTTATGTGGATTTCCTCCCATTCTACAAAGACATACTGATAGTAAAAAAAAAAAAGCCCTATATGGGGCTCACAATCTACATAAAATTAAAGGTACACATTTTGGGCACTTGTGATAGCGGTGCTGAAGGCACAAAAATATTACCATTGCTCCGGATATGTTTACATGAATTTTACTGCTTCTATCTGTCCAGTCTTGTTGAAACTAGTAGGATCTGTTGAAGGTTTCAGTGTTCTTCCCTTCTGTATCTTTTTTTTTTGTTTTAAAAACCTGAAACCTGGTAGTCTTAATAGATCCTAATAACTCCTCCTTAATGATGTGTAAGGAGAAGGGGACAGAGAGAAGCCTTCAGCAGATCCAGGCAGGCAGTCAGGAGCATTTTCCGATTGGTCTATGTCTTGCTGCATTGCTGTGTCCTGTTATCAGACAGCTGGAGGTCACCACATCTCTGCTACTATCCTGCCTTGGCTAGAATCCTCTGATGTGTTCACAGTCCGAGACAGTCTGTGATGGGCCTGAATTTCAATGAATATATCATCTCTTCTGCGTCTCAGCGGTGGATAATCTATTAGATGCTTGTGTGCTGCACAATGAGGTTTGCTGGATAAGTGACCTCTGGAGATTGACTTTCAATCTGCATCATACTTAGAACAATATATAGTATACTGAGTGGAATGTAACATAATGCTTTATGCAGTGTATATGGAATATACTTCTATGGTAATAAGGGATACAAGAAAGCGAACCCCACAAACCATTCGTACACCCCTCATTATGTTACATTGTATCCGTTACTATTTATCACAGTTTGTTGTCGTGTCTCTCCCAACTGTATAAGATGAGCTGACGTATGTAGTTTTCTGTGTTGTAATCCTACCATTACTGTGAAATGGCAAGGATTGCACTTCATCCATTGAGTAAAGTTTCCGTAATCCTCCAGGGTTCAAGGTTTTGTTTCTTGGCCAAATACTGTAACTGTGACACATACACAGTACTTATAATGAAATCAATATGGTATAGCATAAAGGAAACCTGCCACTACAGAAATGCTGTCCAGTCTCCTGGCAGCATATTATTATAAAACAGGAGGAGCTCAGCAGATTGATTGATATATAGTTTTATGGAAAAATATTGAGTCCAACTTGTATATGAAGTCTTTTCTCCCATCCCTGACTTAGAATTCCTTTGGGCGGTCTTCCATAGTGATTGACAGCCTTCCCTTTATGAATGTGCAGAGATCACTGTCAGTTACTGAGTAGACCCGTCCTCTGGACTCCCAAACCCCAAGAATACTTCATAGATGGATCTTATACATGAGACAATTATAGGGTTATCCGCTTTCCTTAGGGTAGGCCCTCAATATTAGATGTGCAGGGGCCTGACCCACCCAAACACCCTGCAAAAATCACGGTACTGAGGCATTGCAGGAGAGCCCAGATGTTGGCTTGCAATGTAAGCTGTAACAGCGAGTGTAGATACTACAGTGCTGCCCCATTGAAGTCTGCAGTATCTACACTCGCTGCTACAGTTTGTAGTGAGTGAAAGTCTGACCACTGGGATCCCCACCGATCACAAGAATGATGGGCAAGTTACAGAGCTCTACCATCACTGGCAGTCTCATTGAAATGAATGGGGTGCAAAAAAAAAAAACATTATCGGTTGAAGTAACCCCTATATTGTTGTTGTGACCAGGATACCCTATTAATATGCAGGAATAGTCTAATTGCAGAAATAAAACTAAAATCCAATACCTTATTTATTCCACCCTCTTTCATGCTGTTTTGACAAAAACCTGGAGTGTTAGGCATTGTAATAAAAATCAAAGCTATTGTTTCAGGTTTTTCCAGGAAACATTTCCACATCTGAATCAGGAAAAGGGAACTGCCTTTGGAACTTTGCCAGTACTTTGTGAAGCAGAATCCTTAAATATTACTCTGTGTGACCCTCGTGTGTCAGAAGTATCTCTGGCAAAATACGAGTCCACCTTTTTGTCATTTTAATCCAATTTATTAGCGTGGGTAGAGAGAAGGCAGTCAATGGAGCTTCAATTTATACATGTTCAGGTCATTGGCCATTCTGGACTGATTTTATCAATATTCTTTGTCCCTTCATCCTGGCTGCTTCAGACCAGACACTTTATAAGATTCTTCCAACCCTCCGTTTGGTGCAGTCAGTCCTTTAGGCCAAGAGATTCGCTTAAAATCGAGTAAAACAAAATTCTTGAAACAACAATATCGTATCACCAAAACTGGTAAAAATGATTACCGGTGTTGCAGTCCCTCAGTATCAGTAGGGACCCCATAGTTTGGACTACACTAGTCATGCTGATGTTACCTAGTAGTACGCTATCTCTTTCTGAAGTAGGAAATCCCATACATACAGTGAGGAGGCGCCACAACAACAATGTTCCTGAGAGAGCCAGTGGGACCCTATTCCCATCCATAGGAAAGGGACACTGTCTCAGGATGTGAAAAAGTACTGCTGTAACAAGAAGCGGTTAAATGCCCTTTTTTATTTTTTTTTATTTTTTTTTTTTTTTTAATCACTTTTTTGGTTTTTATTGGAAGAAATAATAATACAATGAAAAAAACTTCCACATTATCACATTGAATTAGAACAAAGCAAAGACTTGTGGAACAGAATAGGTAGCGGGTGATTCCCAAAGAGGTGTGAAAGACATGAAGCAGTGAGTCTGATCACGTTTGCGTCTACCCTTTATTGCTCGCCTGCCATTGTTTATCACGCTTGTCTTGCAGTCGGCAGCTCTGAGAACATATGGTTCTGTATTTTATCTTTTTAGCATCCTAAAAATAGCTAAGGACTGTCATCTCCTTTAATGCATGGCATTTAGGTTTATGTATGTTTGCAATGCAGTTGAATGAATTTACCAGTTATATTTATGTCCTGGTCCTTGTACACAACATCCTATATGTCTGTTAATGGTGTTAAAGCATGTTGTTGATTTTTACTCGTATAGTAGTTCTCAGCTCTACTACAAAACAGAAGGAAATGTGGTCTTCCTGACAAATCTTGTGTTTACCTGCAGTTCTTTATGTTCATCTGCATCCTGTTTTGCACTAATAATGTGTACCACCCACAGTAATAGGAAAACCGTGTAACAGCCTGTTCCTGTTCTCTTGGCAGATCTGCACCTTGCTTTTCTCCTCTCTCTACCTTCTCTCGTATGTGGTCATTACCAAATTCAAGAAGCATGCTGATTTCACCACAGGTCAGTACCCACGTCCTGGTAACACGCAATATGAAATAAAGCCTGATATGAAAATGTTTAGCGGTTTTCTGGAACTTTTTAATTGATGGCCTGTCCTAAAGAAAGGAAAAGATTCGAAATCCGGGCCCCTGGTCGATCAAATGTTTGAAAAGTCTGCAGTATTTGGTTGAGCATGACAGCCTATTTCTTCACGTGAATAGGACTAAGTTGCGATCAGGTCATGTGACCAGTGAATGAGATGTTACATGGTCTGTGACGCACAAGCAGAACTCAAGGCGTACCACTGCCACTTTAAACAACTGATCCAAGGCTATCCTGAGTGTCGGACCCCTAAGGATAGGTCATCACTTAAAAAGTCTTGAAAAACCCTGTAGACTAAGGCCCCATGTTGCATAAAAACTACTTTTTTGTTGTTGCAGGTTTTGCTGTGTTTTTTTGAGCCAAAGCTAAAAGTGGCTACAAAAGGAATAGGAAATATAAAGATAGCTCTTATACTTCTCCCTTCTGGTCACCTCACTTCTCACTTTGGCTCAAAAAACTGAAAGAAAAGCTGCAACAGAAAAACAAACTTTTCTGCAATGTGGGGCATTAGCCTTAAAGGGAGTTTATCAGCAGAACCCAGCTTATCAACCTAGCAACGCAGGTTAAGGTCATGAAATGGTGTTTTCCCCTAAACAAATCAGTGTCTCCATTGCAAAGACATCGCTGGACTTGACAATATGTATATTGGCTTTTTGGAGCAATGAGGTCATTCTATTTTCGTCTTTGGAGCCACTCCCAGCACCCTTGTTGCAAGCTTATATCTTATGTTATCGCGGTCAATGGAGACAATAATTTAAGGGAAATTGTTTGATTCAGCTGTCGTTGGCCAATATGTCTACAGGGCTGGGATGATATGCAGGATTCTGGTGACAAACTCCTTTTAATGAACGTGAGAAATTCTTCACTATCGCCAGAGTATATTATATTATCATTGGTATTTGCTGTCTTGCAATAGCTTGGACTCTGGTGCAACTTACTCTTGTGTAACTGTGAAGAGGCCAGTGCCAATTGTGTTAAATATTTCTGCCTGCCACCTATAATGTGGTGTCCTTCTGACGGACAAAGGGGATCCAACTGAAATCAATGAGTCTGTCTTTTTCAGATGTAAAAATAGATTGATTTGCCTGTGTTGTGTTTTTTTTTTTTTGTTTTGTTTTTGTTTTTTGTTTTTTTTTAATATCCAGGGGTGAGAAACAAACCCAGTCCTCTGAATATAGCCATAGACCTAAAACTCAGATTTTTCATGAAGATACAACAGATTTGAGGCTCTGTATTTCTTCACATGTTCCTAAAAAGTTGCTGTATAGTTATAATATATGGATTGTATACATATGACACACTAAAGTAGCCCAAATACACAAGAGAAAAGTAAATTCCAGCACCACCAGGCTAACTATCTGTGTGCGTGTGAATAGGGGTTGTTGTTAGAGGAGTGAGGGATCAGACATACTGAATTTCAGTACTTGCAGAAAAAGAAGAGTAGACGGCACAGCCAGTTCCAAAGGTGTAGTCATATAGACAACTTACTGGAGTAATCCTATAGATCGGAACTACTGAAAAAACGGTGGTGCTGACACACCCTAGAACAACAGCATATGATGTAAAAAAGATAAAAAGAAACTTTGGGTGGGCACTCACCAATCAGTAGGCAGCATGGTCTTCTTAAGATAAAAATAATGAATCTTTATTGAAGTATATAAAACAAGTCCTCAGGGAGGGAGAGATAGCATTTCTGGCAGAAAAAGGCAACAGCCGTTTCGCGTTGTACCAAACGCTTTTTTTGAGGACTTGTTTTATATACTTCAATAAAGATTCATTATTTTTATCTTAAGAAGACCATGCTGCCTACTGATTGGTGAGTGCCCACCCAAAGTTTCTTTTTATCTTTTTTATACTGAATTTCAGTGCCCGATCTTCCATTGTCATATGTTATAAGCTGGGGCGAATAGCTGTCAGTTACTGAAAGTGTCTGGGTCCCAGAGCTTTAGGGATAGTTCACACGAGGCTAGTGACCACGTGTTTTGGTCCTAATTTTGGGCAGGAAGCCGCGTCAGAATAGGACCAAAATGCGACTGTGGCAGATTCTGACAGTCGCGGATTCCCGCTCTGGAGTAGGCACAATGAATGGGCGTAGTCCGGAGGATATTGTTGCAAGGCAGACGCCACGGCTTGATCAGCAGCGGAATCCGCCTAAAGAAAGGGCAGCTCGTTTTTTTGCGTGAGTGGGAACATACCGCAAAAAAGAATGCTAGCGGTCTACATAGACCTCTATCTCATAGACCTGAAAATCCGCCCCTTCTTGCCCCATATGAATGAGCCCTAACGTGCATAACTCCTTTTATATACGTTCACTGGTTCTATAGCAAACTAAAAGGTGACCTTGGGACTGTACGTGTTCAACATAAACACTAGGGGCTATATCTACAGTATATATAAGCTCTGGGGGGCACATGTAAGACCAGTGTCTAGCGAATGTCAAGTTAAGATAATAGTTTTAGATTTGGATTTTCCCTAACTACTACAGCTCCTATCACTTCTTAAATTTTTATTTTTTTTCCCTAATGCTTTTCAACTTTGGTAGAGAATCCTATTAAGACTGGCATATTGTACGTCGGTCTTGATAAACTGTGCAACTGACGTAAGGACAAGGATTTCTAAAGAGGCTGTGGCCACTTCATACATGTGTCTTCCATCACTGCGCCACCATGGAAATCTACGCCAGTTAGGAAAACTGATGTGGGTTATAATAAATCACACTTGCTACGTTGGCACAGTGGCTGGCTTGAGATACACGTTTGGTGTAAGAAAGGGCTTTGCACCAAACATGCGCCTCAGTGTTGTCCCTTTAACACCAGTTTTGCCCCTTTGTGTGTAGCGTGTTTTATTTTTGACTTCAGTCTAACATCTGGATGCCAAACAAAAATACCTTGAAAATGCTACAGACAGTTACAGGGGTATTCCAACAAACATAATTCCTTTTAAATTTGTAGATAATTAAACGTCAGACATTTTTGCTAATATAAGTAATTAAACATTTTGCAGATTTTTAAAGATTTTCTCTGAATATCTTGTGGTCACAGTCTTATTGTCTTGATCGGTTTCCAGTGGATCCGTCCATGAATGCAGGACCTTTCTAAGGTCAGAAAATCCGCCATGATTTCCTTATTGTGGCCGGGATATCTTCTCATACGTGTAGTTTCCCTGTCTGATGACCCTGCTACCAATAAGAAAATCATGGCTGGGTTCCTGACAAGTCCCAGATCATAGAAAGTTTGTGGCAACCGATAAAAAAAAACAAAAACATACTGTCACCACTAAAATAGAGAAAATCTTTAAAACTCTGCAGAATTTTTAACTACTTTTATAATTGCAGAAATGTTTAACTTTTAATTATCTACAAATGTAGATATGATTATGTTCATAGGAATACCCCTTTAAGTGTCAATCCAGCCTTATAGTCTGCGGGCAAAGGTACAGATTGCTCAATAACCTCAGTCATGTTATTAGTCATGTCAGTCAAGGTTCTCCTTCAGGTTGCTGTACTTCTGAGCTCTACTTGGAACAGTGTATTGTTTTGCTCAGCATTTCTTATTATAGATCAGCAGTAAGCCAGATACGTCGGGACAACTTGTGAGCGTCTTATAACTACTGGATATGGTTCATTTACATTCCATGTAGACCTAATAATGTTTACATAGTCATCAATATAATATCCTATTAATATTATAAATGTGAAAGTTTGTGGGTTTGTGTGTTTGGATGTTTGCATGTTCGGATGTTTGTTCCTCAATCACGGAAAAACCGCTCCACCGATTTGGCTGAAATTTTCCACAAACATAGTCATTACACTCGATTAAACAATAGGCTACTTTTTGTCACAATAGCGCACATACGTTTGTGCCAGGACCCTCACAAAACCCAAACTCACACCACCATCTCTGCAATCTCACACACTTTGGACCATAGCAAGCCACAAAATTCATATTGCCCTCTGCAGCCTCGCCCCTAACCCCACACAATCACATATACATATACTTTACCACTTTGCCCCTCACCTTAACGATACTCCAGGAGGCGCTCTATAACGCTCCGGAGCAGCCATATTTGCCGACCCCCACCGCTCTGACAATCCGCGACACTGCCCACCCATGTCAATACCCCTAGGCGGTCTAATAAATGCAAAAAAGAAGTTTAAAAAAAGTAAAAAAAAATCTAAAAAAAATAAATAAAAAGGATAAAAAATTCAAATCACCCCCCTTTCCCTAGAACACATATAAAAGTAGTTAAAAACTGTGAAACACATACAAGTTAAGTATCCGCGCGCCCTAAATCGCCTGCTCTACAAAGTTATACAAATATTTTTCCTGTTCGGTAAACGCCGTAGCGGGAAAAATGGTCAAAAGTGCCAAACCGCCATTTTTTCACTGTTTTGATTCTGATAAAAATTTGAATAAAAAGTGATCAAAGCAATAACATTTCCCCTAAATGGTAGAACTACAAAGTACACCCGTTCCCGCAAAAAAAGACGCCCTATACATCCCCGTACACGCATGTATAAAAAAGTTACGGCTGTCGGAATATGGCGACTTTTCAAAAAATAATTTTTTAACACAGTTTTGGATTTTTTTAAGGTGTCAAAATGTAAATAAAACCATATAAATTTGGTATCCCCGGAATCGTAACGAAACACAGAATACAGGGGACATGTCATTTTGGTTGCACAGTGAACGCCGTAAAACCAAAGCCCCTAAGAAAGTCGCAGAACTGCATTTTTTCTTCAAATCCACCCCGTTCTGAATTTTTTCCCTGCTTCCCAGTACATTATATAGAATAAATAATGGTGGCATCATGAAGAAAAATTTGTCCCAGGAAAAATTAAGACCTCATATGGCTCTGGGAGCGGAGAAATAAAAAAGTTATGGGGTTTAGAAGGAGGGGAGTCAAAAACGAAAATCAAAAAATGCCATCGGCGGGAAAGGGTTAACTTCAAATACCTCTGTCCCAAAGTCACTATGTAAAGTTTCTCAAAACACCGTATATATAGCAGCTCAAATACAAAGTAACTGCAACACAAAAGTCTCACGTATTCTCTGAATTATAGCAAAAACAAGATACAAAGTTACATTTCATATCCCATACCTTATACACAGTACGAAAACCTTACCCACACCTGTATACCCACTTCTACAATCACCGCAGACGAAGTCGCGGGTACCAGCTAGTATAAAATAGAAATGTACTATGTTATGTACTATGTTAAATGGGATGAAATTGAAAAAAGACCTTTCACCAACTCTTTGCTGTCTTCAATAGGCGCTGCTCCACTGATTCTGGCACAGTTATTTTTTTTTTCTTCCCCTCTGGCCCCCATTGTTACCAACCAATAAGTGTAGTTGGTTTCAGCACCCAATATGATGATTATGCTCTCTACAATCAGAACCATCTTGGATTGGATCGGATAATCTGGGACTGCCCACCTGATAGTTTTGGCCCCCAATATGTTAATTAGGAGCTCTACTCTAACAGAAGTGATTGCTCAGAAACCGCTGGGGGCTAGAGAAAAAAAATTTCCATCTGTGCTGGAGTCAGTGGAGCAGCATCCATTGAAGGATGCAAAGAGTTAGAATTGAAGGTTGTGTCTGATCTTCATTTGGATACTGGAGAATTTTTTTTTTTTATAAAGTACGCTTCATCTAGGTGTAGCCTGCCCTTCATTACAGCTAATCGATGCTTTCTGTTTTCTTACAGTTGATGTCGAAGATGCCGCTGTTAACAGAATTGCGTGAGTTTTATTTTCTCCCCCTTTTGTAGAAGTGTAGCAGAATGAAGAATCTGTCATGTAATGGTTAATATGCAATGGTTCAAATCAAATATTTACCGGAGTGTTTTCTTTGGTTTAATGAATGTTTGCCCTTTTTAGACAAGTGTCCATGTCTCTCTTGTGTGTTTTGGCACTGCTTGCAGTAGCACATAGTTGGCATTGTCTCCAGAACTTGCACAGATTTGTCTGCATGTATATAATATATACTGTACTTTCCAGCTATAAATAGCAGAAGCAGAAAGAAGCCTTTTACAGTACGTATTTGTATTACTAGTTTTACAGGCTTATCCTGTGACTAACAAGGTTACTACAGGTGGTGGGGAGGCGCAGGAGGCTTGGAGGGTGGTCTAAGATAGTAATACAGGGCAGTGCTGCACAGCTAGGTTGGGCAACACATCTCGGGTCACAGAGCTACAGAACTAGAAAGCTAAAATGGTGACGGATTAGCAAACTGCCAGGATTTTATTATTCTCTGCTGTCACCCATCTTCAGTGTCACAATAGCTGGAAAGGGGGCTGCTCAGCCTGAATACACACCATGGGAAGAATATGCAAATCTGCCTTCCATGATGTAATTAGGAAGACAGTTGCTGCCTCATTGTTGCAAACCAATAGAGGGCGCTCACTGGAATGTGCAAGCCCGTCTTAAGACAGGATTCCAGTGAAACAACCCAATAATGGCTGCTCCCTTTAGCCTCATGCCCGACCTTCCAAGAGGCCTTTGTTTAGCAATGACGCTGGGATTAATACACACCAGACAGATTGAAGTCCATTTGTCCCCAGCAGCTTCCTGTAAACAAGACCCTTTGTTTGCCAGGTGCTGCTGTGAATTGTGATATCTATATACCACCAAACACTCCCCCACCCTCCCCTCCTGATTTTATAGCCATGGACCATAAAATGTGATTGAAAAGTAGACGCTTAATGTCCAAGAGGATGAATGGTCATTGTAGCAGATGTGGACACTGTTGCTGTTCACATTTCATGGTGTCTTGTGTTGGGTCCAATATGTGTCCGGCCATAGTAAGGTGATATAATTAGCATATTATTAATGGCACCCAATAGAAGAGGATATCAGATCCCTAATGTTCTTGGCCTTTCTGTACTTTTAGGGTTAATAGTTCTAAGACTTTTCAATGATTTATCAGGTATTATGAAGAAGTGCTTGTACTGTGTTCTCTCGTGTGTAAGTAAGTTGTCCAGCTAGGACAGAGATGTGATAACTATGTGTTGTCATCTTTGTTGATCTCCTCCTATGTCACTGGCCTTTGCTCTGCCACGCAGTCCTGCTTTGGGTTTAGACTTTCAGCTTGCTGCTATGCTGTTCTTGGCATCGCTCTGACTCCTTACAGCTGATGTTGTATTAACCCTGTATGTGTCTACTTAATGCTCTGGACAGCAACATGGCTACTATAAAGTTATGGCTACATGTTTGTCCCCTTTGCTCACATAGATGAGGTACTTGTGCATGGAGTTTATTGTGGCAAATCTGCAACATAGACTAACATTTTTTTTTTTTTTTTTTTTGTGGAAAATGTCTTTTTTTATTTATTTTTTTAATTCTGCTGCCTTGTCAGCTCTTTGTGCAGATTTATACTACGAATGTCACTTATTTCAGTGATTGGTGAATATGGGTCACGTAGTGACCCTACTTGTAACCACATGGCTGAACCGTAGCATTTAAGACAAAAAAGCATTTGGTTTTACTGCATGGTGGTTGGCCACTTTTTGTTAACCCTGCCTGTATGTATGGGCTCTTACATTTCATTTCTTTTTCTATCATTACTTTAATCTTTTCCATCAGCAGAACCTCTCATAGCCGCGCTAGGTGACTATTTATTTAGGGATTTATTAGTAGTCTCAATAAAGGGCACCACTTCTTTGTGTCATTCCCTTTCTTTGTGATCCATGACGCTTCTCAAGTTCTGTCATTGTCTGGATTTTCCTGAGTATGAATCCTTTTCACTGCGTTTCATAGTTCTTGGCTTTTTAAGACGTCTTTGAAATGTGATCTCTTCCTATGTCTTCTAATCTGCAAGGAAAAAAAAATGTTGGAGTGCAGTAATGGAAAACTTGAGTGAGTGTGCTGGACTGTAGTCGTGTCATGCAAATAATAGGCAGATATGTTATACTGACATTTCTGGCATCATTGATATAATCCTTAGGAGCTGAGGGAGATGATTAAAAACTACTTTACCACGCCACAACAACCCAAAAATAATTTTTTTATAGCTACATTGCTGTCATTGCACCAGAAAAGTGGTGTAATGGGGTTGATAAATTTCTGTAAGATGTACACGACTGGTGACATGTAATAGCTGCCCCCTCACTCACTTCACTATAAAGGCTAAGCGGAGGAGGCGAATACGGTTTTGTGGAGGAGGCATACAGAGTTGTCTGAATGTTATTGAATATTTAGCAGAGCTGATTTTTATTAAACAATTCTATGGCACAGTTCTGTCAGTCAGCTGTTGTTTATAAGCCATAAGGCTGGCATGTGGGTCTATTCACTCCCATATGTCACAATCCTGCCGCACTGACTTGTTTGTTGGTGACTCAAGCCGCCCACCTAAATGAGTAGTGCCCTAATTAAAGAGGGTTTACTGTACTGCAGCCTAAAACCTGGGGTGCATGAGGTGGGTGATCTGTGCACCCCCCAGAATGAAGATCTGTGCAGCCTTGTAAGATGTTATGCCAGTGTTTAGAAGACAAGTGCCTTCCTCATTGTTCATCAGGATGTCCCTTAGTCTGAGGCCACATGTTGTGGAAGCTCAGTGTTGTTGGCCATAGTGAAACTCAGCTGAAAAAATGGGGCATTTTATATCCCGATCATGTGAATGAGATTTCATTTACACATTGCAGGAAAAAAACACTGCAGGAAATGGACAGTTATCAAAAGGACATGTATTTCTGAGAAAAGGGCTTCTCTGCTTTGAACCATTTCGATTGGATAGAAGGATCCTATTGTAATAAGCTGTTCATGAAGTGTTCTCCTAACTGTACTTGGTCTGATCCTTCGGTCAGTAAATGCTTGTGTTTGCATATTGCCCATTGAAATCAGTAGTGTGCCTATATAATGCAGGACGGGGCAGATCATTCAGTATAGTCTCTAATCCTCTACCTCACCTGGGTTAGATGGTTCCCATGGTGCTGTACGGTACTGGTTGACTCCTTTTATTGACCCTTGTTCTCATCATAGGTCCTGTAGTGAATAGCATACAGATCTGAGGGGTACCTCTTTGTCTTCTGTCCTGATACGTCAATAGGATGCTATGTTTGAAGTCTCTTCTTAGAAGAATATGTTTTTACAGCTTGCTGTTTCCACACAGAGTAATAACCTGGTGATTTGTTACCGTCCTGTACGCTTAGGCTCAGAGTCCAGACATGAACGCTTCCATTGACGTGTCTGGTGCTATTAAAACACAGCAGCTGTCTTATTGTTTCATAACCTTCTCAAGAAGCGCAACGTGAGGGTACGTTCACATGGCAAATTTTTAGGCATAGAACTCTTATTAGGTGCTGAGGAACACTTTTAAAACCCTTTAAAACCCCTTCCACTAATGGGAAATGCTTTGTAGCTTATAGCGGATTTGCAGGAATTGCCATCACAGTTTGCTTATGTGTACATTGGATACATCTATAGAGAACCTCATGTAAGAAGGGAGTTTCTCTTGAAATTAGCTCCATATTTTTCAGCCATGTGAACTTACCTCAAGGAAGGTACCAAAGACCAGCTAAATACCTTGTATAGCAAACGTGTCTGTTCATGAAAACAGACTTAACAATATATATGTTATAATATATGGGACCAGTGAAAGATCAAGGATTTCTGATTTCACAGCACAAATTCTATCCAACCTTGACTTTAAATATATGGGTTATACACAACATTTTTTTTAATTTGATTAAATTTCCTTCATTTAGCAGAAAGTAGCTTAATTCGGCACCATTGTTGCCGATGGCCACTTCTTGACAGCCAAGGGATGTGACTTAATGACTTTTATGGCGGCACAGTTGATAATGCCTTTCTTTTATTACTGATCTTTATTACTACAGTTGCACAGAAACTAGTGAATTCTATAAATAGTGAAGTGTACTACAATGTCCTGAAAACCTTCCCCAAACTGTTTGTACATTAGAAGAGGAGAGGTTGGGTAAAGTGAATTTAGGGACAGGGATTTTACTTGGCTTCCTGTTAACAATCTCATTGAAGAAGAGTAGTCGCCCTCTACCCCAACTGTAATGTCTGATAAATGGGAAATTACGCATTGTATTACGCAGCGCTGCTAATAGTTGTGACTAACTGGTAGAGGTGAAGCATATAGTCTTCAGTTAGAAATCCAGTAGTGAACTCTCCATGATTCACAGTCCTATTGCCAAAACTGCTTTTACTGGCCTGACTTGAAATTCTACTCTACATTTCCTATGTAACTCTGAAAATAGCCTCATTACAGGTGCCTGGGGGCCCCACACATCGCACCCAGTACATAAACATGTAATGTCTCTCTATTTCCTGTTATTTCTAGGGTTTACGAGGTATACATTGGACGTCATCACTGTCCCTTTGCTGTCACATGCATATCTTTTTTTACTATGATCCAGCGTCAGTAATATTTAGAATTCTTTTCCCTGACAATACATGTATAGCCGTGAGGCGTGTAGTGTGCACATGAATCGATGACTTCACAGTAGTAGCCACACAAGCGTAAAATCTGTACTAGGTAAAACTGTATTTTCTCCCTGGATTTCCTGGTGTAAAATCTACAGCATATTACAGTAGCAGCAAAGAAACTTCAATTTTAACAAATGTTATCCACACACCCTGCAGGAAAAATCCGCACAGAAATTGTCCTGCAATGAAGATTTTAAATTCATTGCTTCCCCTTTCTTTCCGCAGGTTTACACCTTGCAGGGCATAGGGTGAAATCTGCAGCAACCGCTAACTACCAAGTCTATCCTGAGGAACACAAAAAAAAAAAAACACACCTTACAATTCTAATGCCAATTTGCATCATTAGAGGAAAAAAATCCATACCCAACTCCAATATGGCAGTTGGACTAAATGTCTTGATCCACATCCTATCCAAAAATTTCCTAGCTCCCTTTAGTTACAGTCCGGCCTAAGATTATAGTAATACCTTTATTCCTCTAGACCTAAAGGATGCCCCATTGTCAGTGTTACAGGCCTCGGTATTAAGAGATCATTGAAAAGATCTCCGTATGGTCCAGTCATGTATTTCTACATTATTAGGACAACCCTAGGCCATCTTAGTTTCCAGACTGGAAAACCCCAAGTTCAATAACCCGGTATACTGTAATCCAGCTATTCTCTTAAATAAAAACTCCGCTTGGCAGTCTGAATACAGCCAGCAGGGATGCTCTGATTCTGGCTGTCATTGGTGTGTCCAGGACCATGTATGTACCTGTACAGTAAGCATAGCCATCTTATATCCTCTACTAGACTTTAGCCTCCATGTCATTCATTGTATTGGCTCACAATAGATTAGCGTTTCTGCCCTACATAGTATTCAGTAGATTATCACAATTATAGGGTTGCTACAATATGAACTATGTGAGGTGGAAAGACACTTATTGGTTGTGTATATCAGGTTACTAGTTGACTCCAGTATTATTCACAATAATTCTGTCTGAATAATAGTGGAAAGGCTTTCATAGTAATCGTGATAACCAGGGTGATCTAAAAATGACTACACCCACAATTGTAGGATTCAGCAAGGATTAGAAGTGAGGCACTCGCACATGTAATCCTATTTCTTGCTTTGCTGGTAAATAATGAACTCCACCTTTTATATACTGTACACAGTGACTTCTGAAAGACTTCTAGTCACTGCCGTCAATAGAAGATCCTTCCATGTATACACTGACATCTGTGCCTGCTATGACTGATCAGTGTAATAACCTACCATGAGTAATTGTACATGTACTAGTGCCAATTCCAATGACACGTGTATGTTTTTTCTATTTTATGGGAAGGATCCAGATTATAGGTAAGGATATGTTCACATGCAGCATACAATGCAGAAATTTCTGTGACTGCAAATTTGTTTGATACATCTGAATGGGGTTGGAGTTTGCAGCATGTGCAAGTCTTTACTGCAAGCCTCCTTTTACAAATCTGGAACACTTGCAGAATGATTTGCAATAAATATGCTACATGTGAACATACATTCTGGGGTATATAAAACATGCACAAAAAAGGGAAAACCAAACAATGGGCTCTGTGTTGATGTAACCCTAAGTGTCTACGTTTAAGAGATCTTAGCGTTTGCAGGATGATAGGATGACACATTATCTCTGCAGTATTTGTTGCTGCTAGTCATGGTGGGCTTTCCCTCTGAGGCTAGGTTCACCTCTACATTCGGGTTTTCATTTGGTCTGCTTTGGGACCTCCTGAATGTAAACCTAATCCGCATAAAAAAGCGATTACCTTGGGAAACCCCCAGACCCCGTAGATTATAATGGGGTCCATGTAGTTTTCGCTTGGTGTCTGAAAGAAACATGCGGGGAAAAAAGTACTGATTGCAGCGCTTTTCTCTCCACATTTTTCATGCGGAGAGAGGATCGGAATTCCCCCAGATGTGAACCGGGCCTTAGAAATAGGAAATGCCCAGGGTACATGATGGCGGTCTGATAACAAATATGTGAGTTATACTTGTTACTCTAAATATCACTGTTCCACACAAGTTGCAAACAGGTTGGAAAGTAATAGTTGAACATTTGCTGCTGTTGTCGCTACATAGCAGATAATGGGATCCCATGTGGGGTTGTTTCCTCTAATGACACCACTGGAGTATAGACTATGGTGTAGATGATATGCTCCGATCCTTCTAATAATAGACTGCATTGTGTGTTTTTCTCTCCAGCCTCTGGATGTGCACATTTACACTTGCGGTGTCCGTGGGGGCCGTGCTGCTTCTGCCCTTCTCCATCATCAGTAATGAGGTGCTGCTCTCTATGCCACACAACTACTACATCCAGTGGCTCAATGGATCCCTCATCCATGGTGAGTGGAACCTAGTGATGAATGTAAAAGTGTGACATTCCTACTTCAAAGAAAGCAAGGCAGGAAGAATGTAAATGACCCATAAATCTTGCTCTGAGTGAAATTACGCACATGACCCATCTGTATCTCCATTATCATACCAGAAATATCTTGCATTCCATCCCTTAACAATCTTTTGGAATGAAATAGCCAGCAGCAAAAGACCTGAATAAAGACATATAAAGATAAACTGATGACCTGGCTTATGGGACACTTGGATATTACATTTTGTTTTCACATTTCCCCTTTCCTTGTATCACTTCTGCTGTCTTACAAAGATTGTCCCAATGCAGGGAGCCCTAAAGGGCGATATAAAAGAAAATTTAAGGTTTGCACAGTTTTGTTTGGTCACTAACTTTTCAGGAAACCTTTGCATTAAAGGTTTTACAGGCCTTATTTATTAATGAGCTATCCTTGGGATAGGGGATTAATATGTGATCAGTACAGTAGTGCAGTTCAATGGGAGCTGAGGTGCAGTACCAGCGCCTGGTCACTATTACAGGGTGCAGAGCCAAATGCTTCCAGATCTGTGCTGTGTATGGTACAGGTATCAGAGGCCACCTGTCTGTCCTCTAACTGATCAGATATTTATGGATCTGAGATTAGGTCTTAAATTAAAAATTCCTAGACTTCCTCTATTAAACGGACTCACAAAAGTGTCAGTGAGCACTGACAGTACAGTATAAGACATTACATGACAGGAGGAATGTGGGCATGCCGTGCTTCAGTTCTTACCAATAGAGAGTCTGCGTGGAGGGCCAAATGTTATCTTGAATCCCGGCAGTGAGCACTTAGTTGCACTACACACTACTTCAGTCTTTTCGGTGGACCTATTATAAATTTTAAGACATTCAGCATCTTCTGTTGTGTTCTGCTGTGAATTTCATCTATTTATATAAATATATAGAAAGGCAGCTTTTGACCTAAATCATAACGCATTGCATGTCTTGTTTCACATTGATATTGTTTTTGGCCATATATACAAGCCACCGTCCAAGAAAAATCATTCTTATCACTGCAAATATACAGATAACTGAGTTCTCGCCAACATAGATTTGTCTCATTGAGGGCTGAGGAAAAATGGAAAAACGAATCCATGATCCTGTTACTTGGCCTACAAAGTTCATCACGTCATTCATAAGGCATGCAGCATTCTGTCCTTCCCTGGTTAACCATTTCTTCTCCTCTTATAGGCCTGTGGAACCTGGTCTTCCTTTTCTCCAATCTGTCATTAGTATTTCTGATGCCATTTGCATATTTCTTCACTGAGGCCGAAGGATTTGCAGGATCAAAAAAGGTAAAACGGAGTAATTTTAGGAATATTCCTTTTTATGAATGTGAACAGGCATCCAGTCAAAGGATCTGTAGCTTACCTGCCTGATGTGGATGTAGCGTGCCATTGTGTGCGCTGTTATACATTTTCTATGGGCATTTAACAGTTGTTCGGTTTTTTTTGTTGTTTTTTTTTCCTGCCTACAGGGAGTCATGTCCAGAGTATATGAAACCTCAGTAGTTCTTCTGCTTCTCACCCTCCTGGTCTTTGGCATATTATGGGTGGCATCTGCAATTGTCGATGATGATGGAGCTGGGAGGGAGTCTCTCTATGGTACGTCTTTTATTAAACTAGTTATATGCTAAAGGTAGAATATATAACAGCTAGGTTCACTTACATAGTAGATGAGGTTGGATAAAGACATTAGTCCATCAAGTCCAACCTATAACCCTACAATCCCTACAGTGTTGATCCAGGGGAAAGCAAAAAAACCCCCATGAGGCTCATGCCAATTGCCCTATTTCAGGGGGGGGGGAATTCCTTCTCGACACTTAGGCTTTGTATAACATTCACTGCTATGTTAAAAGTCTGATTCCAGTTGGTATCCTCCTCCCCACACACTAATATGTTACTAAGCAGCCATTCTGTAGTTAACCCTGTGACGTACAGTCATACTCAACCCAGCTTGGTAATTACATTTATTTACATGCAGTGAAATTGTAACATGGCAGCCATATTTATTTTTTGTGTGACCATAAGTGCAGCCACATTGGTTGTCATTTTTAATTTGTGTCTTAGAAAGTGATCTTGAATATGCCTCTATTATTACCACGTAACCGTTTACCATCAGATTGTGAGGACCTTGCTTTGCTGCACTTTGCTGTAAAATAAATGAATAAAATATAAAGGCCAGAATAACATAGTAAAGCATGCCAATATGTATGTCAGTAAATAAAGGACTATTCCCAAACTAGTATTGCTATAACTTACTAATATACGGTATTGACAATGTTAGGTCAAATCAGAAAACCTCCTTTAAATTCATGGATTCTGTTTTCTTTTAGATCTGTGGGAATACTACCTCCCATACCTGTACTCTGGCATATCTCTTTTTGGTGTACTGCTTCTTTTATGTAAGTATACTATTAACATACATTCGCCTACTAGAGAAAAAAGTCACATCTCAGAAATGGCATTTGCATCATAGCCAATGTAGTAAAGCTGTTACTGCAAATCCCCTTATAATCTGCCCAGTTTAAGAGGAGGCTTTTAGTTTCCATTAAACAACTATGTCCTTATATAGTTGCTCCCTTCCAATGTTCTAATGTCAGTAGATTGGTGTCACATAAAGATAAAGTATAGTTTGCTGTATTTATGAGCTTTCTTTCACTCGTTGAATGGTGTTTCTCTGTGTTCTTAATTTATTTATTTTCCTCCCATTTGCTATGCAGTTTGTACTCCATTAGGACTGTCGCGGATGTTCTCAGTTACAGGGAAGCTGCTTGTCAAACCTCGGGTGGGTACACATGCAACTCTCCACTTCATACTAGTATTTTCTCTTTTCCAATAAAATTGAAATATTGCCCACTGTAGAATATATTGTCACTATAGAGGCATGAGATATAAATGTTATTGACAATCATACATAGAAATTGTTAAATAGCAATATACAAATTTAGGAGAGAAAAGTGATCTATTAAAACAATGTGGAAATGCTCCCATGTACTGGTCTTTTTGCAGAATGTTTTATGTAATATTTACTAAATCTAAACTATACACTACTGAAACTAAACTATATACTACTACAACGAAGATTCATAACTGTGTATTTTACCTTGGCAGCTGTTGGAGAACTTGGAGGAACACCTTAGCTGTACGGCATTTGAAGAAGCCGCCATATCCCGTAAGATCTCAAGTAAGTATCTGATCTTTGAAATTAGTTTTGCTAGTTGACTTACACTTGAGTTCTCTGCCTCATGACCTTATGGGCTTCTGTTTTACAGCTAAGGCATCTTGCTGGTTGAACCTAAACATGGAAGCTCTACAGAAAAGGCTATTGGCTATAAAGAGCCATAGGATCACCCTAGGTAAGACTTTTTTTTTGAGATTGTTCATACTGTCTGAGATTCCTCATTGAAATTTGCTGTATGTGGTATCTGTGGAAAACCAAGAAATGCGCATAGGAAGTGTTTAAATTATTACCTGCCTCGTCTCATGTTATGGCAAATGTCAAAACCAAGAGGTGATGTAATCTGGGACTTGTTTAAAGGGGTTATCTACTTTCTACTATTAATGGCCTGTTCTTAGAGTAGGTCATTAATATTACATCTACGAGGGACTGACGGTCAGGATCCCCATAGATTTGCTGTATTAGGACAGCACGGTCCAGATAATGATAGTGTAGCAGCGGCTTTAGGCCTAAACCGACTGTTCATATGACATGTAAGTAGGCAGCACAGGTCCTGGTATGTAAACATGACTGGGAGCTGCACTGTGCGAAAGTGCAGCTAATCTACAGTGGACCCTTGTAGATCTAACATTGATGAACTAAGATAGGCTGTAAGTAGTTGAAAGTGGATAACCCCTTTAACACTGCTTAAAGAGGACCAAACACCACTTCTGTTATTTGTATTAGAAATGTATAAATGGACAGCTGGTTGTCATGAGTTGTGGGGGCATCCTTACCGAATCTAACATTGTCCATTTAGTTCTGACAGTGTCAAACTGTAGATGGCCAAACCTCTTTTCATAGGTTGTCTTCAAATTTTCAGGAGAAATAAAGGAAGAACAGCACAATGTAGAGTACAACACAAGATGCTCCAGAACTGTTATTTTGTGGGGATACAAGTATTTATTAAAACAGACACTTCAAGAATGAGGGCAGGTCCTCTTTGGATAAAACTTTGTCGTCAATAGTGTAATGGTTCTGTAAAGCAGACTAAAATGAAAATAAGCTGCAGAAGACTTGTTTACAATAAAAGGAAAATGTTTGTTTTGGTACCGTGTTAGCCAGTGGTTATGAAATATGAAACAAAAAAACTTTAAGTCTTCAGTAGGTGATACCTTTTTTAATGGCTAACTCATAATGATGACAGAATATGACGTTTCGAAGCTTCCTCTGAGCTTCTTCTTCAGATATAACTAAAAACACTTTCTAGAGGCTGCATATTTATGACTGGACACAGGGCTAGGATTACAGGAGGGAGGGGGGAAGAGGCTTATTACTATATACTTATAACAACAAACAATCAATTGCCAGATCCCAGGTTATCTTAATGGCTGTCTTAATGATTTGTATAAGAAGACATAAACCCACGTGAGACGTTAATTCCATTGTCCAGAGTCTGGAATATTAAAAAAAGGTATCACCTACTGAACTATGCAGCCTCTAGAAAGTGTTTTTAGTTATATCTGAAGAAGGAGCTCAGAGGAAGCTTCGAAACGTCATATTCTGTCATCATTATGAGTTAGCCATTAAAAAAGGTATCACCTACTGAAGACTTAAAAAGTTTTTTTTTTTTTCATATTTGTTTACAATAGGAAGCTAGTCAAAAAGTAACTGTGCCATCTAGTGGTCGAATTTGATGTAGCTGAAGTATGTTTAAAAAAAAATGTCAAGGGTTTAAGCTTTTATACAAAATAGAGATGCCTTGTCTACTTATTTCACAAACCGGGATAAATATTTCTTTTGAAATAATATTTTTCTTTCATTTAGAAATGAGAAGAAAAGCTTCTCCGTGGCAACGAAATTTGGTGTACCCTTTGGCCATGTTACTGCTCCTCGCACTCACAGTAGGTTACTTGCTGGATCTTTGCTATGTGATTTACAGCAGAGGCTATATAAACCGTAAAACTAAACTGACCTGAATAATACATGAGCTTGCCTTAGACAGTCACCTTTAAACCCTTGTTACTGCCTAGGACATAAATGGTACATCATGGCTGCCTGCCTCAGCTAGATGATAAGGACTAGGATTTAGAGCTCTAGCTTCCATGTCTAGCTTTATGTCTATTACATCTATAGTATTGGTGTAAAATGCTGGTTGGCGTATTCACACTGTGATAGGTGGTTACTTTTAGAACATGTATGGGTATGGGTAGGATTTCTTATTTCATTTTATAATGCAGGATTTATTATTGTTCAGCATATCAAACGTAAAGGAGTTAAACTGCTGATGGCATGTAAGAATACATTTCACCCATTCAGAATGGCATTCCTCTTGCATGGGCTTAGTTTGCAATTTACTTTAAGACATTTTTGGGCTTCTATCTTCCTGATCACTAGGGGATCTGGCGATAGGACACTTACGCTCTGTCTATTGGATCAGGAGACCTATATCACTAAATATGTATTTTTTGTGCTTTAGACATCGGAATAGCGTTTAGAAAGGCTATTCGTCTCTTTTCTTTAGACGTGGTCTCTGCACTGCCATTCCTTAGAAATACCGGTTTTTACCGGTATGCAAATGAGTTCTCTCACAGCAATGGGGGCGGGCCCCAGCGCTCAAACGGCGATGGGGGCGTCCCCACTGCTTCCAGAGAACTTTCTCCAGCGACGCCTCCATCTTCAGCTGCATCCTCCCTGCACATGCCAGCTGGCGGCCATTTTTTCAAGGTCGCAATTGCGCGCACACGCAGTACACTCCTTTAAGTCTACACCAAACAAAATATGGCCGCCGGCATGCGCAGTCGGCTCTACTAGTGTCTCGCTGTTAGAGCCGACTGCGCAGGCATAGGAGCTGACGCAGAATGAAGACGACAAGAGAAGGGGAGGATTCAGCTGAAGAAGGAGGCGTCGCTGGAGAGAGTTCTCGGGCAGCAGTGGGGACGCCCCCATTGCTGTTTGAGTGCTGGGGCCCGCCCCCATTGCTGCGAGAGAACATAGTAGCATACTGGTAAAAAACGTGATTTCTAAGGAATGGCACCACGGAGACCACATCTAAAGGTAAGAGATGAATAGCCTGTCTAAAGGCTATTCCGACATCTAAAGCAGAAAAAATAGCTATTTAGTGGTAGAATCCCTTTAAAGCCTTATGTGTGAATGAAATGGCAGTGCATGTGCATGACTGGTGCTCCATTCACTGTTGTGGAGCTTCCAGAACTGTAATCTCTGGCAGCACCTTCAGCCCTATAGCGGTGAATGGAGTGCATGTCCGGCAAATGCAGTGGCGCTCCATTCACAAGGAGACTAGTGGGACTTTCAGTCCTCCTGATCACTGGTGGACACGGTGTCCGGGCAATTGTCCTGTGGACACAACCACAAAATCCCTTTAAGTTTCTGAATTCATCAGAATGATCAGATGCCATTGTTGGAGACAAATCATATCCCTGCCATTACATGAGCAACTGACCAATCAATACTGTGGAAATTCCTAACCAAGCATCAATGCAATTTCTGAGGGGGGTTGGGGGGGTTGTGTAATTTTTATTAAAGTTTACAGCATAATAAACAAACTATAAATACAAAAATACATAAGAACAACTTATGCTTTTTTATGTTGTAGATGTCTCAAAAAGCATTAGTGGCCATATCAGTCTCATCAGTCTCTATCCTTGTGAATTTTAGTTATTAGTACAGTATTGTGTGGTTATTTTGCAAGGCAAAAGCCAAATTGTTTAAACTGCCTTTGAAGTGCCGCAGCATAAAGTCTGATGTTGACTATTCGTGTTTTCCAAGGGCATCTCTGTGCTGATCGTCTGCTTCCATGTCTTAGAACTACTGATCGATGATGCAGCCATGCCAAAAGGGATGCAGGTACTTGGTTACATTTTAGTATTTTAAGATGTGTATTTATTAATGTTCTTTTCCACTCTAGAGCACTCCTGCAGATATTATGTAGTGAAGGTAATCCTACCAGTGGCTTAAAAAAAAAAAAGGAAAAAAAAAAAAAAAAAAAAGAGAGAGCAGTATAATAAGATGATGTGAACCTAGTTTAGCTGGAGAGCCTTTTTGTTGGTCATATGAGACAGCTGAGGACCAGAAGGGAGTGGATAAATTCTGTATGCAGCCACTGGTATGAATATTACTATTTTTATAATTTTACATTTTTAGCTTTTTTATTTATTTTTTATTTTTTTTACTGCTTCTTTTACATGAAGTAATTGACTTTTATGCTTTTTATAGGACTCGCGGCTTGGAAAAGTGTCTTTCTCTGTATTTGGGCCTTTTGGAGCAGCTGTGCAAGTCGTCCTCATATTGTATCCTTTGTTTTAAAGTAACATATGTGGCTATGTATTCACAGTTACTTGTAACAATGGCAGTGTTACTGGCCTGGTGCTACACCATTTCATCCCACAAATCTATATATTCTCAGGTCCTGGTGAAACACTATTAATGGCTTTCAATCCTTAACCTTGCACCAGCTACTTGATGGCCGCTTCTGTCGTTGGGTTTTACAGCTCACCTTTCTTTATAAGACTCTTGCCCCAGAAACAAAACACAACCATGACCAAAGTAAGAACTTTTAACTTTCGTAGTGATTTATTGTGGACAACGAAGAGTGACCATTAAAGGGCATGTCCAGTGAAGAGAACAGATATTTAAAATGGCTCAGAATATTGTAAAGAAATGGAGAGGGAGGGATGGGAGTTATTGTAACACACCAGAAAACTGTGTCATGAGTTATACCCGAAATCTTTGCGATTGGTGTGCCAGAATTATTAAAAGGCTGGAGCTCTTTAATAATTCAGGTGTATCTGCTGCAAGCGCGTAAAGTATTAAGCCTAATGCATTGTGTTAGTAGCCATTTGTCTCCTTTCCCCATCCTCTATAATCCAGAGGAGCTACAAAGAATGCTCTTGCTCTTAGGGATGGTAAGCATCCTATTATTAGGGACAGTAGCTAAATTTACTATATAAAATCTGAAGTGTTAATCGTATAGAGTTGTAAAAATAGTAACTCCAATATTTAAACCACATGTAACCTCTGCTTACTCTTTTATAGATCATTGGAAACTGTGTGTCCTTGCTTGTTCTCAGTTCTGCTCTCCCAGTCTTCTCTAGAACGTTGGGTAAGTCATTCCAAATGAATTCTCTTCTTGTGGAAGATGTTTCTTACAAAAACCTGGTTCAAAAGTTTATGATCTTGCAGTTAAAGATACTTTCTACTTTGAGTGCTCCCTTCAGTTTCCACATGGAAATTTGCCTTAAAGGCATCGTATGATGGCACAAAACCACCGTTGTTTTTTTTTTTTTTTTATCTACTACATTAATACGCATGGAAATTAACATTGATTTTGTTTTGATGATCAAAGTTCTATATCTTGGCAGAAAATCTCAATCATCTCATAGGATGATGTAGGAAGGGACCTGGCTATACAATCACTAGGTCAGTCTCTGCCTCCGAGACTTGTGAAAAATTCGAGGAGTTGGTTTGAGCTACCAACTCCACAGCCCTGGTCACCACTATATGTATTTAGAGCAGAGCTGCGATTTGGTAAAATTGATAGAAAGGGAGTAAAGCTTCAGATTTACAAATTAACCAAAAAGGGACAAGTAGTTAGAGAGAAGATAATGCAGAGATTGGTGAAAGTTCTAGAAAGTACTTTACCTAGACAACTTTATGATCAAACCAATATACCGTATTTTTCGGACTATAAGACGCACTGGACTATAAGACGCAGATTTTAGAGGAGGAAAATAGGGAAAAAAAATTTTGAAGCAAAAAATGGTAAAATATTTAATATATGGGAGTTGTAGTTTTGCAACAGCTGCAAGGCCACATTGACAGGTGACCCTGCAGCTGTACGGGGATGCATAGAGTGTTTTTTTTTGTGGGGCCAGCTGTACTTTTTAGTTATACCATTTTGGGGAATATCTATTGCTTAGATCACCTTGTATTGAAAAAAACCCCGGTGGTTTATAATATATATATATATATATATATATATATATATATATATATATATATATATATAATTTTTTTTTCTAGGGACAGGAGGTGATTTAGAACTTTTATTTATATTTTTAAAGCTTTTTTTTTTTTTTTTTTTTTTTTTTTACTATTTTATTCCCCCCCCGGGGGCTTGAACCTGCGGTCACTTGATTGCAAGTCCCATAGACGGCAATACAACTGTATTGCCGTCTATGGGACATTCTGTCTATTAGTATTACGGCTGGTCATAGAGACCAGCCGCAATACTAATACAGCAGTGACAGGCCTGGGAGCCTCATTAGGCTCCCGGCTGTCACCCGAACAGGTCGGCTCCTGCGATATCGCCGCGCAGGAGCCGGCCTGCAACTCTACAGGTACGGGGCCGGTGGGGACCGGCCCCGGGGGAGAAGGGGCCACCGATACTGACTACTGACCCGGCATCCGCTGTACTAGAGAGGCGGATGCCGGGGAGGGATAGACGTTGGCACAGGTGCCGGGGCCTGAGACATCGCTACGCTCCACTGTCCTGCCTGAAGCCAGCAGCGGGGGGACGGAGGAGCGGAATAGCAGCATCACTCCTCCCGCTGCTGGCTTCATGCAGGACAGAGGAGCACAGCGATGTCTCAGGCCCCGGCGTCTATCCCTTTCCGGCTTCCGCCTCTCTAGTACAGCGGGTTCCAGGCGCCACATTCGGACTATAAGACGCACCCTTCTTTTCCCCCCAAATTTTGGGGAAAAAAAGTGCGTCTTATAGTCCGAAAAATACGGTAACACCCTCTTAATAGTATTAACTTCTGACTTGATTTTTTTCATTAATCTGTAGGTATTACTAGATTTGACCTTCTGGGTGACTTTGGACGTTTCAACTGGCTGGGAAATTTTTACTTGATCTTCCTGTACAACATCTTATTTGCCGGTCTTACCACACTTTGTTTAGTGAAGAAGTTTACCTGGGCCATGCAAGCTGAACTTATCCGTGCATTCGGTAAGATTTTTGTAGCACTGGACATGAAGTGCTTGGAGGTTGGGTAAGGGATCTCTGGATATCTGCAAAGGGTTGTCATACATAGGGCAGTTACCAAGAAGTCCTTTTGTAGTCTTTACTTAATCATCATTGTTGCTTATTAAGGTTACTTTTTTTTTTTTTTTTTTTCTCAGGGATTTTGTCAAAGGGCTAAGATTTAAGTATATCCATGTCTTGATGTACACCTGTCAGCCATTTTGTTCATAGTAGGGGCAGGTTCACATCTGCACCCGTGCACGCTTTAAGCAATCCTGCCGATTTCCGTCTTCTGCCCCGAGAAACTGGACAGGGGACGGAAACCCGGCAGTCAGTTTTCAAACCCATTCAAGTGAATGGGTTTGAGAAGTGAGTGCCTGTGAGCGTTTCGTACCTGTCAGCGGCAAAACCGTTTTTTTTTTAACCGGACACAAAGTCGGACATGCAGGACTTTATGTCCGGTTAAAAGAAAAACGGTTTCGCCGCAAACAGGTACAAAACACTCACGGGCGCTCACTTTTCAAACCCATTCACTTGAATGGGTTTGAGAACTGACTGCTGGGTTTCCATACCCTGTCCAGTTTCTCGGGGCAGAAGACGGAAACCCAGCAGGATTGCACAGATGTGATCCCGCCCTATGCAGTATTTTTCTGGAACTGTATTTTGAGCAGAAGAGCAATTATTTAATTACATACGAACACTATGGGCTAGCTGCTGTTTGTAAGATATGTAATACAGCACCTTCTTAGTCCTTCTCTTCTGTAGGGGGCAGTAGGAGATTAAATAATGTTATATCTGCCTCCTGTTGACATTGGAATGTTGTAGGGCTGATATTTTTCAGATTTCTGACTAAGCACATTTTGTGCATTGCCTGGTCCTGCCTAATCACTTTTTTCTTGTAAATCCATAGTAAAAATAAACTGTGTAATATATTTTACTTAAAAGGGACCCTGTTGCCATAACCCAGCATATCAACTCTGTCCCACAGATAGTAGGTTAGCATCAGCTGAAACAAACTGTGTTTTCGTTGCTGAGATATTGCTGTCTTTGTCCACGTGTAAATGAGGTCCTTGGACGAACAAGGGTGACATCTCGGCAATGTAGGCACAGATTCATAAAGGGAAAACACCATTTGATTCAGATGACCTAAACCTATCTATTTTTTGGAGTTGGGTTCTGGTGACGGGCTTCATTTAAGAAAAGTGCTCCTTTTTCATTTATTTGCTTGCTTTTGCTGCTGATCAGTTCTGTACAATAAAAGTATATGGAGAGGTGAGGGGGGAAAAGTAGGAGAGCTCCACAAAGCAGAGAGACATCTACATGGTAGAGAGACCGTAATTTCTGATACCCCAGCTATGATGTGAAGGAAAACTTATCTAGTCTTCTGATAGAAATTACCCCTTTAATTCTGTAGATGTATCTGTCTCTCCTTCCCCTCCCCTCTCCATAGACTGCATTGTAAATTTACCTGCTTGTGTGCGGAGTATGGACTAAAATTACTCGGATAACAAGCATTGTAAAGACAGGACTAATAGTTAGACACAAACACTCTCCTTCAGTAAATTACATTGCAAAGTTTGTTCTCCTCATCTTCACTGTTGTTTTATGTGACCCCCCCCCCCCCCAAAAAAAAAAAAAAAAAAAAAAAGTTTACTTTCACTTTAAGTTTTTTACTGCTCTATTTCTTTGTATAAAACTCCTATCTTTCAATGCGACAGGAGAGGATTTGACTTTCTAGCAAAAAAAAATAAAAATAGCAATAACCCTAATTTATTTGCAGATCTTTGTATCTTCCCTGATATACAAACATAGGTTCACCAACATTTTGTGGCTTAGAGTTAGAGCTTTTAAAGAAGCGTGTAGAGAGGATTTACAAAGTCCCTCTGTAGGATAAAGTGTGGGGGTATATTTACTGTCCTATCCACATTAATATTTACCTATTTTCTATGTAATTACTGGAAATCCTGTAGTCCTGTAATGTGTGTGCTGTTTTCTGAACACCTTTTTTTTTTTTTCTCTCTTCCCTTTTAGGATTGGACAGATTATCTCTGCCTGTGAACAGAATTCGTAGTCAAGGAAAAGCTTGATTTGCCTCCATGGAGTTGTCTTTCAGTATGGTGGGCACCTGGTATCCAGGTTCCATGGATGATCAGACTATCTGTTCAGATGTTGGTTCTAGCTTGATGGACTTGAGTGACGGCAGCGTCTCATGAATGGACTTCATGAGACCGGAACATTGGATTAGGCACACTGATGGATTTATCAGGATGAATTTGTTAGCATTTTCTTGATCGGGATGAAGATCTAATGTTCCAAAATAATCTGAGCCAGTTCTTGCCGGGGTGACATTTCCCCTCTGCACATTGCTTGAATATGATTTCTGCTGCTAAAGAGTAGGAAAGGAGTAGAAAGACTTGTATTGGCTTTCCTTTATTTTTTATTAAATATCTAATTTTTTAATAAAGGGTATGTTCGTTGATGGGGTGCGTGCAACCCCAAGCATTACTCCATGGACCACCCTAGTTTGGTTGTAGCAAAAGATTTGGAAGGTTTATTGACACTAATGTCACCATCTTGGATGGATGAAAGTGCTGGAAGTCAGTGGACTTGGGAGTCTCCTTCGCTCTACTTGCGCTTGTTTACATGAACTCCACTCCAGCCCATCGGGCGTCTTGTTGCCATCTCATTGCTGGTGTCATCCACTTGCAAGAGTTCACCAGTTTATTTTAAAGCCTATAAGCAAAGAGACTCTCGTGTTCCTCATATGAAGAGGGACTGGCTCCTGTTTGTCTTCTGTGTCTTTTCTACTCATTTCATTGAGATTTTTATGTGTTTGTACCTGGGTCTTGTCTGTTCTTGAATGTGTGTAATATGGCAGAGAGTTGTCCTGTACCTCTTGCAGCGTTTAGTCTGGATCTGTGAATATTTCTCATGCCGCGTCTTTCTCTATTTATTCGTCCCGCCAATGCCTTTGTAGACTTGCAGTATTTTGTGGCTATGTTCCATGTTTGTTAAGGAAGAACTTACTAAGTACTTGATGCACAGTGACTATCATAAAAATAACCTAAAATCACCTCTTAGGTTATGTTCACATTTGCGCCAGGGTCATTAGAGACTCGACGCAATGTCCGCCTAGAATTGGCACATTAAGAAGTCCTGCACACACAACGTTTTGTTCACCGCTTTTAGTTTTGAAACTACTGACACCATTAAAGTGAATGGGGTCTGTCGGGCTCCATGTATAACCACTATTTTAGCAGCCCACCTATCCGTTGTTCTGGTCCTCCAACGGGCCAGCACAGCAGGCACTAATGTGAACTTGGCGTTACCCTATAGTGTGAATCATAGCGATATAGGTCACATGAAATTCACTTTCTGTAGCTGCACACGGTGGTTGTAGTTCACCCCATCTCATATACACCCACCACTTTTTACATAGGTAAAAGATATTTTAACTAAAGGGAATTTTACCATATTCTGTTAGCTGGGATAAAGCCTCAGTATGGAGACATTACTTTATAGGAAATGGTAAACCAGCCATTATTATTTTATTCTTTTAGTTTAATCTGATTCTTCAGGTTACAGTTCTACGTTCACCATATCTGAATGTTTACTGAATAAAAAAAAAGTTTAAATAAAAGTCGCCTCATGGATAAAACATAAGTGTTAGTTACATTGATATGTAAGAGGCCATTATAAGTTGAGAGCTGTGTATAGATATCATAATGTTACAATGCAACTTATCATTAGCAAAGTAATATTTCATGATGTTCTTAGCAAGCGTAATGTATGGTTCTACATTTAAGAAAAAAACAAAAAAACCACAGATCAGTTATCGGAGCCTGTAAATACCACCATTAGGTGGCAGCAGACTGGATCAGGTTTTTTTCTTGCAAGTCACTGAGCCTTCTTTTTATGCAGTTTATTTTAGCTGTAGCTTTGCTTATAAGTGGGAACACAATGGCAATTCCTGCTAAAACTTGGCCTATTCACCCGTAGTAATTGTGGGGGAACAAAATGGCCTTAATTTGGGACTTAGAGGCCAAATTTTAACAGTCTATTATAGGAATTACCTGCACTTGATGCAAATATGGCTGCTCAGACCCATCCAGTGCTGGGGTACCTACTAGCTTCTCTTTACACCACCTTATAGATGTCTTAGAATAGAATTGTTTTTAGGCTGAGGCCACACATTGCAGAATATGCCGGGTTTGAAGTCAAAGCCAAGAATAGCTTTAGCAGAAAGGAGAAGTGTGTTTCCTTTTTATACTTTCCATTCCTTCTGAAGACTCTCCTTGCTTGACTCAAAATACCACAACAAAATCTGCAACATTGAAAACAAAAAATCAGCTTTTCCGCAATGTGTGGCCTCTTCCGGCAAGTGTTATATTTTATCGCAAGAGTAGTGTAGGCTACTATGGTCGTGTTCAGAAAGTTTGTCGCAGAAATGATCTCTCCTGTCACATTTATATGAATGGACTTTGTTTCTACAACAAATCTCTCTATACATGTACCCTAATCCAATTCTATCCTGTTTAATGATTTTTATTTAATTATTATTTTTATGTTAAACCACCAGGTTGTGTTTATGGAAGAGCCCCTTTAAAGACAAGTTATTCCCTGTCCAAAGATCGGATTGATAGGCATCCATCTGCATGTTGGTCATACCAGTGCGCCACAGCTACATCTATCTGCATGGAGTGACTGAAGAGGAGCTCAGTACTCTATTTCTGGCAGTGCAGACGTCTGTGTGACTGCTACTAATTTCAGACAGTGATACAAGTGAGCTCCTTTCTTGTAGATTACTTGGAGACCTGGCTTCTGCCCCCCTCCCCAGTGATCACAATTTGTTCCCTATCCTGTGGATAAATTGTCTTTGTTGGGCCAAAAACCTTTAATATTGAAAATGTGTGTTCAGTGTATTGCTTGCATTCTGAAGATCAGAAGATCACTACAGCCCCCTAGTGGCGGCTTTTGCTTACTGCAGATGGTTAGGAGAAATAATAAACTAGCCGCTGTCATACTGTGATAAATCTTATGTGCAATAATTAACCAAATCCACCACATTTATTATTGGCAATGTACTACATGTTTTCAATTTCCAAAAGTATCTCCTAGACTGTAGTTTGGGTGAATATTTACTCCATAGTTCTATCCGTGCATTCAGTGTTAGTGTGTTCATTGTAGTACAAAACCTGTGATCTCCAAGCTCTCTGTCCATGTCAGAGCCACCAGTCACCGTGTTATATGTAATTCCCCACTCTTGCCTGGCATTGGCTGCTGTGCTGTGTACTCCTCTGTTTGTGATTGGATAAATGACTGACAAATCTGTGGATTTAGTAACAAATATATATTTTTTATTTTGTATCTTTAGTTTCAGTAGTAGAAAATGGTATTATTTTGGCTAGAAAGAACACATCTATATCAGGAAGGAGAAAGTGAATTGTTGCCTTTCCTAGTGAGATCTTCCGTTACGTGTGATAGAAATCTGTTAGGTCTGGATGATATATGGTAGTGATGAATGTAAATTGGTGGGTATGTGTATAGTGAATATGTATGTACGGATGTAACAAAGTGTTAACTTGGCCCCTAATACATTAGATACGTTGCTGCATGAAACGTTAACTTGACCTTTACAATGGCTCTTGCAGTGTTAGGCCCCTTCACATGGCGTAAGCGTGCCGCTCATTTAGACACGTATACATGTGTCCGAGCGCGGCGCTTCAAAACAGAGCCCATTGATTTCAATGGGAAGCGCGCATATATTGGCATATACGGCGCTTCCCATTGAAATCAATGGGCTCTGTTTTGAAGCGCCACGCTCGGACACGTGTATACGTGTCTAAACGAGCGGCGCGCTTACGCCGTGTGAAGGGGCTCTTAAGCATCAAATTAAGGGTTGCTGCAGTAATGTATATAATGTGTTCAGGGGAGTTTCATACACACAATTCTGTTGAAAAATGCCACAAAAGGAATGGAAATAGAGGAAGAATGTATTTTTCCCCTCCTTCCAATTCTACCCTGGGATTAAAAAATATTGCAGTGGCGTTTTTTTTCAAAACTTTGTGAAACTACACTTGACAGAGTCCCATCTGTGTGCAGGCTGTGGTACCCAGCCCAAACTGAGCTGTGTGCATAGGAGTCACTGTATCATAGACAGTTCTGATGCAGTGATCTCCCGAACGGCCCGATCGCTACAGTAATAAACTGATGGGTGTTATGTCACTGTAGCGATTGGGTCATTCAGGATCTCACTGCATCCGAACTGACTATGGTGCCACAACGCCTGTGCACATGGCCCAATTCATGGACTGTTTTCCATGGACGGGACTCGGTCATGTGCAAGGACCCTAAGGCAAATTTGTCATTGGTTTTTAACTACTTCATTGGTCCATTGTGAAAGTTACTTGAAAACGGACTAAAAATAGGACATGTCTTATTTAACAGTCTAATAAAAAATAATGCATGCCATCATTCTAAAAACTGACATTAAGAAAGTTATGCATTGTTCTATCTGTATGTACTATACGGTGACATGTTCCTATTTTGTATGAAAAAAAAAAGATAAGCAATATGTTTGGTTGTAAAATGCTTGATGTATATGAAGTGGCTCTCCTGCAGTTTTTGGGTTTATCCAGATTTTAGATACTATATGCTGTGAAATCAGATAACATGAGGGGGTTTTTATATATGTACAAGGTGAGAAGTTTATTTGCACTTTGCAGCAGGATTTGCCTATAGATTATATATACATATATATAAAGCTGGATGTACCCAGGGTTGTATCGGCAGACTACTACCCAGTATTTATTACATAGTACTGAACCTTCCACGTTCTGGAATTGGTTTTCCTTCAGTGCTGCCTTCTGCTGTTTACCTAAATATTCAATTTGGGTTTGCTAGCATAGGCCATACATCAAAATCCATCAATGAATAGTGGTGAGAGGTGTCCCAGCACATTGTACTTTATTCCCCATATTGGTTGTCTGTATACAACACAGACTAAGGATACCCAATTGTGTACATGGGGTACACAGCCAGAAGGAAAGCTACCGAGGGGTTTCCTTTATGGTGCAATAAATAGAACTGAATTGTGAAACCATTAAAGGTGAACAACCGTACATACATGTTATACAGCCCCAAGGTATAGCTAGTATGCTGGGATTTGTAGTCGCCACAGGCTGGATGTGCTGATCAGGGAATGCCGAAGAGAAAGGATACTATAGATTGTTTGGATGTATATTGATTGATGTCTGTATATTTTTGTTTTGTTAAAAGCATTTAACTTTTTTTTCAACCAATTAAAATCTCCTCCTGTTTTGTATGTGGCTGTTTTTCCTTTTTTTTTCTTTTCTCCAAAATAGGTAAAATCATGTAGCGTTTACCAATGAGACCTATTGGGTTACCAAGTCTACATCCTGCTGTATGTCTAATCTACTAGTTTTAGTAGTAAAGTAGCACACTGCAGCTTAAAAAAAATTGATAAAGCTATAAAAACCCTATAGTATTGTGGTACAAAATGGTAAGGATTAGAAAAACTTGGCTGCTTTCTTTCAGAAATTATGCCACATCTTATTTATAGTTTGTGTCTGGTATTGCAGCTTGACATCATTTTAGGTGAATGGGTTTGAGATGCAATACCAGACACGACCTATTGATGGGGTGTTGCAGAATATATAATATATGTTGTGCTTCCCCGAAAATAAGACAGTGTCTTATATTAAATTGTCGTCCTAAATATAAGACCTGTCTTATTTTCGGGGGATGTCTTATTACAACCGGCAGTCATGCCGGCACTTCCTTAGCGGATCGTCAGCATGACTGCTGGTTGTAGGGAGGGGGGGGGGGAGGTATGATACTTACCTATCCCATCTTCCTAGCAGCGCTGGTGCTGCTGTTTGTCCCGGCAGTGGTGGGCAGGGCTTAGAGAGCATTTTGTGACCGGGGCTTAGCGATTCTCAATTGACTGACAGCATGTATGCTGGTTGCTGCCTCTGGGACAAGCTGGGAGAGCTCATCCTACAGCAGCAGGGACAGTGAACAGAACAGCAGAGGCAGCAGCCGGATTTCCTGTGCAATTCAACAGAAACACCCCCAATATATATATTGTAACGGGGTCCAGCTCGCACGGTTGGGGAACGGCAATGACACAGTTCAGAAAGTCAGTGGGTTTAAAATCCAGGGGTGTATTATTCACAAAAAAACACCAAGCAAACAAAAGAAAACCTAGGCCTGTCCGGCCCTAGCGATACACTTGGCATACCTTACTAACCTAGTGCAGGTCGAGACACACATCAGCAGATGTAGCAGCAAAACGTCCTCAGCTGTCCCAGGAGTGTTTTCCTCTCACACTCTGGCTGTGTCAGTACCAGCCCTCCTTTACTAGGCTTCCTTCACCAGTAATAGCCATGAGGAAGCCTCACCTGTGAGTACCTGGGACTCAGGGAAAAACCCGTGGTGGAGTAGGGGTGTGGACTGGAAGGCTCCCACTACCAACCTGCCCTCCAGTCTAGAAAAACCATCCCATGATATGGAAAAAGAGCCCTAGCAGACTGTTCTACTAGAGCATAAATTATCGCTCTGGCGTTCCTTTATCTCACCTGGCTGAGGAAACCAGGCTAGATATTGTAACATCTCTGCCTGTTCATGTCACTGCGCCACCCTCTGCTCGTATGCGGCGGTGCAGGAGGCGTGTGCAGTTTAGTTCCTTGCTTAGAGTTTTTAGTTGCACTGTGTGAACGCGGCACTAGTTCTTTACTTGAATTTGCACCACACCCGTCTTCTTCCCTTGTCTGCCTATGACCATGAAGTAGTTAAATTTGGTCTTGCCCTGTGATTGACAGCCTGCCTTCCTGTCAGGTCCAGGGCGGGTTCATCCTCCCCTATTTAGTCTTTGCTCACATTCACAATGGTGTCTGTTATTGCCTCGTGCTTGCTGGCTTTCTCTTGCTGTTATTTTATTTGTCCTATCCTGACCATGGCTTTTCCTATTGACTATTCTTTTGGACTTTTATTTGGCAATGCATTGCTCAACTGTTACTGAACCCTTGACTAGCTGACCTCCCTTTGTTGTTGTTTGTCTTATCTGCGTTTTGTGAGTAACATATATAGGAAGGAATTGTCTCCAAGTTGCTGCCTATTACATAGGATAGGGCCTGGCAAGAGGAAGGGACAGTGAGGGGCTTCAGTTTAGGGCTCACTGTCTCTTGTGACCCTTCCTCAAGGGTTCTCCAGCAGCTACTGGGGAATTGTCATCTAAGCATGTTGCCAGACTAATTCCTCCAACAGGCTAACAACTGCCATCCAGTCCACACCCACCAGGAGCACACTCTCCAAGGTCTGGGACACGTTAATGGCACCCCCTGGCCTAACTACTGCCACTGAGGGGCCTAGTATCACCAGGAGGGACAAGTATAGGCGAATGTTGCGGGAGTACCTGGCCAACCCCAGCCCTGTCCTCTCCGATCTCTCTGCGCCCTACATTTAGTGGGTCTCCAAGTTGGATTTGGGGCTGGAACTTGCGCTCTACGCACTGGAGGTCCTTTCCTGCCTTGATGCCAGCGTGCTATCGGAAAATGTCTTCAGCGCAGCCAGTGGCATCATCACGGATAAGCACAGCCAGCTGACAGTGCTGACCGGCTGACGCTGATCAAAATGAACAGCCACTGGATAGACCCATCATTTTCACGTCCAGCAGTGTCAAGCACCCTGACATGAAGTTTGATGTGTGTGCTCACCCTCTACAATTCTTCCTCCTCCTCATACTCTTCCACCATCAGCGTTGCACAATTCTGCTCCTACTAGGTTCAATTCACACTAACTCTTCTGGTTAGAGGCTCAATCCACCCTGATTCCCTCAACTGTGCTGGTTGGAAGCTCATTATAAAGTCATGCCAAGTAACACACTGGCACAAGTAACACACTGGCACACATGGTTGCTTTTCAAGAAACAAAGGCATAGTTCACATCATGGAGAACAAACAATAATGTATTTTTGCAATCCTTGACGCCCGGTATAAGTTACAAATCTCATCCTTTGTTCTGGTACAGGAGAGGAAAAAAATCTCACAAATGATATGTTTATATGGAGGCAGGCTAAGCAGCAAAAAAGGTGGCGACAGGCAGAGGCATGGACAGGGGTGATGTATAGCAGGGAAAGCAGTGTAAATGTGGAGGTGAGCTAAGCAGGAAAAAAGGTGGCTAGAGGCAGAGGCATGTCCAGAGGCAGCAAGGCCAAAAATTTTCCGTGTACTAACCACTCATGCAAAACTCGCCCATGTTGCCAGACTTATGCGAGATCTCTCCGTGTCTTTGAGGAATCCGCCAAGAGGGTCAGCTGTGACGACGCATTAGTGATTTTAACAATCCCGCTCCTGTGTGTGATGCGAGCATCCCTCATCACCATCAAGGATAACGCATTGTACACTGAGGAGTCAGGCATAGGAGCAGAACCATTCTAGCAGGATATTCAGTGCACACTGCTGTCCGCTTCACAGCGTATATTGATGGAGGAAGAGGAGGATGACGAAGTGGCAGTTGATCTCATTGTCACACAGGAGGCTAGCGGCACCTCCTGGCCAGAATACCGCCACTGAGGTGCCTACTGTCACCAGTTACAAATTTAGTGCGGTTTGCACACTTTACAAGTCTAAACTGAGTAGGGGCTCTGAAAAGAGCAACCTTACCACCTTTTGCGTGCGCTGTCATTTGGAAGGCAAGCCCTGGGCTCAGTGGGAGAGGGCAAACGCAGGACAATCATCGCCCGGCGTTGCCGACACTGCCTCTTCCACTGTTTACAGTGCTGGTGCTGCAGTCCAGACCACCAGCCTGGAGACCTCCATATTTGTCTCTGATACTCTGGGGAAAGCCTCTCTGAAAGCCTACTCCTGCGCTGCAACCTCCACCTCAGCTACGAGCTGGAAACGCAGTAACACTGGCATGGGGAGATGTCAGCAGGCCGTGCTGAAGCTCATCAGCTTGGGGGACAGACAGCACACTGCCACCGAGGTGAGGAATGCCTTCCTGGATGATATGGCAATATGGTTTTCACCGCTGCACCTGGGCCCAGGCATGTTTGCGTATGTGATAATGGCCGGAACCTGCTAGCAGATCTGGATTGTCCAAAAATGTGATTGAGCTTATATAGCGTGACTGAATTGCTGTGTATCACACTTAGCTTTTGGGGGGTAGACCCTTAAAAATTGGATTGACCTGATATAGCGTGATTGAATTGCTGTGTCTCCCACTTAGCTTCGGTGGGTACAGCATCAAAAACAGGTTTGACCATACATGGCCTGACTGAATGAACGGCTGTGTCTGCCACTTAGCTTTGGGGGTTAGAGCCTTAAAAATTGGATTGACCTGATGTAGCATGATTGAATTGCTGTGTATCCCACTTAGCTTCGGGGGGTACAGCATTAAAAACAGGTTTGAGCCTACTTGGCCTGACTGAATGAACGGCTGTCTCCTACTTAGCTTTGGGGGGTACAGCTTGGGAAAACTGTATGTCGCGTATATGGACTGAATGAATTGCTGTGTCTCCCACCTAGGTTTTGGGGGTACACACCGTGAAAAACTGGATTGAGCGTACATAGCCTGACTGAATTTGTGTCTCCCACCTAGGTTTTGGAGGTATACACCATCGATATCTGGATTGAGCGTACATAGCCTGACTGAATTTCTGTGTCTTCCACCTAGGTTTTGGGGGTACACACCCTGGATATCTGGATTGAGTGTACATAGCCGGACGTAATTGCTCTGTATCCCTGTTTTGGGGTTACACACTGCCTGAAAAGCTGGGTTCAGCCTATATGGCTAGACTGATTTGTTCTGTATCCCTGTTAGGTGTTTGGGGGGGGGGGGGGGGGACACTGCCTGCAAAGCTGGGTTGAGTGAATCTGGCTGGACTGATTTGCTCTGTATCCCTGTAAGGTGTTTGGGGGGACACTGCCTGCAAAGCTGGGTTCAGTATATCTGGCTGGACTGATTTGCTCTGTATCCCTGTTTTGGGGTTAGACACTGCCTGCAAAGCTGGTTTGAGCGTATCTGGCTGCACTGAATTGGTCTGTATCCCTGTTAGGTGTTTGGGGGGACACTGCCTCCAAAGCTGGGTCCTGCGTATCTGGCTGGACTGATTTGCTCTGTATCCCTGTTAGATGTTTGGGGGGACACTGCCTGCAAAGCTGGGTTGAGTGAATCTGGCTGGACTGATTTGCTCTGTATCCCTGTAAGGTGTTTGGGGGGACACTGCCTGCAAAGCTGGGTTCAGTATATCTGGCTGGACTGATTTGCTCTGTATCCCTGTTTTGGGGTTAGACACTGCCTGCAAAGCTGGTTTGAGCGTATGTGGCTGCACTGAATTGGTCTGTATCCCTGTTAGGTGTTTGGGGGGACACTGCCTCCAAAGCTGGGTCCTGCGTATCTGGCTGGACTGATTTGCTCTGTATCCCTGTTAGATGTTTGGGGGGACACTGCTTGCAAAGCTGGGTTCAGCGTATCTGACTGGACTGAATTGCTCCGTATCCCTGATCTCCCGTTGAAATCTCGACTCCTCTCCATGCAGTATATAGCTCTGAAAAGAGCTGTTGTTGTTCTTCAGTTTTTCCCTAACTACTAGAAGTTATCTAGCCCTCAGCAGATTTCTCTCTCTCCCTATTTCTCACCGCAAATGACACGAAGAGTGTGCTGTCTATTCTTATAAATGGGAGGTCACATGTTTTCAGCAGCCAATGTTTTTTTTTTTCAATGCCTCCGCTGTCGTAGTTCCTGTCCCACCTGCCCTGCACAGTTATTGGTGCAAAAAAAGCACCAGGGAAGGTGGGAGGGGATACAAATTTTTACTGCGTATGCCGTGTGGTATTCGATTGCAAACGAATGACCTGATATTCGGTCCTATAGGACCTATTCGATAGAACGGTGTTCGCTCATCTCTAATTGATAACCCTTATATGGGGCACACCGGGGTTAAAGGGGTATTCCCAAATGGCTTGTTCAACAACCTGCATGCTGTCTGCTCTGTTCGCTTCCTGGTTTTCTCTGTGAATTGGTGGGCTGGGTTTCACTTGCTGTCTCCCAGACAAAGCTCTGCTATCTCTCTTCATAGCAGTACATGTTTGCAGTCAGTATTGAGGGATGGTTGTAAATAAATTAGCACAGTATTACTGAAAGATGCACAATATGAAGCTGATGTAGCAGAGCTGGATTTGATAGGGGTCGAGAATCCCAAATTTACATGCTACAGGAACAAGAGTCAGCTTGCAATGAACTCTGTTTTAGGTCTGTGTTACATACAGAAATAACAGACTCCCTGTCTCAGCCCTGATCAGCATACATTAATTAGCAGACTGATAACTGGAAGAGGGAGATAAACAACTCAGAAATACAAGCTGTCCCGAGTCCTGAGCTCTCAGCCCCCCTTCCCCTCCTGAGAGCAGGGAGCTACGTCACTTGACCTGGGTGGAGAGATAAGATCATCCCCTGGTCCGTAATTATGGAAACGGGTGTAAACAATGAAGTGAATAATCTCAGATAGCGGCCAAACAAAGCAGTTTTGATGAAGCAATGTATTTAGGAAAAGTCTTAAATCCACATAAACTAGCAGTATAGATAGGATCTTTGAGATGGGACAACCCCTTTAATGTGAGGGACATGATGGTGTTAAATGCTATTAATGTGAGGCACATGGTGTTACTAAAACTAAATTAATAACCCCAAATGCCTGACATTACTAGGAATAGTAACCCCAGTATGTACCTGTGTGTTTTACTTTCACTTTCAGCTCTCCTCGATGCAGACACAGGAGCAGGGACCTGCCGCCTCCCGGGCTTTCATCTCTCTTGCTATTGAAGGGGGGGTTGTCCTATATCATTACTGTAGCAACCACTGAAGCACATGCTCCCTTCACTTAATTTATGCAGTCCTGTGCTGCATGACTCAAGTATGAGCCAAGGGGGGCTTTTTCAGCATAAAAACTGTGCTGGAAAAAGTCGGATTATACTCGAGTATATACAGTAGTGTTTTCTTTTTGTTTTGTTTTTTAAACAGACTAACAAGAAAGAAAGAATTCAGCAAGTCCATGTGTTTGTGATAAAGACAACACAGAAGCAGAAGTCACTGTTGTGTGAATGAGCCTTAAGGGTGAGACTTGGACCGTTTGCATACTGGATTTCCCAGCCTACACATTATACTGGGGACAATGAATCCTACAATTATATTTATGTATAATTGTAGGAGTCACTGTCTCCCAGCAACATGCTGTCCTGTAGTGATTAAAGTATGGGACCCCTAGTATCATACAGAACTATAATGCTGGGAGTTCTACTCCCAACATAATGTATAGACCAGGACTAGAGATGAGCGAATATGCTTGATCGAATACCTTGGCTGCATAGCTCCCGGCGGCAGGGAAGTTGGGAGGGGCAGTAAAATTTGAAGCCCCAGAAGTGTTTTTTCACCGGGAGCTATGCGGCCGAGGTATTCAATCGAGCATATTCCCTCATCTCTAGCCAGGACATCTGGTACTCGTACAACCCAAGACTCTGTGGTGTGAAAGCAGCCTAAGCCCCCTTGTACATTACTGTATGAATGGTCAGTGTACAATGCGGATTTTTCTGGACCCGTACACATGATTGTGAATTACATGGTCACATGTCTGGGCCACAAAATGTGGAACAGATCCTGCTCCTTTCCAATTTTACAGCCTTGCTTCTGTGGCTCCTATTAATTGAATGAAAGAGGCCACTGGAGCACAGCCGCCACACATCCACATATCCCTTGTGCACTGCCAATGCCTTTCATTCACGGCACCCGGCTCAACCTTGAGAAAATGAAGGGTAAAAGCAGAGAGAACAGAGCCAAGAGCGGTATTAAATCTTGGTGAGCTGCAAAACGGTTAGTGATTTTTAATAAAAGCTATTTTGTCGCTGATCGGGACTCAGTCCCCCATTCTGCTTAAAATATGCAAGCAGGATTTTTTCTCTGCCAGTTTTGTGCGGAAACCAGGCAGTCCAATTATAGTCTGGGGATCTGTGGGTAACTGCTTTTTAAGTGGATAGGGTTTCCATTTAGCGGGTCCCCAAGTGGACCTGAAGAACGGAAACCGGAATGCTGGTGTGAACCTAGCGTAGATAACAGTAAAAAAAATAAAAAAAATTCTGTGCAAACCAAAAGAAAACCTGTAAACCAAAATTAAAGCAATATTGTGCCAGCACAACTGTAGTGACTCAGAAAAAGAAGAAAATAAATGTTTAAACAAAACCAAAATGTCAGCATTGTAGTTTTTTCCCCCCACCCAGTTAATAAATTATATGTATGTAACCTAAAAAAAATTACCGTCCACTTTTCCAAAATACAGTCATACCTTACAGCAATGGCTACATAACAAAAGTTGATACATGGGTATAAGAATCTGCTGACAGTCATCATATCCCCTGCATTGGCCATCAGATCAATGGTTGACGTTGTAATACAAGGACCACTCTAGTCCGCCAGAAATGAAACAAAATCGCTCTCCCTTTTGCCTCACAGAAGAGGGTCCTGAGCAAGGGTCTATATGCCCTTCATAAAGCATCTGTTTAGTGGGTTAAAGAAAAAAGTTGGTCGTGTGTGACAGAGAAACATGTCCTTTCTCCTGTTCCCCGCTAGTAATACGGTATTGTACTCTGTATTACTTACACCCCTTCCTGACTGCATGCACTATATGTAGTGGGAAAAATGTCTTGCTTCGCTCTCAGACCTTGCTTCTTATTCCTCCCTCTGGTGGAAATCTCCTGGCAGGGTCCCCTCATTTGTTCACCAGCCGTAATAATTGTAAATGCCAGCCGCATCCCCCTCACTGACTGGCACCATCGTTTGTTCACTTTTCCTGTAGCAAAGATCCCAGCTTGGATAAATATAGGCTGCAGCAATACAGACGGCTCTACTGACCAGAAACTGGAAATAAACCCTATGGTTCTGCACCGTCAAGCTAAGCGCCTTTTAGTGCAATGTCACTATAAATTATAGTCTACATTATGCTGGTCTGCAGAAGACGGTCAGTAGAGATGTGACTAAGTCTGAGGCCCCATGTTGTGGAAACGTAGCTTTTTTTTTGTTGCGTTTTTTTTTTTTTTTTTTTTTCTTAACTGTCCATACTACTTTCCCAAAAAGGTGGTGTGGCCAGGGCATGTATGGTATACAACCATACACCAGAAAACTGGATATCTGAACCTCTGTGAGTGCTCCAGGTACAGGGCCCTGCAGACAGTGCTGCTCATTTACCCATCGTAAAACTTGAGCTGCTTACATTTGGAAGGAAAGGGTTACACAGACTAGGTAACTTACTATACAAAAGAAACCATTATCTTCAGCCTAGATCTAGTAAACAATCACAACACATTTTTATCACTATAGGCCAAAGTCCTGTTAGATAAGTGTTGGTTCTGTGTACTGACCTAAGAAAAACCCAAGTTCAGGCTGCGGTCACACCTGCGTTGGGTGACTGTTTGGAGACTCTGTCCTCCTTTATGCTTATAATATGTGGAGAGGAGGATGGAAACCCCGTGGACTCCATTACAGGCTATGTGGTCCGCAGGTAACCGCTTTTTTTAAGTGGATAGTGCTTCTGTTTTTCAGGTTCCCAAGTGGACCCGAAGAACGTAAACCCGACCACTAGTGTAAACCTAGCATCAGTAAAATAAGCAAAATATTGTTTTCTGAAGCAAGCAGGTTCAATGTCACTAGTATATCCAGCTTCTATGTATTAAGGTAAATGTTCACTTGTTCAGGTCATTATAGAACTACACTCAGTGGCCAAAAGTCACAAGAAGAAGGTGTGTCCCAGTGCCGTTTGTGTCGGATATGACGCTCAAACAGTGTGACATGATGCGGCCTATGGCGCTAGTGTCGCCAGGATATCTGAGCAGTCTGATGCAGACAGGTGTTTTGTGAACATGGCAGCAAGTCGCGAGTTGTGACTTTGAATGTGGGATGATAATCGGTGCAAGACGCATGGGGCATAACAATTTTGAGATTACCTGGGAATTTGTGTTTCCAAGGTCAACAGTGTCTCGGGTGGGCCTGCAATATCGCAGAGACAATGTTGGCAGCCGCGTAAACCAGCGCATCGGTCAACCATGAGTGTTCGATGAATGGACGTCACGTCACCTCCACAGAGTTGTACGGGGCTCTCAATGGTCTACTGTAGGTCAAATCGCCACCGATTTGAATGTGGGGGCGCCAGAACCCCATTTCCACCAGGACTGTATGCCGACAACTACACTGCATAGGCTTCAATAGTCAACGCCCGGCCTGTGTCCCTTTGCTGATGCTGCAACACAGAGCTTGAAGACTGGCATGGGCCCTCGACCATCATCATCGGACCATGAAACTGTGGCGGCATGTGGCATGGTCTGATGAATCACAGTTCCAGTTGTACAGAGCCGATGGACGTGTGAGAGTGTGGTGTATGCCCCATGAAGCCATGGATCCTGCATGTCAACAGGGACGTGTCCAGGCGGGAGATGGCTCCATCATGGTCTAGGCCATGTTCACGTGCAAAATTGGGCCCCATTGTCCGGGTGAAGGGATCAATGACCGGTGCTCGATACGTGCAACTTATGGCAGACCATCTGCACCCCTTTCTGTTGTTGGAGTTCCCTGATGGGGATTGCTGTGTTCCAACAGGACAATGCAACATGTCATCACTCGTTGGTGGCACGGGACTGGCTTAATGAACACACCAGTGACCTCATGACCCTCGATTGGCCTGTCCACTTGCCCGACCTCAACCCCATAGAGCATTTATGGGATGCTGTGTTTACCAGTGTCCGCTCCAGAACTCTTCCAAGACCTTGTGGAGTCCATGCTTCATTGTCTTGCTGCAGTTATCAGTGCTCACGGAGGGGCGACCCGCTATTAACGGCCCATCTGGTACCTGCCCATGACTTTTGGCCACTCAGTGTATATGGGGAACAAATTGTGGTGTACTTATAGGTATCCCGCAGCTCACCCCATAGAATCAAATAGCACCTCGCCAGATATAGTACTTTCATGAAAATACTGTGTTGCCCTGTGTCTGTCTGTGAGCTTTTTCTTGTGACTTCAATATTTTATTTTATTTTTTTTTAAGTTTTCTCGTTTCTAAGTTTGGCATTTGTTCATGTGTCTTTATGACACTGAAGTTACTCTGAAGTGGAAATCCATAAGTGATTGTTTCCTTGTCCTTTATGTCACACAGTCTCTGCAATGGGGGGTACTCATGTATTTCCTGCCACTGATTACATTGTCTAGGGAGGGTGCGGTGTACAGCACTGACAGCTTTGTCCGTCCGCCTGGCAGCCCCTGGCACGAGTCAGGAAACCCTGAAAGCTGTGTTACACCTCTGCAGCTGTTCTCTAGCGTCTGACTGCCAATCGTACCATCAGGCTAAAGATGTAATACATATAGGAAAGATACTTGACTATCACCTGTAAGGTTGTAAACACACTTACTGTATATAATCGAGGGTTAATTTATAGACATTTGTTGCTAATTTTGTTTATTTTTGTAATTCATTAGGGTTGAGCGATTGGGATCGGAAAAGATCGGATTCCGATCGGCGATCGAGTGAATTTCACAATCGGGATCGGATGGAAAATGATTGGAAATCGGATTTTAAAATTGATCCTGAAATCTCAAGATCGGCTCAACCCTTTAATTCATGTAAAAAACAATCTAATTTTCAGATAATCAGACAATCGTGCTGCAGCCATTAATAATCCAGCAATTATTTAGGATGACAGTCAAAATATTAACTCATTTCTTATAATTTTCAGACACAAAGTTCAATCATATCTACTGAATTTTGCAAAACGAAAAACTATTATGTACTGCGCTGAACACGCAGTATGCAGTGCGATGGGGGCGTCCCCATTGCTGCTCGAAAACCGACTGCAGCGCCGCCTCTATGTTCTTCTGTATCCTCCCCTTCCTTCTTCGGCTTGATTTAGGACGCCTGTGTAGTACGCTCTGTTCGGCGAACTTTGCCGAACGTACTGGGCATGCCCGCGGCCATAGTGCCTACACCGCAATTTTGCGCATGCGCAGTACGTTCCTCGGAGTCTTCACCGAACAGAGGGTACTGCGCAGGCGTCCTACATCAAGCTGAAGAAGGAAGGGGGAGGATACAGAAGAACATAGAGGTGGCGCTGCAGTCAGTTATCAAGCAGCAATGGGGACGCCCCCATCGCATCTCCTGCGCTGGGGGACGCCCCCATCGCTGCGAGAGAAGTAATTTGCATACCGGTACAAACCGGTATTTCGAACGAACGGCGCTTGGCTTTGCATATGTGAATCCAGACCCGGCATCCGCTGTAATAGAGAGGCGGATGCCGTGGAGTGTAGATGCCGGCACAGATGCCAGCAACATCGCTACGCTCCTGCCCTGCATGAAGCCAGCAGCGGCAGAAGCGATGCTGTTATTCCGCTCCTCCGCCCTTCCCCCCCCCCCGAATAGCAGCATCGCTCCTGCTGCTGCTGGCTTCATGCAGGGCAGAAGCATAGCGATGTTGCTGGCATCTGTGCTGGCGTCTAACCGTCCTCGGCATCGGCCTCTCTATTACAGCGGATGCCGGGTCTGTATTGGCGGCCCCTTCCCCCCAAAGGGTAAACTACCCCCCCCCCCCGTCCAGGCTCGCTCCCGTGCACATAGCCCCTCCTCCCTCCCCCCTCAGAGCAGCAGATACATCACTTGACTTATGACCAGATAAGTCAAGGGATGTGTCCCAAAAAAATGAATAAAGTAAGATAGTGGACAAACAAAGCAGTTTTGCTGAAGCAGTGTATTTAGGAAAAGTCTTACATTCACATTAGCAAACAGTATAGATAGGATCCTTGTGATGAGACAACCCCTTTAAGTCTGCTGCACACCTCGTACTGCTAGCTGCTTCCGGCACCTGAGGGCTACTAGAACAGCTTATCTGTGCAGGGTTTGGTGGTAGGACCCCCTGAGCTCATATTTTGATGACCTATCCTGTGGAGGCAAGAAAACCCCTTGAAGCCGGGGCCCCAAGGGTCGGAAATACCGCAATTTGCCTCCAGCGGAAATGCCGTGGGAAAAATGGTAGCATTTTGCAGTAATTGCAAAGTGGATGGGATTCTTGAAAATTCCATGCCCACTTTGTGGGAAAAACCACAGCACGGACACGCTGCAATTTCCAAAACCGGCGCGATTTTGGAAATTGCAGCATGTCAATTATAGCTACGGAAATGCCGGCAGCTTCCCTGTAGATTTATTGGTAATAGAAAGTCCGCAGAGAAAAACTCTGTGAACTTTCTGTTCATAGCTCTGCAGGAAGAACCGCGATACTTTCCCACAGCACTTTAGTGCTACGTATCGTCCCCACGTAGCAGTCTGCACCAAAAAATTGCTGCGGGAAAAATAGCGGCAGAAACATATGATTTTTCCTGCAACCCTTTTCATTAAAAGTCCACAGAGTTTTCCTCTGTAAACATTCAGCTTCAGTTATACCTACAGTATAGGGAAACCACCAGCATTTCTGTAGGTATAATTGACATGCTACGATTTCCAAAAACACAATAGTTTTGGAAATCGCAGCATTTCCTCTGTATTTTTCTGCAATGTGTGGATGCGATTTGCTAGAATCTCATCCACTTTGCAGGGACTTTAAAACTCAGTAGTTTACACCACATGGAGCTTCAGCTTTAGGGAGCATTCACACGGAGTAAAGTGGCACGCTATTTGGCGCCACTTTACTCTGTGTGAATGCTCCCTTAAAGCTAAGGCCCCAAGTAGGGAAACAGTGCAAAAAAAGTTGTGAAAATGTGTTGTGTTTTTTTATTAACGCAGTATTTTTCACAGAAAGTTTGCAGAGTTTTCCTCTTTGGACTTTCTGCCTTTATTACACCTATACGGAAAACACCAGCGTTTCCGCAGGTAAAATTGACATACTGAGATATTCAAAAAATTTTCTGCAATGTGGTATTGGGATTTGCTGCAGCATTTTTGCAAAGTGGAACCCCAACCTAAAGGGGTTGTCTAGACTCTGTGACATTTTTATTACTGGTGATCTAGACACAAAATAGATCATCAGATCAGTAGGGATTCGGGGACCACTCACTGATCAGCCGTACCAGCCAGTCTCCAGTGCCAGACAATATACAGTGGACAGAGCCAGAGGCAGAAGGCAATATCCGTTATACAGGGGTAGCATCAGAGTACTAGACACTGGCCACTACTGTTGAATATATCTCCTATACATAGGTCATTACAGTGGCGTAACTAGGAATGGCGGGGCCCTGTGGCGAACTTTTGACATGCCCCCCCCCCTCCCCGACCGACACCGAAGACCTCGACCGACCCCCTCCTACGCATTCCTGCGCGTTCTATTATGCCCCATAGTGGCCCCTTCACACAATATTATCCCCCATAGTGGCCCCTGCACACAGTATTATACCCCATAGTGGCCCCTGCACACATTATTATGTCCCCATAGTGGCCCCTGCACATAATATTATCCCCCATAGTGGCCCCTGCACACAGTATTATCCCCATAGTGGCCCCTGCACACACTATTATGTCCCACTGTGGACACCCATAAACAATTATTATACTCTGGGGTCTTTTCAGACCCCAGAGTATAGTAATCGGAGACCCGGGGGAATAAAAACATAAAAAACTACTGTTACTTACCTGTCCCCGGCTCCTACGCTGTCTTCTCCGCTGCCGTCCTTCTTCAATAACGTCGGACGTCACAGGACCTGGGACGCAGGCCATTTTCATGTGACGTCAGAAAGGACGTCAGGAAGGAGGCCTGTACGGATCGTGGAGAGGTAAGTAACATTGTTTTTTTATGTTTCTTACCTCTCCCGGTCTGCCAATCATTATACTCGGGGGTCCGAAAAGACCCCTGAGTATAATGATAGCAGCGGTAGCGGCTGTCACCGGGCCCCTAATGTCCAGGGCCCTGTGGCAGCTGCCTCTGCTGCTATGGCGGTAGTTACGCCACTGGGTCATTACTATTAAAAAGTCACAAAACCCAGTTCCCTGTTGTCCTCAACAGCGGCACAATGTGGGGTATTTCTGCCCCTGTGTGCTGGTAGGACAGGCGGATATTTAATTAGCCAATAAAATACGTGGCTGGCCCTATAAGAGAGCACAAGAACCTCCCCTCTGCGTGTTTTTTTCTGTCCTGTGTGGACAGAGGACAGGTGGGAGGACTTGTGTCCTCTTATGGGGCTCAGCAGGGTCACTTACCCTCTGAGCGTCAGTATCATCTTCTTTCTTCAGGATCTTTGATTGAAGTTCATCTTCTTGTCCTGCAAGAGAGAGGGTGTTTGTTGTTTAGCCTGCGCTGACCGACCTTATGGCGCAGCAGTGGAAACAGCCAGAAAAAGGACACTCGCTTTCCAGGATCTTCAAGAACTTATTCCCTGTGGACACTGCACAGTGGGATTCCTGGGGGCCTCCCCCAAGGTGGATTTGGCCGTAGCGAAGCTGTCCCGTAGAACCCTGGTGCCCCTGGAAGATGGTTCAAATCTTCAGGACCCCCTGGATCGCAGGGCTGACTCCATTCTAAAGAAGGTCTACTCCGCCTGTTCTGCCCAAGCTTCAGTGGCCATAGCCTCCACTACGGTTGGTGACTTTCTGCGCAGCCGTTTAGCCGCTTTGGAGCGGGATATAGACTCTGGCGTTGACAGAGATGAGATTCTGGCCTCTATGAAAAATCTTCATAGGGCGGCAGATTATTTGGCGGAATCCTCCCGCCATCAATTAAAGATCTCTGCCAAATCTATGGCACTGTCTACTGCGGCCCGTAGACCCCTATGGCTAAAGCCTTGGCAGGCGGACTTTGCGTCCAAAGCTGCTCTCTGTGCTCTCCCCTTTGAGCCGGGAAGAGTGTTTGGCCAAGGCTTGGACGCCATCATGGAGGGGTTAGCTGAAGGTAGGGGAAAGTCCCTACCTCAAGCATCCAGGGGCAGACGTGCTCCCTCTAGAGACAGAGGGTCCTCCTCTAACTATAGACGCCCATCTCAACAGCGGCGTTCTAGGTACCGCCCTAGGGGAGCTGGGCGAGGCGCTTCCAGGGAGGACTCCAAGAGGAAGCCGGAGTTTTGACATGGGGCAGCTCCCTGTGGCCCCCCTTCCTGTGGGAGGACGTCTTTCTTTTTTTTCCAGAGCATGGCTCACCCATATCCAAGACCCATGGGTGTTGAAGATCATACAGCACGGGTATCACATCGACTTTCATCTTCCACCTCCAGATCGGTTCGTTTCCACCCAATCTCTTCCACCTTCTCAGCAGGCCAGTCTAGAGACCTCGGTCGCCGAATACGTTACCAAAGGCGCCCTGGAGAAGGTACCAGCCTCTGACCACGGTCTGGGAGTTTACTCCCCCGTCTTTCTGGTCCCCAAGGTCACCGGGGGCTGGAGGATGATAATAGACCTGAGGTACCTCAATCGGTTTATCAGGAAGAGGTCATTTCGTATGGAAACCGTGGATTCCGTGACTACTTTTCTTCAGCCAGGAGAGGTGATGGTTACCCTCGACTTGAAGGATGCCTATTTACATGTCCCCATTGCTCGTTCCCACAGGAAGTTCCTCAGGATTGCCGTCTCTATGGCCGGCCACAGGGAGCACTATCAATTCACAGCTCTGCCGTTCGGCATCACATCCGCCCCACTGGTATTCACCAAGGTGATTGCTCCGGTCGCTGCGGCCCTCAGACTTCAGGGTCTTTTCATCGTCCCTTATCTAGACGACTGGCTACTGAAAGCTCAGTCTCCTGCTGCTCTCCTCCAGCAGCTCAACCTTGCCATCAACTTCCTACAAGAGTTAGGATGGATCATCAATTGGGAGAAGTCCGAAATCGTTCCATCCACCCGGAGAAAATTCCTCGGATTCATAGTGGATTCGGAAGCGATGCAGATCTTCCTCTCCAGTCCAAGAAAGGAAAGGATCCAAGCCAGTGCACGATTCCTATTGCGCACTCGGCGTGTAACCGTCCGGACTGCCATGAGAGTCCTCGGCCTGATGTCATCCTCGGCCAGGGCGGTCCCTTGGGCTTTATGGCATTTGCGTCCCCTCCAGATGGTGGATACACCTGAAAGATGGAAGGTCCACGGTCCCGACAGTGTGGACCCTGTTGACAACAGATGCATCCCAGTGGGGATGGGGAGCCCATTGTCAAGACAAAACTGTACAAGGACGATGGAGATGTCCGGAGCTGGGGTCATCCAATCTCAAGGAGCTCAGAGCAGTGTACCTGGCCCTAGTACACTTTGCCCCAGAATTGAAAGGCAAGTCTGTCAAGATCCGGTCAGACAATACGACGGTGGTAGTCTATATAAACAAACAAGGGGGCACCAGGTCACCAACCTTGCTGAGAGAGACGAACTTCATATTTGCCTGGGCAGAGAAGAATCTAGCCCAGTTATCCGCTGTTCACATAAAGGGCTCCCTGAACATAGTAGCGGATCAGCTGAGTCGGGGTATTACCGTATCAGGAGAATGGTCTCTCAATCCAGACGTATTTCAACAGATCGTCCAGAGATGGGGTCACCCGGAGGTCGATCTTATGGCTACCCAACTCAACGCCAAGGTAGGGACCTTCTGCTCCCTGTACCAGGAGGACAATCCCTTGGCAGTGGATGCCCTGTCCATCCCATGGAGGTTCAGGCTGTTTTACATATTCCCTCCAATTCCAATCATACCGAAGGTATTGATAAAAATAAGACAGGACCAAGCCTCGGGAATAGCCATAATCCCGTTCTGGCCAAAAAGGGCTTGGTTTGCTCAGCTCATACAAATGAGTCAGGGCATATATTGGAGGCTTCCCCCTCTCCCAGACCTGGTAACCCAAGGAGAGCTGAGATGCCAGGATCTGAGGAGACTCAACCTGACAGCCTGGAGGTTGACCAGTCCCTATTGAGAAATAGAGGACTGTCACAAGCCGTCTTGAAGACCCTATCCAGTGCCAGAGCAGATTCGACTAACAAGAACTACCGTCGAATAAGTAACATCTTTAATGCCTGGTGTCTGCAGCATCAAGTGGACTCCACCAATCCCCCTACGGAGGCGATCCTGGACTTCCTTCAAGACGGACTAGACAGAGGTCTTGCTGTGGCCACACTCAAAGTACACGTAGCGGCCCTGTCCGCCTATCTGGGGAGGCGTTTGTCTCAAGATTCCTTAGTGAGCACCTTTATTAAAGGGGCAACTAGGCTGAGACCGGTGGTAAACACCCCCGTCCACCAATGGGACCTTACTCCGGTCCTGAACGCTCTATGTGACCAACCATTTGAGCCTCTGGAGGAAATCTCCCTCAAGTCACTAACCGGCAAAATGGCGCTGCTATTGGCAGTCACAACTGCCAAACGGGTTAGTGAACTACAGGCCTTGTCTGCTGAAGAGCCATACACTATCTTCTTTTCTGACCATGCGCAGCTTAGGTTCCTCCCGGGGTTCCATCCCAAGGTTCCATCTGCTGCAAACAGGAATCAACGGATTTCCCTTCCGGTATTTTTTCCTTCCCCTTCTTCACCTGAAGAAGAAAGATGGCACAAGCTGGATGTGGTCAGATGCCTGCAGATCTACTTGCAGCGCACTCGTCCTTTTAGGCGAGCTGAAAACCTGCTGATCAGCTACACGGGAAAAACAAAGGCGCTAAAGCAGCCAAAGCTACAATATCACGGTGGGTTACCGAGACTATTAAAGTCGCCTACACCGCTCAAGGGCTGTCGGCTCCTTCCTTCCTTCATGCCCATTCAACCAGGGCAGTGTCCACCTCACGAGCGGAAAGGAGCGCTTTGTCTATCGACCAAATATGCGCAGCTGCCTCTTGGGCATCTGAATCCACCTTCATCCGGCATTACCGTCTGAAGGACCGGGTGGCAGATTCCACTGCCTTTGCCCAGACCGTCTTAAGCTCGGTCATGGAGTAGTCCCACCCATCTTGGGGACCTGCTTGCTATATCCCCACATTGTGCCGCTGTTGAGGACGACAGGGAACGAGTGATTATGAAGATAATCTTGTTTCCCATAGTCCTAACAGCGGCACAAGATTTCCCACCCTGGGAATCATATCTTATGTATAAAACTGTATATAAATGTTATGGAGGTACTTTTGTATTAACACGCAGAGGGGAGGTTCTTGTGCCCTCTTATAGGGCCAGCCACGCATTTTATTGGCTAATTAAATATCCGCCTGTCCTACCAGCACACAGGGGCAGAAATACCCCACATTGTGCCGCTGTTAGGACTAAAGGAAACAAGATTATCTTCATAATCACTCGATAGTTCCACATGAGAAAGTAAGAAAGGAGTTAAAGAGAGCTGGGATTTTCTCCTTCATTCATTCACAGTGGCTGATCCTTCCCACCCCACTAAAGTAATAAAATCGCCTTACACCCAGGCATGCCTCGCTGTGTGCCTCCTGTAATCATGAAAAGCAGGAAACTAAGTTATATGTGAGGAAATAGCAGACCTGTTGTTGCCCTTCGCTAAACATAGGAGGTGGTCAGAATAAGAAGAAAGAAAACACAACTCTCTCCCATGTTTGTAAATGTGTCCCTGTGTACCCAGGATCATCACGGACATAGTGCTATATACAAAGTCTTTGTTTAGTATCTTATAGTGTTTAGGAAGTTTCTATTCATTGTTCTGATTCAGTTCACTGGAGCAATTCACTGAGGAAACAAAAAAAAAACTTTCAAAAGCTAAGCTTCATTTACTTCTTTATAGTACCGCCGCAGACAGGTGAAATGAGAATTTGGCAGCATATAGAGGTGTATTTGGCATTGTAGCGCTGTCAGAGGTACCAGCCAGCTGAACTGTAAATGTAGATCTGGATATGGCAAGACAATTGAAACAAAGTACTTGCATAAGTACTCCATATCATAAATGTAATGCTGACCATACACATAAGATAAATGCTTGAACTGCTATCTGTTGCTCCCACACATGTATAGCTGAGTGCTGCCAAGTACCCAAATGGCCTAAATGGGGATGAGGAGCAATGTCGCTGTCAGTGGCCCATACCCCCCAAAATCACAAGGATTTCACATTCGAAATCTCACTACCTGATCCCTATCTCCTGTAACATCTGCTACTGGTGGGAGTTGGGGGTCTCCTATACACATTAGATGGTAATCCAGTCCCACTTAAATTACAAGGACCTATTATAATGAAATACAGAGTTTTACCTCTCCAGATCATCACCAAGAAAAAAAAAATTCTCATATAAAAGGTTATTCCAGAAGCATATAAAAACTGTTAGCAAAAAAAATATTAAATAGTTTAGAAAAAAAAAATCCTCGCTATTCCAGTGCCGATATTGTGGAGGTTCCTTGACAGTCTTATGCTATGATACGATTGTGATGTGATTGCTGCAGCCATGAACTGATGTCAGCAGTCACATGTTATACCTATGACCGATATGGCTGGTCAATGACAAGTTGTCTCTGCTGATATGTCATCAAAGACTGGTGGAAAAGCACAGGGCGGGATATTTCTATGGTGATTAAGACGCTGAAAATCAAAAAATGAAAAATAAGCATCTACGTTAAAATCTTGGCACATGGCCAGGTACAATGACATCTAGTATGAGCTGTCAAATATGGTTACATATGCAGCTGAGCTCGGTGTACATCCCATGTCAATCCCATGAGTTTAAAAACAGTCATACCTAAAAAATTATTTACCCCCTATACACACTATGTACCCCCACTGATCAATTTACCGGGGCAAATCAAAGGTTTCCATAATGTGACCTGTGGCACATGTGATATCCTCTGACGGTACCAACTTCAAAGTCACCTTCAAAGCTTTTAGTACAACTTTGGCCTTATTCACACACCAGTGGCTGTTTTGCATATGTGAAGACCTAGACAGTTTTGCATCTGCAAATACCCGTGTTTACGAGATATGTATGTTTTGTCCATGATCCATTTTTTCACGTCTGACCAACAGCAAAAATAGTTAGTTATTAGTTTTAGGCTAGGCTCACTTCTGCGTCAGAGTCTCCATAGGAGACCACAGATTCTACTGAACATGAGTGGAGAGAAAAGTCCTACACAGAGGACTTTTCTACCTGCCGGTTTCAGTATAAAAATGGCGTAAACCTGATGGACACATGGCAGACCCCATTATAGTCTATGGTGCCTGTGGGTGTCCACGGGTAACCGCTATTTTAGAGGACGGGCTCTCCGGCGTTCAGGCCCCCTTGCAAACCGCAACAATGGAGATCCTGGTGCGAGTAACTTCCGTCACCAAGAGCTTATATACATAACTCGTCAGGCATCATCTGTTCCCTTATGGGAAATATATGCAAATCTGTTTTCCAAGATGTAATTAGGAAAACAGTGGCTCTGTACGCTGCCTCTTAGGACAGCCCCCCTATCATCATTCATACTTTTTTCAATAAGCCTAATAACATGATGCAGGGATTATTGCCAAACTTATATTTCTATTCCGAAAGGAACAGATTCCCAGCTGTGGACAGCACTGTTTCGATCTGTTGGATCTCATCAGCACAAGATAGGGAAACTAGTGTGTCTGTGTGAGAGACTATAGACCAGAGTCAGGGGATAATAACACTCCTTAGGGAGTGGGCATCTTTGCAGGCATATGGAGACTTACAAGCCATTTTCACTCTACTGGTCCCTTATGTTATGCCCCCTACCACTCTCACAGACTAAGCCTCCGCTTCCTTGTGATACAGTAACTACTTTCTGAGGTGGTGTGTACTGACCAGCCAAACTCACTCGACAATATTGCCTGAAACGGGGCAAAGGCTCTCTTATTTATAACAAGTCCTTGTCCTGGCATAAGCAATGCTCATGCCTCAACTACATATTGTGCTATGTGCTCAAGCAGTTCCCTTTGTGATACAACACCAATGCGCACGTTCCATCTGCCCACTTTGCACCTGCAAAGGAAACACAACAATTTGCATCGCCAAAGTACATCCAGACAATGGTCGCCAATGAACGTGTCATCAAATAAAGGTTACTCAAGGGACACTAACCACTCTTAGGTAGAGACTCTGTGTGGCTATCTGCAGACACCTAAGCTAGGTTGCCTTACTAAGGCGATTTACCTTTGCCTTCTTAAAGTATTAAAGACATCTATGATGCTGTGAGTCACTGTCTCTCCATGGGTCTACTGTCCCATAGACTGTCCCTGAGACACCAGCAGCACTTATTATATAGGGACACAACCCCAAATGATAATACCGAGTTATGAATTTATTACTAAATTTCTAGGAGGAATAGCCGAGGAATGGCACAAGATTGAACTATGTCCCAGAATTGTTATTTAATAGGGTATAGAAGTATTTATTAAAGCAGACAAGTCCACAGAGCTGCAATAATTGTATACATATACCACTTTTCCATTTCTATAATGCAAAATTCCTGTCAATCCCATTTCTAGCCTCCAAAAACACAGACAAAAAGCAGAGTAAGAAAAGAGCTGTCTGTTGAGCTGTGGTGTTGAAATGTAATGTGGTGTGGTTTTATACTGATATAGTGAAGGAATGCAAACAGCTTTCCAATTGTTCTCTGTAAATGAACTAGGCATGCGGAGCTCGCAGACTGTGTATGTCAATGTATATCAGGGAATGTTACATAACAGACTTTTTATGCTATTCCTGTTGTTAGAGCCACTGAAAACAAGCCAACCCCGGGAATTCAGTGCTCTCACAGTGACCTCAGACAGCTTTGGGGAAGGGAACCTATGTGACAATCAGGTTACTAACAGGATTGGAAAAAAATTCACTTTACGACACCCCCTGATTCCGTCCCTTATCTCGTAGCATTGCCTCTGTCTCTATATTCAATGGGCATTTGTTTACCAAGTTAAGATTCTTTAGAGCTCCGACCCCCATAGTCTATCACCTGCCCTCCTCCAAACTACCCAAATCACCTTTGTCTTTTTGACTCTTGTATTGGGATCTGTCTCTGTTTGCTGATAACATACCTACAGGTAGAATTAAAGATGAGTGGGAATAGACCCAAAGAGTCATTAGGGGCCAAGGGCATCCCTAGCACCACAGGCAAGTTAGGGGTAGTACTATTAGTATAGCAGATTATGGGAAGAATATGCAAATCTGACTTCCATGATGTAATTAGGATGCCAGTGCCTCAAGTATGCATACCAATAGAGGTTCAAATAAACCTATAGAGGGCGCTCCCTTTAACATCATGCTGACCTTCTCAGAGGCCTTTGTTTGCAATGATGTTGAGATTATACCAGATACAGTCTCTCAGCCAAGGACAGCTGTTTCGATGTATTTAGATCTCATCAGCTTGGCGCAGAGAGTACTGATCTGGCAGATTAGGCATAGTGTAAGAAGGCAGAGCAGGCTTCATGGCTGGTAATCCCACAGAATCTGCCATATGTTCACCTGTTATAGGTGTAAAAAAGGGGACAGAACAGTAGGAGATACTAGATAAATTGTAGGATAGGGATCACTTGTGGAGGGAGGGCCTTTAGGCTTATAAAGGCAATCCAGATGTAGTTAGGGGGGGGGGGGTGGCTAATAACTTGCAGGTTATATTTTGTTATGTGTGGCCAGATTGTGGCACTCCTAGTAAGTGGTCCATGGCAAATATACCACATTCCTCATGGCAAAGGAATTTATGCTTGGGATGACACTAGTTAGTCACCAGGTCCTTAGAATGTTTTGATCTTGGACAGTCACAAAGGCCAGATGGCTGTCTGGTGGCTACTTGTGGTGACAGGAATGGCAGGCATGCACACGCTTCTGGTGCAAAGCTTTGAGCTCCTCCTATACTGTATTTTCATGCCACACAATTTTTGGACAAGAAATTCTGGTGCTGGTTGTTTTTTTATCTAGTCCCTAAAGGATTAGTATGTGCACACTTTATGTAACGATAGCGCTCCATATAAGAGACACTACAAATGGTTCTGTGCTTTCTCTAGTATATACATATTTTTTTGTATGTTCTGGTGTATAAAAGATTATAAAGATACCATCTAGGGGCGTAACAACAAAGCTCAATAGCAAAACTACAAAACTACATGTAGGATTTAGCTGTTCGCTTGAAAAATCGGACATGGTTGTAAACGGACACTTAAGGACAGACACGGACTCTAAAGGACACAACATAATATCCCATTTAAAATAATGGAAATTGTAAACGGACACAGCTAGTGTCTGATGCCAAAATCTTGCGCGGACATTAGCTACGGACACTAGCTGTCGGACATCGGCGCTAGTGTGAACCCAACCTTACTTTTCCACCACACATAGTGCATTGCATTTAGGCCAAAAAGTTAGACTTTGGTCTCGTCTGACCAGAACACCTTCTTCCACATGTTTGCTGTGTCCTCTATATGGCTTGTGACAAACTGCAAACGGCACTTCTTATGCCTTCTTTCACCAATGGTTTTCTTCTTGCCACTCTTCCATATAGGCCAGATTTGTGGAGGGCACGACTTATAGTTGTCCTGTGAACAGATTCTACCACCTGAGCTGTGAATTTCTGCAGCTCCTCCAGCGTGACTATGGGCCTCCTGGCTTCTCTGACCAGTGCTCTTCTTGCTCGATCTGTTAGTTTAGGTGACGGCCATGTCTTGGTAGGTTTGCAGTTGTAGAATACTTTTTCCATTTTTGGATGATGGATTGAACAGTGCTTCTTGGGATGCTCAAAGCTTGGGATATGTTTTTAGAACCTAACCCTGCTTTAAACTGTAAGGATTGGAGTCAGGGTCAGGCAGTGCAAAGTGACACAGCTGGGAAAGCAACACTGTGCAACTAATGACAAAAGGGGTCGCAGGCCCTGCAGCTATAACTATGCTGTAATATCTGAGATGAGGCAGACCAATGCACTTCCTAATTGAAGTGCGCCTACCACGGCTCCTAACCTTCTATCCGGCGGCTAGGATAAGGGGAGAGGAGGCCCTGAAAGTCCTAGGGACTGGAGTCAAGGGGTCACACCTAAACAGAAAGCACAGTGTAAATGCAATGCAAAACAAAAGACTAAACAGCATGGAACCAGGGAGGACCACAAGTCCCAGCAAGACACAGAAGAGAAGGCGAGGTCAGACGAGCAAGAGGTCAAGCCAGGAGATATAATAAAAGGTACCAAATCAAAAGACAAGGGATAGTCAAAAATACAAGCCGGGTCTAAAAACCAAGAAACATATGGAATACAAACAGACAGGGAATCAGACTGAGCAGGGGGACCAGGAAACACAAAGTGAATGGCTGGAAAGGATCCATGCCTGGGTGGAGTTTAAATAGCAGCAGAGAAACACACCTGATGGCTAACGGCATGGAGACTGAAGGCAAGGAAAAGATTAACCCTTAATGACCTAAGCACACCCAATAGAACTCCTAACACGTCTCCCAGGGAGACGCCGCGCAGCAAGGAGACCGCGGCGACTCCGTATCCTGACATAAACTTCTCCAAAACTTTTTTTCTGACCTGTCTGGTGAGTTCCTTGGTTTTCATAATGCTGTTTGTTCACTAATATTCTCTAACAAACCACTGAGGCCTTCACAGAGCAGATATATTTATACTGAGACTAAATGGCACACAACTGGACTCTATTAACTAATTAAGTGACTCCTGAAGGCAATTGTGTGCACTGGATTTTATATAGGGGTATCAGAGTAACGGGGGCTGAATAGTTTTGCACATCAAACTTTTCAGATTTTTAATGGATTAAAATGTTGAAAACCATGTATCATTTTCTTTCCACTTCATCTGCTACTTTGTGTTGGCCTGTCACTTAAAATCTTAATAAAATACATTTAAATTTGTGGTTGTAAGGTGACAAAATGTGAAAAGGTTCAAGGCGCATGAATACTTTTGCAAGCGACTGTATTTCAATTTTTCAAACCAATAATGTGGTTATGCCACAAACATTATATATAATTTATACTCAATCCATAACATAGAGGATGAAATGCTGATCAATGAGAGTCTGACAGCTAAGACCCCTCTCCCATTGGTGGAAGCTGATGTGCCCTTACTCCGTTCATTTCAAATAGTTGAAGTACAGCACTCGGACTCCCATTGAAATATATTGGGCGGGGTTGTGTCTGCCTACACAGCTACATTCTCAATGGAAAAAATCAGGATCAGTTGAACCCTGCCGGATCAGCAAATTATCCTCAGTATTATGTATAGAGGATAAATTATTTTTTGGCATAACGCCTACTCCCCAAATAGTTGTGCCCTTTAAGAAAACCTTTGTTTCCTAACTTAACATTTTCATCTTCACAGAATCCCAATTCTTTAAGTTTGAAGGATCCTAGAATGAAAGAGAATCTTCAAGCTCCAATGAAACTAGCGTGTGTTTGCCATAAACAAACACACAAGACAATTCATCTGTAAAGGAGATACAAAAGAAAGTGGAAATGTAGACAACAAGTTGTAGGTTCCCATGTATGCTCTTACGCGAGAGACAAAATAAAGTCCTGATCTTCCCTGCACCCACTGTGAGAGGTATCCATCTCTGCATTACTTGTAGGCGACATTTTGCATTTTCTCAAGTGCAAAAAATGAAGGTACTTATTTCTGTAACGGAATGCAAAAACTCTGAATAGTTATAATATTGATGGCTTATCTGAATCCCAGGACCCCATCCCTCAGCTGACTTAGGCCCAGTTCACAACTGCATTAGGGAATTCAGTTTCCCTCTCTGTATGAAAAATACAGAGAGAAAAGTGCTGCAAGCAGCACTTTTCTCTCCGCATTTTCGTGAAACCGAGAGGAAACCACACAGACCCCATTATAGTCTATAGGGTCTGCGGGTTTCCTAAGGTCACCGCTTTTTATGAAGGTTTCCATTGAGGGGGGTCCCCAAGCAGAACCCATGCAAAGATGTGAACTGAGCCCGGAACGATTCCAAACAGCTTCCTACATTTCTTGTACTGCCATACATTCCTAGTACTGCCATTTAGTCCCATTCACTTGAATACCAGGCAAAGCCAATGCAAAATATACTGTGTTGTGATAAATGATGTGCACAGAGCTCACTGATTCCTATCAGACAGGTGATCAGTGGGGATTCGAGGACTAGCATATGGCCAATGATGGCATTTTCCAATGATAGGCTATCAGAATAATAGTTTTTGAATACCTCTTTAAGGCTAAGGCCCCATGGGACGACACGCAGCAATAAAGTTTGCCTGTACTGTAAAACGCCACGATTTTTCCTGCGGCATTTCTGTTGAGGGCAAATTGCAGCGTTTCTGGCCCGTGGGGCCCCGGCCTAAAAAGGTTGTCCAGGTAAAAATGGACAACCCTTTTAAAGTTTAAATATGCTGGGGGCAGTGAAAAAAATGTAAAAAAAATTGCATACTGACCTGTCTCCATTGCTCCGCTGTTCTCCCATGCCTCCCGGTTCATCTGATCCTTCTGTGTCTTCCAGTGTTATGCTGAAGCTGCTGAGTGGCCTCACCAGTCATGTGACCACTGAGGCCAATCAGCGAAGGGCCTGAATGTCACTACCTGTGACATCCTCTTCCTGAGTCCTGCTGAGGCCGCTAATTAGCCTCAGCAGTCATGTGACCACTGGGGCCAATCAGCAGTTTCAGCAAAATGCCAGACCTGGGAGAGCGGACTAACCAGGAGGTGCAGGACAGCAATAGAGCTGGGGGAACAGGAGAGTATGTTTTTGTTTTTTTTCATTGCCCCCAGCAAATATAAAGTTTAAAAGCTTAGCCGGGACAACCTCTTTAAGGCTGAGGCACCACATAGCGGTACACAGCACTTTTTGTTGCAGATTTTGCTGCAGTTTTTTGAGACAAGGTCAGGAGTGGATTTAACAGAAGGGAATTGACTAAATGCTTCCTATATATTTCCCATTCCTTGTAGCCACTCCTGACTTTGGCTCAAAAAACTGCAACAAAATTATGCCGCGTTTCCGCAAAATGGGGCCTTAGCCTACACCAGGGGTTCCCAATACGTCGATCGCGATCTACTGGTAGATCGCAAAGGACGTATGGGTCGATCACGGGATGCAGGGATCCCCGGTGTCTGTCTGTTCACAGTGCAGGCTGAGAGTCATCTCCAGACACTGGCAGGCAGGGCTGCCGCAGCCCCAGCCTGCCAGTGTCCAGAGATAACTCTCTGCCTGCGCTGTGAACAGACACTGGGGATCCCTGGGCGGCCACAGAACGCCGCTGTCTTGCTCTCGCGATCTGCCTGACCCCGCCGACATGTCCGGCCCCGCCCACAGACACGCCCGGCCCGCCCACAAGCCCACCCCTAGGTTCGCCCCAGTCCCGCCCACAGTCCCACCCCGGCCCCGCCCTAGTAGATTTTTTGCCTTGGTCAGCTAAAAAGTAGCTCACACGCTGAAAAAATGTGAGCACCCCTGGCCTACTCTGTTCATTCAAATTGAAGAATTGTGTTTATTACTTTGCACTTTGCACTCAATAAAAACAGTTTTTAAACAAACAAAAGTTTGTGCCAGCAGCGCTTTTCTCTCTGTATTTTTCGCCCTTTTCGGGTGGAAACTGAACGGAAACCACGCGGGACAGAGATAAGAATGATCACTCAGGGCAGCACAACAACCAGTGCAATCCTTCCTGTCAAAAGTGATGGAATTGATGTTGGAACCCATGAAATACATGTGAGCTGTGTCTTATAATATTCAGAGAGAGATTTCATAGTTTATGAAGGAATAGTGCTGTCAAGGTTTCTTGATTGGACAACTTTGGTAACCCAAACCAATAAGGAAAACTACTTTTGAGCTGAGGTTGGGGAGAGATAAACTTTCATGTTTAGTGTAATGGTTTCAGCAACATTATAAGTGTGCAAAGAACATATCAGTTATATCCTGTGATTATCACTTTACCAAATGGGCTCCTAATAAGGGTCCATTCACACGGAGGAAAATAGTGAGAAATTTGCTGTGGAATTTCAGCGCTGAAAAAAAAAAAGCCTCCCATTGACTTCAATGGGTTCCTTTTTCTCCTAGGGAGGATTTTTATTCAGCGCTGAAATTCCACACCAAATTCCTCACCATTTTCCTCTGTGTGAATGGACCCTAAAGTCTCTTCCTAACTGAAAAGGGAGGGTAAAGGATTTTATATTTCTGGCTAAACAGTGGCAGTAGCTAAGACTTTTAGTGGGTAAGACTGATAATCTGGTCATGTCATAAACCCTTTAGGCTGAGGCTCCATATTGCAGAAACACAGCTTTTTTGTTGCAGATTTTCTTTTTTTTTTTTTTTGAGCCAAAGCAAGGAGTGGATTGAGCAGAAGGTAGAATTAAGCTAAAACCCCATGTGGTGTCCCACAGCAAGTGGCAATACATCATGGTTCTTCCCACAGCACATTAGACAGAAATTGCGCAGAGGTTTCCTCTGCATATTTACTGTTTCAATTACACCTATGGGGAAACCACCGGTGTTTCTGTAGGTATAATTGACATGCTGTGATTTCCAAAACTGTGCCATTTTTGGAAATCGCCGCATGTCCGCACCACGATTTTTACCATGTGGGGCCCTGGCCATATTATATATTTCCCGTTCCTTTTGTAGCTATTCTTGGCTTTGGCTAAAAAAAAACATGCAACAAAAAAAAGCAACGTTTCCACAATTTGGGGCCTTACATGTGCTGTTTTTACTCACATTAATACACATTGCTTTTTCTACACCAATGAAAATGACTAACACTAAAAACATGCGTGGTTCCAAAAAAATGCAACTAAAAATGCAGGTGTGTAATAGCAACCCTAGGCTGAAATACATATTGTGGTACTGGCCACATTTTGGCCCATGCTGCCGGTGTCTTCACTTACATTAATAATATATTGAGTATTGCTAGCTTCTTGCTTCCAGCTACACGGTTTTGCAGGTAAACCTGCAAAAAAGCACTCTGTTACCGATTCGCTTCCTATATATAATTTGGCCAGTACAACCTTATATAACCTTCCTTAGTTTAATCTCTATCTGAACCCTCCATCTCCAATATCTTCTACTGCATTCATATAGATAACAGTTGTCGAGTGACTCAAATCTATAGCACAGGCCCCTGACATTATTTCACAAAAATATAAGAATGATCATCGTACTGTGTAGAGATTTGTGATTGATTCAGAGCACAGATGGGTTTGTGCAGATAAAGGCATAATGAGGAAGGGTTTTGCCAGCTGCTAAAATACCATTGCAAAGCAGCAAACAGGTAGTTGTAGCTGCTGGTGACTTTGGAGTCCCACAAATCACAAGGTATAGGATCCTCCAGAGCAGTGGCATAACTTCACTTTTATGAGTTTTCCCAACCTCCTGACTTCCCTGCACAAACCGCATTCCTGCACACACTATTATTATTAGTGACCCCTGCACACACTATTACATTATTAGTGGCCCCTGCACACAGTATTATGCCCCATTGTGGAACCATGAGCAATTGTTATATTCTGGGGTCTTTTCAGAGAGACCAAGGAGAGGATACAAACATAAAAAACAATGTTACTTTCCACTCCCTGGCTCACTCCCTGCAGATCTCTTCAATGTTGGACCAGATGTCATGTGACCCAGGCTGGCGTTGTAATGCATAATGGCGCTGGCCTCGGCCACGTGACATTTTTGATGTCACCAAACAGGCCCAAAGCCTACCAGCATGTAGGAAAGGTAAGTGTTTTTTATATTCCCTCACCTCCCCTAACACAATGATTATTATATTCTAGGGTCTGAAAAGACCCCAGAGTATAATGATAGCAGTGTTTGTGGGGTTCACAGGCCGGCGGCTGCACTTACTGATCTAAAAGAAAAGCATATCTGGAGCCCGCCAGGTCCCCTAATGTCCCAGGCTCTGTGGCAAGGACTATCACTGCTACCCTGGTAATTATGCCCCTACGTATCAGGACGTAATTGTACGTCCTTAAGAGAGATTCATTAACGCACCAGGATGTACAGTCACATCCCTGCTCCCAGGGCTTCTTTCTAGCATGGAGTATGGCTGAAGATCGGGAGCTCAGCTGTTGCCAGCAGCAAAGACTCCCATGTGACCCACGAGGGACCACTACAAGCCTCCCCTCTTCAGGGATCACTGTGATTGATGGGTCTGTACAGAATCCCCAGTAAAGACCATAGCTGGACCCCTGTAAAATCTTTAGGCTGAACCCCAGGAAAACCTTTGGCTGGACCTCTACAAAATCTGTGCCTGGACCTCAGTAAAGTCTGTAGCTGGACCCCAGTAAAGTCTGAAGCTGCACACCAGTAAAATCTGTAGCTGGACCCCAGCAAAGTTAAATCTTTAGGCAGCTGGACCCCCAATAAAATCTTTAGGCTGAACCCCAATAAAAAGCTGCGTCTGGAGATTTCAGGATTATGGTTGGACCCCAGTAAAGTCTGTTTCTGTGCTTCACTGGTTCCGCACACTCAATGTTGGGAATAGAGGTGCTAGTGAAAGGGTCGTATGACCAAATCCAGGCATGTGAAAGATCACCGGACACACCAGATTACTTGAGGTGTAAATAGCAGGTTATGTCTCTGGAAAATGCTATTGGAATAGACAAAATTGTCTTAAAAATTATCTAGAAAATAAATATATTTGCGTATGGGGGTGCCACGGTGGATCCCATAGTAGTACCTTGTACCTGTAAGTATAGATCAGGGATCAGCAACCTTTGTCACTCCAGATGTTATGAAACTACATCTCCCAACATGCTCCTTTCACTTCCATGGGAGTTCAAAGAACAGCAGAGCAAATATGCATGCTGGGAGTTGTAGTTTTACAACAGATGGAGTGAGGAAGGTTGCCTACTCCTGGTATAGATTGTCCCCAAACAAAAAATAATTGTTATACAGTATGATCTGTAATATGTTCATACAGAATTGTAATTCATCTCCTGTAATATTGTTGTTGGTGAGGAATCTTTTTTTTTAACCTCTGTGCAAACATCCCAGGTTACTAGGATGCTGTCAGGTGGACATGGGGAGATGTCTCTCATGGAGCCAATGAATTGGGATCTGTCAAGTAAAGAAGAAGTGGTGGTATGGACAAGAGAGGTAAAGATCTCTTCCAGTAGAATTGCAAGTGGTGCTAAGACAGAATCAATGCTTGTAACTATAGGATGTCCTGGAGGTTTTTGGAGTCATGTATGAATATTAGGTAATATATAGAATACCAGAGTGATCTATTTCTCTATATTTTCTCCCTTCTTACACTCCTTCATCCCCTTTTAGGGCTAGTTCACACGGGGCTAATGGAGGCGGATTTTGACTGTGGATTTCGCCTCAAAATCTGCCTCCATATAATGGTGGTCTATGGAGACCGCTAGCATTCGTTTTTCTGCTAGCGGAAAAAAGTAGCGACATGACCTTTCTTCAGGTGGATTCCACCTGAGGAAAGCAATAGAAGTGAAAGTGAGGCAGAAACTGCGGCGCGGCTTTTTGCCAAAAAACGTTTGTTTTGCTAAAACCGCGACCAAAAACCACGATGTGGCTTTTTACAGTCCATTCACTTTAGGGGAGGGGAAAACCACCTGTCGTTTTCTGAAGCGTTTTTTTTTTTTTACCAAAAACCGTTCCAAAAGACGCATCAAGGTCCAAAAACCGCTTCCTAATTAGGAAGCGGATTTTTTCCAGACCAAAATTCGCCAGGAAGTTTTTACGTGTGAACTAGCCCTTACGATTTTTATTTACTATTCATTTTTCCTCATTTCTAATTTTTTTTTTCTAGCATGCATATTATTTTTCTTGTATTTTATTATGGTATGATACTTCATACAACATGTATTGCAACGGGAACAAACCATTGTTGGCACCCTAACAGGTCTACAACAACCTGTTCATTTATTTTGTTTTATTGTAGATAGGGATCAAGCCGGAGAAAGTTCTACTGTTTGAACAAAACATTGCACGAAACAAATCTCTGATTCTATGATTCAACATACTCAAAATGGGAATTTCTTCTTACGGCGTTGTGATACACTTGGGACTTAAAGATACCGAAGAAAAAGAAACACTTTAAGCCATCTGGTGTGTGCGGTGATCTTTTACATGCCCAGTAAAGTCTGAGACTGCAGAGTTGTGGATTTGAGGTGACCCTTCCCTACTCACAAGAAGCAAGCACATGTGAGACAAGGAGGGCTCCAGGCACAGTGACTAGAGGCGTGCCTAGGGGTGGGGGCTGTGGGAATAGCACTGTCCTTCTCCCTATATCAGGCTGACGATGGCTGGGGAGAGTCCTAGGAGATGGCATAGCCGAGCTGAGGGTGACAGCAGACTGACACCGCTTGGATACTATTATGTGAGAGACTGGCCATTTATAGGGTGTCAGCAGCAGGGTGGTGCTCATACTGGATGTGACAGGTGCCTCTGGCTACTGATATTCATACCGGATTCTGTAACCTGATATTTCCTCTTATCACTGACACTGGCATTCTATTCATTGCATTCTGCCAAAGCAAGACTTGTTCAATCAGGACTGTGCCATGTAAAGAAGGCTCCTGGCAGGGACTGCAGAGCTGCTGATCTGGACAGAAGGTAGCAGCTATCCTTACCTAGGACACACTTACCTGGCACTGCCAGCCTCACAGGATGAGGGTACTGTCAGTCACACCTGCCTGATGTGGGCATTTACCAGCTACACCTGCTACAAGTCCATGGTAGAAGCTAACTGTCCACATTGAGACGTATAGACTTGTTTGTCTGGCCAGAGCTGTGCCATATCTGGGATGCCCACCATGCAGTGGTAAAAGAAGGACATGCCATCAGCCCGGGTTTTGGTCCTGGTTGCCTGCTTCTGGCTCCTCCTGGTCCCGGTAAGGTGTTGTGGTCCTGGCCGGGGTCCAGTGGGCCGGCGCCGGTTACTTCGGAAGTTGGTTCCCCTCCGCTACAAGCAGTTCATGCCCAACGTGCCAGAGAAGACTCTGGGGGCAAGTGGGAAGACAGAGGGTAAAATCCGGCGAGATTCTGATCGGTTTCGGGAGCTGGTTCTGAACTACAACCCAGACATCATCTTCAAGGATGAGGAGAACACCAGTGCTGACCGAGTCATGACTGAGGTGGGTACCCAGCTGTGTGCCAGGGCCTGCCCTCACATAGGGTGCCTGGGGAATCTTCTTTATTATACAGATGTATTTATATATTTTTATATTATATAGTTACCGTACTTATCTTCAGTGTTCTATGGTATCATTCTAGATACCAGCAGCCGAACCTGTCTTATGGTGTAATGTTATAGCATTATTAATGATTAATACAATGTGTGGGTCTACCCCGAGCCCTGCATACCCCACCTTGCACAATGCTCTTAACCCTTTAAAGAAACAGAGTAATCCATTAACACCTGTTATTATTATAATAGTAAATCTGAAGCTGAAATTTCGTATTCTATTGCCCATACTTTTATTCAATTGTCTTGGTAACATATAAATGTAAAGTATATTGAGGAAGGAAAATATTTTTGTAAGAACGCCCCTAGGGTTGTTATAGTATAGGACATTTCCACATAAATTGACGTATTTGGGCAATATTTACCTCTGGGCATTTCATTCTCTTCTATAGAATTTGACTAGTTGGACCACACATATATGCCAGGCCCAGGAGCGCTTTATTCCGCCATTCTGGTAGCTTCCATTGGAAACACATAAGTTTACATGCTCCAAAGGCTTCTATCTTACATGACTGGGTCGTTATGTTTTGATGGGGCTTTCAGTTACAATGTATTTCTGTATTTTTGTGTACATTTTATTGATCATTTATGATATTCCATATATTTGAATGGGATCCAGTCTAATAGTAGTGTCTTCTCTTGCTTTGGTGCAAGATATTAATAGTGAAGCATTGTGGGTGAATTTTACTATCCCAGAATCGAATATTATTGAAGCGGCCTTACTAGTCTCCGGAAACTAACTACGAGTTTTCACCTACAACAATAAGCTAACCTTTAGACATCACTTAGTTTCTATATAGATAAAATCTACTTTAACAGTAACTTTTTCGATGGAATCTTTTATCATGTCCTGATTCTTAGAGTCAGAGTCCAAAGCTACATTCACAATTCTGCTGGTTGTTAGTGAAACCAGTCAACGGTTTGTCAACATACATGCGCTCCTGTAATGCTGCACTGCATTCTGGGACAGTTAAAGGGGTTTTCTTATCTTAGATATTTGTAGTATGTCTGATAGTTGCAGGTCTTACCTCTGGAACCTCTATTAAAGGGGTGCCTGCCACATCCAAGCAGAGAATAAGTCGCAACGTTTTGGAATTTGCATGGCTCCCAAAGAAGTAAGTGGAGGAGCCTTGCTTGTGGTTTGCCACCTCAACATTCACTCTCAGTCTAGATGGGGCGACCTGGTGTGATGAAGATCGGGGACGCATGTTCTGGCGACAGGTGGATGTCCCAAAGATAGGAGTCACATCTATAAGACGTTTATGGCTACAGGTTCTGCCATAATATCTGTGAAGGGTATACCCTTTATTATGTTCTACATCACAGTACTGTACAGATCACATTTACAATGCAAAGAATGCTGGGAGATTTTGAGGTCATCTATAGAATTGTGAATGAGGATACAAACTATAATAAAGTTCAGGTACCAGGTGTAATTCAGAGTGTTTACTAAGTTACTCAACTTTTTATGGAGATGTTATCTCTGTGTGTAAAGCGTAAAATGTGTTCAAAGGTGAAGAAGTGGTTTAAGGTGCCCATGCACATTAGATGATAGAGTGATAAAAGTCTATGTAACATACATGCAGTCCATGTGGGTGCTATTGGACTCCTGGGGAGAGGGGCACTATGCCAGGTCAGTCCTGTCCATGTCCTGCACAGGGTCGTGATCTCCATAGGTGCTGCAATTTTATCAAATGTGGAAGTGGGAAATACTAGTAATGGCCATATATTTCTGACTGTTTTTTTTTAATTCAGGATAATGCAGACTAATTCACAATAACTGGATGAAACTATGTACAGGAGAAATCTCATACAATAGTGATAGTCACCAGAAATGGAAAACAGGGTTGCACATTTTGGAGCAGTTAACAAATGTCCCTGTTTATGGGGTGGTGGCGCATGTGAGAAATGCGCATATTCCATGCACATACTGTAGAGAATAGGGAAATTAAAGGATATTTGTATAGAATGGTGAGTGTGTAAGCGCAGTGGACAATGTTGTGTACTATGCTGATGTTGATGTCAGCTTTATGAATGAATTGTCTCTCGGCAGTAGTTATCTCCTTATATTAAAGCCTTAGATATTATTATGTTCAGTGATTATTTGCAATAGTTTTCTCGCTGTCAACAGCTTCACATTTTCACTAGTGTGATGTATTATTAATACAATGACAAAGCTCTGATTATTATCCTACCAGGCTAAAGCTGGCTATATACATTAGATATATGTTAGCTGACCCCACCACTATCTGTACGACTAGTCAGCCATTCAATACAGGCTGGGATGGGTTAAACATGTTGATTTTAGAGGGGATAAGTTTCAAAGAAAATATTTCAAGCACTACTTTTCTCTTTGCATTGCAGAAAACACACGGACCCCATTATAGCCTATGGGGTCCATGTGCTTTCATTGCTCACCGCTTTTTAATGCATTCGGTATTCCCTTCAGAGGTGTCCCAATTGGACTACCCGAACGGAATACCGAACACAGATGTGAACCGGACCTAAGCTATTGTTCCCCCAAACTAACTATTGATATTTGATGACTACTGCTTCCATAGGCTGTTGTAAGAGCTTTTGGATATTTTTTACACTTGTATTTGGTACTATGATACCAACATATTTTGGAAATGTGTACTTGTTACTATTCTTTAAAGGTTTGGTCGCATAAAAAGTTGTTTGGATGTTTTGCAAATGGAAATGAATAGAACTTACTAACAGCCTTTCATTATGGAATCTGCACCCATGTCCCAATATTATACCCCCTCTTGCAGTCTCTATAGGAATTCACAGAGTTGTGTTTGTCCCAGTGTATCTCTAGTGTTTGTTTGGCCTCTACACATGTTTACCATGCAAAACTTCTCTGCAGATCTGAAGAAGGGATAAGATTTCCTGATATATCCCCCCCCCCAACATTTACAATAGTCACCAACCAAGTTGTTGAAATTTGCATACTTTAATTAAATATATTTTCATAAGTCAACAAAGTGTTACCCCAGCTAGCAAATACACTATAGGATATGAGAAAGACACAAAAGGAAAATTGTTTGGCATGTCACACTTGGACATTAGCTGCCTTATGACACCTGAGCAATCTGGGGCACATGGTTGCATATTAAGCCATTTTTGCAGTCCACTCCCATTTTTTCTTTTTTTTTTGCTAAGTCAGACCCATTTTTGCAGGAGTCAGAAAAAAGTGGCTTGGGTTAAATTCACGCGACTGAGTTACCAGCCTAAGCATCATGCAGGGAGCTGGCCTCCTGATAGTATGGTTATTAGAGATGAGCGAACACTGTTCGGATCAGCCGATCCGAACAGCACGAACCCATAGAAATGAATGGAAGCACATGTGACGCTGACTTTGCCAGTGGCCGGCCGGCGTCACAGGTGCTTCCATTCATTACTATGGGTGCGTGCTGTTCGGATCGGCTGATCCGAACAGTGTTCACTCATCTCTAATGGTTATCTATGATATTAGGAGTCCCTGCCTCCCAGCAACATACTGTCCCATACAGAATACAGTACAGGACAATATGTTACTAGGAGCTTTCTGTTCAGGCTGGTAAATCTAGGGAACACATGGACCGAAACCCAGTAGTGTGAATCTAGGGTAAGCCTAAAACACACCGTAGAAAAGTGCTGCATTTTTCTGCAGCATTTTTCATTAACTTTTTGCTGAAGTTTTCCAACACTTTTCTTCCCCTGTTAAACATATTGGGACAACACTCTTGACTTTGCAGCTAAAATTGACGTGGTACTCTTTTGATAACACAATTTTTTAACAGCTCTTTTTTTTTCCACAATGTGTGGATGAGATTAATGAAATCTCCTTCATTTTGCTGGTACCCTAAAACGCAGTGTTTTTTTCCGCATCATTTTCAAAAACTCTTTGCATTTCCGCAACATAGGGCCTTAGCATAAACACATAAATGTGTCGCATTGCATGTAGACCAGTTCTTGTTACAATGAGAGTTCTGGCACATTTAGCTTAGTAAAACTACCCCCCCTCTGTATCCATGCATGTATTTTCTTAAGAAAGTGGAGAATATTCTCAAATGTTGCATTCTGTGCATAGAAGGTTATCTGGGGATAAATAAATAAGGTATCTTTGAATCTGAAGAATTCTATTTGCACAGCCTTGACATTTTCTATTGCCAGTATCACGATTTGTCTGCCTACAAAGCAAATATGATGACTGATGAATGGCGGTGACCTGTTGAACTTGATCATTATTGGCCAAATGGGGTCAGAAGATGATGGCTATCAACCTATGCAGGCATTTTTAATTTTTATATTTTAAGTCATTCTTGGAGTGTTCTGAATGTGCTTAACCTTAATGATCAGCCTAAAATTGTTTATTAAAGGGGATATGCACCATAAAGTATTTATTCTCTATGCATAGGATAGTGGATAAATATCAGATCGGTGGGGGTCTGACCAATGAGAGCTTCACCAATCCCAAGAATGGGGGTCAGTCTCCTCTGCTATAAATTCTGAATGTAGGTATGGTATGTCAGGTGATACATGGCACTCCCATTCACGTCAAAGTAAAGCACTCGCTATCTCCTATGCTCCCAATTAAGGGAATGAGAGCTTTGTCTACCGCCTGACATGCCTACGTACTGCCTGGGTGTGGTCAGATTGAATGCGCAGCAGGAAAGGACTCCCTGTCGTTGGGATTGGTGGAGGTCTCAGTGGTCTGACGCCCCCTGATCATCTCTATCCAAACAGAAGACCAGAATTACAGCCACTGGAAAAGGAGGAACAGGAAGTAAGTTGTAAGTTAGTTATTGGCCCCATCAACAGTACTCTTAAACCTAAAAAAATAAGTAAGACAACCCCTTTAAGAAATATATCTTCAGGCATTATTATTATTATTATTATTAAAATTATTATTATTAGCTTTATTATTATTTTTAGTCTCCATATTGGAACTAACACAAACACCAAATGTGCTGTAATATGCTTTCATATTGCGAATCGAGGTATACAAATAATGAGACTTATGTTGACATATTGTTGGGTTACTTTCCATTAATAATTACATCTTTAAATCAATGGAACTGTGTGTTTTTTATGGAAAATAAACGACAATACACGGCCATAGTTTATGGAGGACTGAATAAGGAGTTATTTTTAGAACTCAATTTTAATGCTCCTCTAGTGGCTTATTTTGGGGAAATGTATATGCTTGCGATTGTGTGAGTGTGTATATTGTAAGGTTCCCTCATACCTCCCAACTGAAAGAGGGAGTGAATGTGCAGTAGGCTATGCACTGTGGTGAGTTTTGCCCCACCCACTTCCAAATTGACTCTGTCCACTCCCATCAATTGCTATTTGTGCCTCCACACAGTCTAATACCCCTACAGTCACCCTGACATGATATGCCACCACATTATAATGTCCTCCTCCAATTGTCCCTACAATATAAAGTCCCCTTCTAGTTGCACCCACAGAACTATCTTCTTCTCCTGGCATGCTCACAGTATAATTTCCCCCTCCAGCTGCCCCCACAGTATCATATCCTCTTCATTTGCCCTCAGAGTTTAATGCCCCCCTCCAGCTACCCCCACAATATAATGTCCTCTTCAAGCTGCCCCACAATATAATGTCCTCATCCAGATGCCCCCAGTTTAATGTCTCCCTCATCATTCCCCAAAGAATAATGTCCCCTTCTATCTGCCCCTAGTTTAATGACCTCCTAGATCTGCCCCTAGTTTAATGTCCCCCTCCATCTACCCCATAGTTTAATATCCCCCCCAGCTGCCCTAATAGTATAATGTCTTCCTCCAGTTGCCCACAGTATAATGTCCCCTTGCAGTTGCCCCCACATGTGTTGAAGCGGGGACATACAGTATAGACCAAAAGTTTGGACACACCTTCTCATTCAAAGAGTTTTCTGTATTTTCATGACTATGAAAATTGTAGATTCACACTGAAGGCATCAAAACTATGAATTAACACATGTGGAATTATATACTTAACAAAAAAGTGTGAAACAACTGAAAATCTGTCTTATATTCTAGGTTCTTCAAAGTAGCCACCTTTTGCTTTGATTCCTGCTTTGCACACTCTTGGCATTCTCTTGATGAGCTTCAGGAGGTAGTCACCGGAAATGGTTTTCACTTCACAGGTGTGCCCTGTCAGGTTTAATAAGTGGGATTTCTTGCCTTATAAATGGGGTTGGGACCATCAGTTGTGTTGTACAGAAGTCAGGTGGATACACAGTCCTACTGAATAGACTGTTAGAATTTGTATTATGGCAAAAAAAAAGCAGCTAAGTAAAGAAAAACGAGTGGCCATCATTACTTTAAGAAATGAAGGTCAGTCAGTCCGAAAAATTGGGAAAACTTTGAAAGTGTCCCCAAGTGCAGTTGCAAAAACCATCAAGCGCTACAAAGAAACTGGATCACATGTGGACCGCCCCAGGAAAGGAAGACCAAGAGTCACCTCTGCCGTGGAGGATAAGTTCATCCGAGTCACCAGCCTCAGAAATCACAGGATAACAGCAGCTCAGATTAGAGACCAGGTCAATGCCACACAGAGTTCTAGCAGCAGACACATCTCTACAACAACTGGGAGACTTTGTGCAGCAGGCCTTCATGGTAAAATAGCTGCTAGAAAACCACTGCTAAGGACAGACAACAAGCAGAAGAGACTTGTTTGGGCTAAAGAACACAAGGAATGGACCTTAGACCAGTGGAAATCTGTGCTTTGGTCTGATGAGTCCAAATTTGAGATCTTTGGTATATAATTCCACATGTGTTAATTCATAGTTTTGATGCCTTCAGTGTGAATCTACAATGTTCATAGTCATGAAAATACAGAAAACTCTTTGAATGAGAAGGTGTGTCCAAACTTTTGGGCTGTACTCTATCTTTTGCCGACTGGAACTGCACCTGGAATCCAGGACTGTCCTGCTGAATCTGGGACAGTTGAGAGGTTTGTTCCTGAAGCTATGCAGCATGAAGTTTATTGTGCAGCTTGAAAGCTCTTGGGATGGGTGATTTACATTACTGGTCTAAAAAATATGGCTGCTTTGCATCGGTTGTGACTTTGTCTAGTTTGTTCAATGCAGTTCACACGGCAGGATTATTGTGACAGAATCTGCCTGAACCCCCCCCCATTAAATTGAATGGGAGTAAGAAATATGTCTGCCGCTAGCAGGAGGATTTTCACTATAGATTTTACATTCTTGGGTCCCACTTCAAATTCCATCATGTAAACTTACCTGTATGCTAGGTTCACACTAGTGTTCGGGACTCCGTCTTTCCCGCAGACCCTGTAGACTATGATGGGGTCAACCGACTGCTGGGTTTTACTCTCACAATTTTAAGTGGATTCTGCAGTGGAGTATCCTACAGAGACTTCAATGCTGGTGTAAATCTAGCCTTAGTTGGGCTGGAGAGGAATCTTCAGATCCTTATCTTGAATACTACTGGGTTAAACATTTTGGCCTCGCTTGACAGTGTTCACTTTTGCTTTCCTTGCAGCTCTCTTACCAGTGTAGAATTGGTCACCCATCATTCTTCCATGAATACTTGCTGTGCTGTTGTTGGAACTCCCATGGAAGTGAATGGAGCATGTTGGGAGTTGTAGTTTCACAGCATCTGGAGTGCTAAAAGTTGCTGACCCCTGGAATCACGTGATGTTTCCTATTCACTTCCACATATACTTAGGTTCCTCAAATACATCTGTTCTACCTTAAATGACCAGTGTTGTACACATACTTAGAAGTCTTAGTGGCTAATCTCATTGTTGGAAGTAAATCAGCTAGGTTACCTTTTACCTGGCAAATCTGTGGTGTCTCAAAGAAGCTTACCCTTCTCTGTACATAAGGACTCCACAGTCATTGCTAAGACTGTCAGGCAGCTTCAACGTCATTCACACATTGCTTGGTTTAGCTATTTGAGGTGATCAGATATTACTATCCACTTTATCTTTGGGCAATGGTCCTACAGTGTCCTGCCACCAAACGTTGCCATAGGGTCCCAGCCTTAGCAAGCAGTACATGTTCAGCTAAATGTGCATGTTAATGGAGACATCAGTGTCAGCTTATATTTTGGCGGTGACTTTTTTTTTTACATTTCTTTAGTTAATCTAGGGAGGGGATCATGTTGGTATTCTGGTAATTTTCTACACAGGGCACAAAGTAATTACATTATAACAGTTATCTATCAAAAGTGTATTAAAAATGCAATTGCCATGATTCCTCCTGTACAAAGGTTCCTAGCCACTTTTTTACTACAGCAAGCAACACTTCCTCAGATTAGCAGACTGCTTAGCCAGGATAAACATGTATATACGTAACTGGGTGGATTCACACTACCATTATTTAATGTCTGATGCTGTTATACATTACAGGATGAGAGCAATGGACTTTGAATGACAGATGCAATTAGAGCCCCCCCTGTCTGGTGTTCGTCTACATTCACCCCCATGTAAGAAACAGGACAGAAGTTTTCTTCCATAATGTTTTTATACTTTTCTGCAGACAGGACTTTTTCTTTAATTAAAAAAGCAAACAAAGTATCTGTTATGTAGTTTACATTATAGTCAATGGGATCAGACGCAAAAGGAGGGAGCTTTGTCTGTGTCTGTTACTCTGCCACCGTTAATGTCTGTTGCTGTCATCCTATCTTTTATGCAGTACAAAATGGTCAATGCTCAATGGTCGACAGGGTGTCCTGAAAGTAAGTACACAAAATGAACGGGTGAACTTTAGCGGGTATATGAAGCGTTTTTTATTAATGAACATGTGACCGGACATGCACCGTTGTGGCGCTGCAGGTAGACCGAGATGTCGGTTTCTCATCCCTCGCTGCGCCATATGAAAGGAGAAACGAAGAAGAGAAAGCGCTTTAATGGGAAATCGGTTTAATCACTGTTACTTATTTACAGTCCTATGAAAAAGTTTGGGCACCCCTATGAATCTTAATCATTTTTAGTTCTAAATATTTTGGTGTTTGCAGCAGCCATTTCAGTTTGATATATCTAATAACTGATGGACACAGTAATATTTCAGGATTGAAATGAGGTTTATTGTACTAACAGAAAATGTGCAATATGCATTAAACCAAAATTTGACCGGTGCAAAAGTATGGGCACCCTTATCATTTTATTGATTTGAATACTCCTAACTACTTTTTACTGACTTACTGAAGCACAAAATTGGTTTTGTAACCTCAGTGAGCTTTGAACTTCATAGCTAGGTGTATCCAATCATGAGAAAAGGTATTTAAGGTGGCCAATTGCAAGTTGTTCTACTATTTGAATCTCCTCTGAAGAGTGGCATCATGGGCTACTCAAAACAACTCTCAAATGATCTGAAAACAAAGATTGTTCAACATAGTTGTTCAGCGGAAGGATACAAAAAGCTGTCTCAGAGATTTAACCTGTCAGTTTCCACTGTGAGGAACATAGTAAGGAAATGGAAGACCACAGTTCTTGTTAAGCCCAGAAGTGGCAGGCCAAGAAAAATATCAGAAAGGCAGAGAAGAAGAATGGTGAGAACAGTCAAGGACAATCCACAGACCACCTCCAAAGAGCTGCAGCATCATCTTGCTGCAGATGGTGTCACTGTGCATCGGTCAACAATACAGCGCACTTTGCACAAGGAGAAACTGTATGGGAGATTGATGAGAAAGAAGCCGTTTCTGCAAGCACGCCACAAACAGAGTCGCCTGAGGTATGCAAAAGCGCATTTGGACAAGCCAGCTTCATTTTGGAAGAAGGTCCTGTGGACTGATGAAACAAAGATTGAGTTGTTTGGTTATACAAAAAGGCGTTATGCATGGCGTCCAAAAAAAACAGCATTCCAAGAAAAACACTTGCTACCCACTGTAAAATTTGGTGGAGGTTCCATCATGCTTTGGGGCTGTTTGGCCAATGCCGGCACCAGGAATCTTGGTAAAGTTGAGGGTCGCATGGATTCCACTCAGTATCAGCAGATTCTTGAGAATAATGTTCAAGAATCAGTGACGAAGTTGAAGTTACGCCGGAGATGGATATTTCAGCAAGACAATGATCCAAAACACCGCTCCAAATCAACTCAAGCATTTATGCAGAAGAACAATTACAATGTTCAGGAATGGCCATCCCAGTCCCCAGACCTGAATATCATTGAACATCTTTGGGATGATTTGAAGCGGGCTGTCCATGCTCGGCGACCATCAAACTTAACTGAACTTGAATTGTTTTGTAAAGAGGAATGGTCCAAAATCCCTTCATCCAGGATCCAGGAACTGATTAAAAGCTACAGGAAGCGACTAGAGGCTGTTATCTTTGCAAAAGGAGGATCTACTAAATATTAATGTCACTTTTCTGTTGAGGTGCCCAGACTTTTGCATCGGTCAAATTTTGGTTTCATGCATATTGCACATTTTCTGTTAGTACAATAAACCTCATTTCAATCCTGAAATATTACTGTGTCCATCAGTTATTAGATATATCAAACTGAAATGGCTGTTGCAAACACCAAAATATTTAGAACTAAAAATGATTAAGATTAATAGGGGTGCCCAAACTTTTTCATAGGACTGTACAAGAATTGCTCGAAGTGCTGCCTGCCTGCCTTTATAAACGCAACACCGGGAGATGGATTGATGCACCCGTTCACAGACTCCTGGCATGGCCCTCACAATGACGAATGCAGCCTGGATGCGGTTCACAAGCTCTTGGCGGGTTGGCACAGGTGTTGCATATACAACGGACTCAACATTTCCCCACAAGAAAAAATCTAGTGGGGTCAAATCTGACGAGCAAGGGGGCAACAGCAACAAGGGTCTACCTGCAGCGCCGCCACAGTGCATTTCTGGTCACATGTTATTAATAAAAAAACACTTTATATACCATCTAAAGTCCATCCTTTCATTTTGTGTACTTACTTTCTGGACACGCTGTATAATATGGTGTAAACATGGATTTGCTGCCTACAACCAATAGAAGTGTATTGGTGGTGTTGACTGTTCCTCCCCATGTAGTTTGCATCAGCCTTTGTAAAAGTTCAGTGCAAATAAGCATCAATGGATTTGCTATATCACCAGTCAACGCTAGTCCTCATACACTGAGCAGCGTAAATGCACAGGTACAATACAAAGTACAGATTATGTTTGTCAGAAGTTCCTTCGGTGCACAGTCCATTTTAAAACATGTCATATGGTTATACAGTATATACTGTACAGGCCATTATCATTCTACCTTCTCCTTATGCACCTATTGGCAAAATATAGAATGCATTGAAAGAAACTTTATATGTGTGAATTGATTGATGTTATATGTAAGCGATTACATAGGCCTCATGCACAGGAGAAAGTACAGGGGGTCCAATTTTTCAACGCAAGACACTTGAATTTCATCTGAGTTCCAATGTCACAGAGCTGCATAGGAAAAAGATTTATTGGGGAAAAACTGTACAATTGACCATCTATTGTATGCAATGGCTCCCCAGATTATCACAATAGCTGTTGTGGCAGTGTGTTGCTTCACAGCAAAGGCAGGATTGAACTGCTATCCATGAGGTCTCCGTACTCAAACCCAACCACTGTGCGATCTCAAACAGAACCCAGATTTGTCACAAAAAAACGATACAGTTCTATTCTGTAGCTGTGCAGGTTTCTCATTCACAACATCACTATAAATAAAGGCAACAGTGGCTGTCTGTCAATGATAGTTGACAATTTAATGGGCACCAAGGCATCAAATTTCCTTTTGCTAAGTGACTGGAAATGGTTCAGACATATTCAGGGTTGTGTAATGACGTTTTTGTGTTGTTTGAGCTGTGTGCATCTTGTGATCTTTTGCCCAAAAGGGATGCTACCCAAAAGTAGCCTCTGAGAACCTATCACTGGGCAGCAGTAGAAGCACGTTTATGCCCTCTTGTGGGAAGATCCATAAGGCCTAATCAGATCATACATGTAATCATTTGCATAGTTTTGCAGTAATATGACATTTTTATCTGGGTACATTATTTTTTTTTGTCAATAAATGTATATCATTAGGCCACACTTAACCTTTCATCACATCACTGAGCCCACATACCTCTTCCTCACCACCTCCCCTAAATTGTACTTTCAAGCTTCTGGTTTAAATAGGATCAGCGATCTCTATGATCCTTTATGGAATGTGTGAGTCACGTCACTAGAGAGCGGTGCTGGGTGCCGTATGTAATCCTCAGCACCACCGTGACCAGGAAATCCGCTCAGAGTATGAGCCATCAGGGTTTTATACTCCTGGTATAAGGCACTAACCTGCACTTACGTAAAACCTCTATTGTTTCGAGGAGAAGAAGGTGTCTTAACCCACCGTTTTACATAAAAATCTGCTACCATCTTTGTGTATTCATCCTCTCGGAAATATACAGTCACATATACTTTCATATTACATATAAGTGTAGGCATATGTATTGCCATTCACAACTAAGTAACCACAAATCAAAGGATAAGTAGAAAACATTCTGATTCTGCATTATTGGATACTATCTAAACATAATAGTATAATCTTTTTTTTGTAGCTTGTGAGCCCCATATAGGACTCACAATGTACATTTTTCCCTAGCAGTATGTCTTTGGAGTATGGGAGGAGAGCCGTGCAAACACAGGGAGAACATACAAACTCCTTTCAGATGTTTGTCTTTGGCAGGATTCAAACCCAGGACTCCTGCACTGCAAGGCCACCGTGTTGCCCCTAACATAATAGTATAATCTGAACAGAACGTATAAGATAGCTAAACCCTGAACTAGATAACAACTTCAGACTGGTAGAGCTATAGAGATACACGACAATGTATTCGCCAAACACAGACAGAATGTGCATTTTAAGGTATTAGGAGTAAAGGAAATCATAAGCCTTCAACAGCAGTCAGTTATTGCTCCATACCGTTCCCATATACTGGCATCCTTGGTTCAGCAGAGTGTACATGTGTTATCAATGTGAAGAGAGGAACCATATAACCTGACCCCTCGTTCACATCTGTGTTCAGTTTTCCGTTCAGGGAGTCCGCATGGGAAGCCCCCGAACGGAATACCGAACGCAACTGCAAGTGGTGTGCAGTAAAAGCACACGGACCCCATAGACTATAATGGGGTCCATGTGCTGGCCACGCTGCCCGCATGAATCATGTGGACATGAAAGTAGATTGTGAACTACTTTCCTGTCCGCATGATCTCTGCGGAGATCTGGTGGCAAGCACATGGACCCCATTATAGTCTATGGGGTCCATGTGCTTTCACTGGTCCACCGCTTGCAGTTGCATTCGATATTCCATTCGAGGGGGTCCTCATGCGGACTCCGCCGGACAGAATACCAATGCAGATGTGAACGAGGCCTGAGTTGCCCTGCAATTAAAGTAAATAAGGACAAAGGCAGTTTTCATTAATTTCAAGTGAAGGAGTCTGAAGAAGAAAACAGGTGCAGTATGGTGATGTAACAAACACTTAAGCAAATGTGCATTAAGGCTAATGCTCAGTGAAAAGAGCAACTTATCATAGATTTACAGCGGTCACCAAATTTAGGGCCCCTAAATCACCAGCATGTCTTTATGGCACCTAGCACCTGGTACTCTCAGTTCTACAATATAAGTTTGAAGCTGAAGACAGTACACCTCAATTTACTGCACACGTGCAAAGTAGCAAGGTGTTCTGGCTTCAAAGATGCATTGCTGGGAGTGAGTCTTGGACTGATCTTCAGCAGAATAAACTTAAAGTTATAAATGGAACCAAGATTGCCATCTAGACATGCTGGTGGAGCCTCCAGACCTGATGACAGGTTCCCTTAAAGGGGTTATGTTGCTATGGACATATCTACAGGACAGAGGATAAGTGTCTGATCACTGGGACCCTGAATGCTGGGTCTCCCAGTGATCAGGAGGACGTCCCCCTAATGCCTCTTTATGAAGGGAGATGATGGGACTGTAATGGACTCAAAGGAGAGCTGGTCATGCAAGTCATTTCTCCTGATCACTGGGGGACTTGGCATTCGAGTCCCAGCGACCAGACACTTGATGATCTGTTGAGGATACTGGATTCTCCCATAGGCTCACAACCCTCATAACCAGTAATGAGATCAAAGGTCCAGCAGAAGGCAGCCTTGTCTGTCAGCCACATGCCACTTGGCTCCCTTTCTATTATTATTTAATTTGCCACTACAGTCTATGATGGAAAGCCTCTTTCTGACACTATGAGATGTATTGAACACTAGATAGGACTTTTCACCACCCCCACCAATTCTAGTTCTTTGCATCTTAATAGTCATTGCTCCACTGATTCCAACACAGATGGAATTTTTTGTCTAGTTCTCACCATTCCAAGCTACATGCTCAATTAATTTTGGTATCTAATATACTATTTAGGCTCTGTAATATCAGAAGGGCAGAATCAGAGGCAGCCAGTGTCAGAGCTCAGTCACAGCCCTTGTCTGCTCCTGCCTGACACCGCCCTCCTGACAGTACAGACACTAGCATATCAACAGCATTGATTACTCAGGAATGGTGGGGGCTAGAGAACGAATTCCAACTGTGCCATAATCAGTGGAGCAGAAGCTAAAAGGTGTAAAGACCTGGACTTAGAGGTGGTGAAAGGTCCTCTGTAAGTGGCTCCTTTCTCCATTACACTATATCCAGTTCCAAAAGAAAGCTTGTACTAAAGAAAAGTGGAGCAATTGACTATAGAAACTATTCAAGTCATGACAAAAATGAAAAGTCTAATCTGATTAGTTACTATGGTCAAACATAAGGGTTTAATAATCTGGAGTGAATGTGTACAGTGTCCTAGATTTACTAATATGTAGATCGTGTAAATTTGGCAGTCTTAAAATGCAGCAGATTTCTCTCAGTGGCAAATCCTGGATGATAAATCTGGTGTATCTTTACCCTGATGTATTTTTACCCTGTCTACTCTAAGGATTTGCCACTTACCGGTATTAGTTGAGTAACTTTTATAACAAACTTTTTGTGAAATTTTCTTGCATTTTGCTGCATTAAGCCATGTCCCTTTTAGTGAGCAACCGCATGAATCTACGCATACTAGATGCGTTACAATGATCCGAGATCCCCCTAAGATATGCTACATTTACGCCTGAGTATAGCCCTAACCACAATAGTAAATCTGCCCCATTAGATGTGCTTATTAGAATAGCAGTTGTCAGAACTAGTATATGTTGTATACATTACACATGTTATATAGATAAACAGAGCATTAGTTTATCTCTATTTCTATTGTATAGGTTGTATGAGTATATCTGCGTCATAGAATGGATCAACAAAGTGCCACATCTCCAAAAATTGTCCCTTTCTCTGGAAGACTTGTCTGACATTCTTCCCCGCCCACTGGAATGGCAGTAATTTCAAGGATTTTGAAGTGTTATTTATTTTTTTCTTTATATGGGTGATAAACTTTTGCTGACCCTGCAGCACTCCTTGAACTCACAAACCACCTCCCCCTTCAGACAACAGAGCGCCCCCCCTTTGTGATTTCCTCCTGCTACACACCTTGATCTCTCGCCACCTCACACTGATACCTGCACTGATCCTAAGCTGCTCAGGTGTAGGGGGTAGGGCCATATAATAATAGGTGTATATACATTGGATTTTCCTTACTCAGCTATAGTGTAATAACTGCATCCCCATAGTCATTGGTGCTGAGCTCATTCCTCCATACTATATGATGGTGCAATGGGATGATAAGTTGGACACAGTTAACCCTGCCAGTTGTGGTGAGTGGTCCTATGGAGAAGTTTTATGATCGATTTTTTTCCATATCAACAAAAGTGACATACATAACAAGGAGATGTCTGTAATGTGGTGGTAACTGAATATTCTTGGGAGAGGTGCTAGTGAAAGTGAAAGGGGTTGTCCTGCATAAAATTTTATTTATTAATTAGGCCAGGGAATGTGAAAAAAATAAAAGAAAACCATACTCACCTGTCCCCGATGTTCCGATGCTTCCCTGCACTGTCCAGGCCTGCAGCTCCATTGTTGTCTTCCTATGTTACAACTGAGGCCAATCAGTGGCTTAAGAGGAAGAGATCCGGAACGTCACAGCCCACGAGAAATTCATCAAAAAGAAGGTAGCTGTGTAGGCGCCCTGGCCTAATTAGAAAATATTATTTAGTCTGGACAACTTCTTACGGCTGTGTAGGGCATCATGGCTTCTATGGCTGGCCTGGTATAAGATTCTTTAATTTTGTATTTTTTTCTTATGTAGCCCCATATAGAGCTCACATTGTACATTTTTTCCCTATCAGTATACCTTTGGAGGTATACCTATGGGAGCAAATCCACGCAAACACGGGAAGAACATACAAACTCCCAGATGTTGTCTTTGGTAGGATTTGAACCCAGGACTCCAGTGCTGCAAGGCTATTGTGCTAACCACTGAGCCACTGTGTGGCCCCCATTTTATATTTTACTATAAGCAGAATAACTTCTCTGGCTGTAGATTGTACTGTCTGCATAACAGTTATACATCTAGGCAGTGTGCATGGTAGCACGCTATATAGTGCAGACAATAGTACTTCCTGCTCCTGGGTGTAAACCTCAAGTTTCCAGCTTCTTAATTACCGTTAACAATTTAGAAAATGAAACCACTACTACTAAGTTTTACTTTTTACTGGCCGATTATGACTTTCGGCTTAGGCCCCACGTGACGTCCCGCAACAAAAAAGTGCTGAAGGAAAAGCCGCGGTGGCAATGTGTCGCGATTCTTCCCGCAGCGCTTTGCAAAGAACGTTCGCAGAGATTTCCTCTGTGGACATTCTGCTTCAATTATCTCTATAGGATACCACAGGTGTTCCCATAGATATAATTGATATGCTGTGATTTCCAAAATCACTGCATTTTTGGAAATCACTGCATGTGACTGTAAAAAAAAAAAACGTGTTTTTTTTCCGTGGCATTTATGGGGCTCCGGCCTAAATCAGAATTACAATTAATTGAACACCTTACCTCGATTGCAGTTAAGGTCAGGGTCGCACATTGTGAAAACGCTGCATTTTACAGAGCATGCAAAGTGGATGGGATTCTGGCTAATGCCATCCACACATTGCAGAAAAAATCTGTGCAACAGAAAAGATAAATTTTCAAAAACGCTTACTGGTAAATGGTATAATAGGTGCAGAAAGTCCGCAGAGGAAAACTCTGCAAAATCGCAACGAAAAACCCTGCAGAAAAAAAATGTGATGCTTTTATGCCACAATATTTTTCAGTGTTTATTTTGCTATGTCTTGCTACATGGAGCCTTATCCTAAGGCTAAGGCCCCATGTAGCATCCCACAGCAAAAAAGTACATAGCTTTTCACGGAAAGTACACAGAGGTTTCCTTTGCACACTTTCTGCTTCAATTGTACCTATAGGAAAACCGCTGGCATTTCTATAGGTATAATTGTCATGCTGCGATTTCCAAAATCGTCACAGTTTTGGTAATCGTAACGTATCTGCTGCATGTATTTTACCGCACTATGGGGATGGGATTTGCTAGAATCCCATCCAATACACAGTGAGGCTGAGGCTATATGTTGTGGAAACTCAGCTTTTTTTGTTGCAGATTTTGTTGTGGTTTTTTGAGTCAAAGCCAGAAATGGCTCCAAAAGGAATACGAACTATTTAGGAAGCTCTGATACTTCTCCCTTCTGCTCAATCCATTTCTGACTTTGGTTCAAAAAACCACAACAAAATATGCAACAAAAAAAGCTGTGTTTCTATAACGTTGGGTTTTAGCCTAAAACGTCACGTAGGGCCCTGGCCTAAAAGGAATTTTTTAGGTTATATAATTAATGACCTATGCTTAGGGTAGGTCATCAATTAACCCTGCTGTTCTGTTCGGGTCAATATGACCCGAAATGATTTTTGAGACCCTGCAGATTTTTTTTAATGAGGATTTGAAACTAGTGGTTCCTTGACTTTTCCTCATTTGTGGAGCTCTACATGTTTTTTGTTGTTTTTGTTCTGTTTTTTTGTTTACTTTTTGCTACACGCTGATTGTTACACTTGTACTGTTCGGGTCAATATGACCCGATAGCATTTTATACTGTTCTACAGGTCTCTGATTACTTCTGACTGCAAAAGTTATGTTTTTTTTATGTGTACTTCATCTCCAAATGGTGGTGGTTTCACTTTTCTTATCAGTAAGCAAGTAATTATCTAAAATTAATTATCAAAATTGTATAACAGTGGTGAAAATGTAACTGTTGATGAGTAACTGGTGGCATTCCGAGGTAGGTGCCCATTCAGACAATATATACCAAGTAAGCCAGCAAAATATGGCATCAAGATCTGGACACTTTGCGACAGCAAAAGTTCATATGCTCTAAATGTTCAAGTGTATACAGGAGAAGCCCCTGATGAGAGACCTGAAAAAAATCACGGTATGCGTGTTCTAGATTTGACTCATGAACTGAAAGGACAAAATGTCACATGAGACAACTTTTTTACATCCTATCAACTAGGCCAGATGTTGAAGAAAAAACAACTTACCATGCTGGGTACTATAAGAAAAAAACAAACCTGAACTACCGCAAGGTATCCTTAGCAAGAGAGAGGTGTACAGTTCAACTTTTTATTTTTCTGGAAATAGAACTGTTGTTTCTTATGTTCCGAAAAAAACCCAAACAGGTAATTCTAATGAGTACAATGCACCATGGCAATGCCGTAAGTGATAGAGAAGACAGAAAGCCTGACATTATTTTGGATTATAATGCCACAAAGGGAGCAGTTGATACTTTAGAGCAAGTAATATCAACATATATATGCAAAACCAATCGGTGGCCAATGATTTTATGTTATAACATACTGGACGTTTCTGCATACAATGCATTTGTCTTATGGAGAGAAATCGACCCCGATTGGAACCGGAATAAGCTGCATAAAAGAAGATTATTTCTTGAGGAATTGGGAAAATCCCTGGTGAGGCCATACTGTATATTGAGAGCAGAAAAGTGACCCCCAGAAGTGAGGGAGCAGCAGCCATTGTAAAAAGTGTCCGGCATGCTCAAGAAAGAGACTCCACATCCACGGCCTCCACCAGCACAGCTACCAGCAAAAAAAGGAAGAGATGGAGCTTCTGTCCATCTTCCTGTGACAATAAGACTAATCTGACATGTGCTGGATGTTCAAAAGATCTGTGTAAAGGACATGTGTCTTATTATTGTGCTCAGTGTAAAAACGCATGAACATGTTCAGTTTTTTCTTTTTTCTTTCTAAAATGGTTGAAGTTTTTATGATTTTTCATTTGTTGATTTATAAAATTTGTTTTCAAAAAGTTAAATTTCATGTTTTAGTAATAGTAATGTAAAGCTTCTTTATTATTTGTGTGCAGAATGTCAACAATCGAAGATAATTGCAAAAAAGCCTGTGTAACCTTTTTATGAAAAATAATAATAATAATAATTAAGTTTAAATTTAAATTTTTCTTTTGTTTATGATCAAACATGTTCACATACAGTATTTCAATGAAAAAAGTATTCAAATAAATCAATTAGAGTAGCTAAAAATCAAGAATTAATAGGTCGGGTCATATTGACCCGGGAACAGTACAAGTGTATAGCAAATGCGGACAGAACAGCAGGGTTAAAGATAGGCAGAGGTTTGAAACCCAAGACACCAGCTAATCCATTGCTTGTGAAGCACAGGAAGCATGAACAGCTGATCTCGGATGCTAGAACCCCATGGATCTTCAATTGATAACCTAACATACAGATTGGTCATTCAATTAAAAAGTCACAGAAAACCCCTTATGGCTGAAGCCCCATGTTGCACAAATGCAGTGTTTTCCAGTACCTTCAAAGTGGATGGGATTCTGGTTACTCTGGCTAATGAAGTGGAAAAGCCGTTTGTTGAAATTTGGAGCATGTCAATTATACCTGCGGAAATGCTGGCGTTTTCGCTATTGGTGTAAAGCTCCATTCCCATGGAGTAACGCGCCGCTCATTTAGACACGTAAACACGTGTCAGAGCGAGGCGCTTCAAAACAGAGTCCATTGGCTTACACGTGCTACCCATTGAAATGAATGTTTTTTTTTTGCTTGACTCAAGTATAAGCCGAGGGTTTTTTTTTCAGCACAAAAAATGTGCTCAAAAATTCGGCTTATACTCGAGTATATACAGTAATTGATGCAAGAAACTAACGCAAATAAACTATATGGTTGGTCATCCATATACATAGATGTCACTGTTAAGCTGAGTTCACACTGAGTTTTTTTGGACCGGATTTTGACGCGGAATCCGCCTTAGAATCCGGCTCTAAAAAACGCCTCCCATTGACTTTAATGGTTGCCGTTCACTTCTTTTTTCCTGTAGCGTTTTTTTCCCGCTTGTGGAAAAAAGAAGTGAGCTGCCCTATCTTGACGTGGATTCCGCCGTGGTATCCGCGGCGCAAGACTCCCTCCCGACTAGGCCCATTCATTTGGGCCTAATCCGGAGCGGAATGTACTGTACTGGCATCCAGTTGAGGCTAACTGCGGAAGGCGTTTTTTGGAGCCGGATTCTGAGGCGGCCTCCGCGTCAAAATCCGGTCCAAAAACCCTGTGTCCACTCAGCTTTAAAAACACATGGATTTGTTTCTTTCTGTTTTTTGGATGAATATTAAAACATAGTATACCATACTTTTGTGTCTGTTAAAAAAAAACAGACAGAAATGGATGCTTTTTTTTGTTGTTTTTTATTACTTTGAGGGTCCATTCACACGGAGTAAACGCGTGCTCATTTTGGCAAAAATACACATGTGAAAAATACACTTGTAAAAATAAGACTCCCATTGAATTCAATGACATTTTTTTATACGTGTAAAAAAAACACATCAAAAAACACGTCAAAATACATGTGTAAAATGTCATTGAAGTCAATGGGAGTCTTATTTTTACACGTGTATTCTTTACACGTGTATTTTGCCAAAATGAGCGTGTGTTTACTCCGTGTGAAAGGACCCTTAGGCTCCGTTCCCACGGAGTAACGTGCCACTCATTTAGACACGTACACACGTGTCAGAGCAAGGTGCTTCAAAACAGATCCCATTGACTTCAATGAGTGCCGGCTTGCGCGCGCTACACATTGAAATCAATGGGAGGCTTTGTAACCCATTGATTTCAATGTGTAGCGCGCGTAAGACCGACACCCATTGAAGTTAATGGGATCTGTTTTGGAGCGCCTCGCTCTGACACGTGTATATGTGTCTAAATGAGCGGCGCTTTACTCCATGGGAACGGGGCCTAACATTGGTCTCTATGTAAACTGATAGCCATCTAGTTGCATTCTTATGTGTCTTTGTTTAAAGCCCCTTGCAGACAACCGTGTGAATGGTCATTGTGCTATCTGGGTTTTTCTGAACAACACACTAACCCATTCATTTCTATGGGCCCATACACATGACCGTGAATTACATGGTTCCATATGTGGGCCGACCGTCTGGGCTGAAAAATATGGAACAGGTCTGCAGTCCTGCTTCCCTGGCTCCTATTCAATGAAAGAAAGGGGCTGTAGAAGCATGGTCGGTTCATGAGTGGCACACGGATGATGTCCGGTGTCTGTGCGCCACACATACTGGTCATTCACGGCTGTTGGATAGAACCGGCTTTATCTGGTAAATAGATGTAATAAATGTGATCTGCTTGGAGCCATACGATGAGCCTATTGGTTGGGTAGTGTAAGTACAGTAAGTGATCAAATCCTTAGCCAATGGCAGTGTGAGACAGCATTACATGGTTGCAAAACAATGTGAACCAAAACAATCAATGTTAGCAAGTTCACATTAGTTAAATGAGTTTCGGTTTCGTTTATTTTGCGATTAATTGCCCAGCCCTATGTTTACTCAAGATACTGTAGATAGAAAATGTTAACCTTTAAAATAAATCTGAACAGGGACTGCATGTTTCTTTGTTGTCTGTAAGCGTGGAGACATCAGGCCGGGACCAGGGGTAGGTAGACTAGACCACTGCTTGGGTTGTCACTAGGGGAAGAGGCGCTATTTATGGATTAACCCACTTGATTTTCACTCTATTTGCGCAACCAATTATGCTTTAGTAAGGTAAAAACATGTCAGACGTAAACAGATTTCAATAGGTGCCCTACAGTAACTTAGGGGTGCAGATTCTGTAACTCCTGTGGTGAGCACCTCTGGAAGGACATAGGTCTGCACCTCAGCTCTTCACAAAGTATTACAGACTTTATTCCATTGTTATTTTTAGAGATGAGCGAACACTAAAATGTTCGAGGTTCGAAATTCGATTCGAACAGCCGCTCACTGTTCGAGTGGGTTTCGAACCCCATTATAGTCTATGGGGAACATAAACTCGTTAAGGGGGAAACCCAAATTCGTGTCTGGAGGGTCACCAAGTCCACTATGACACCCCAGGAAATGATACCAACACCCTGGAATGACACTGGGACAGCAGGGGAAGCATGTCTGGGGGCATAAAAGTCACTTTATTTCATGGAAATCCCTGTCAGTTTGCGATTTTCGCAAGCTAACTTTTCCCCATAGAAATGCATTGGCCAGTGCTGATTGGCCAGAGTACGGAACTCGACCAATCAGCGCTGGCTCTGCTGGAGGAGGCGGAGTCTAAGATAGCTCCACACCAGTCTCCATTCAGGTCCGACCTTAGACTCCGCCTCCTCCGGCAGAGCCAGCGCTGATTGGCCGAAGGCTGGCCAATGCATTCCTATGCGAATGCAGACTTAGCAGTGCTGAGTCAGTTTTGCTCAACTACACATCTGATGCACACTCGGCACTGCTACATCAGATGTAGCAATCTGATGTAGCAGAGCCGAGGGTGCACTAGAACCCCTGTGCAAACTCAGTTCACGCTAATAGAATGCATTGGCCAGCGCTGATTGGCCAATGCATTCTATTAGCCCGATGAAGTAGAGCTGAATGTGTGTGCTAAGCACACACATTCAGCACTGCTTCATCAAGCCAATACAATGCATTAGCCAGTGCTGATTGGCCAGAGTACGGAATTCGGCCAATCAGCGCTGGCTCTGCTGGAGGAGGCGGAGTCTAAGGTCGCTCCACACCAGTCTCCATTCAGGTCCGACCTTAGACTCCGCCTCCTCCGGCAGAGCCAGCGCTGATTGGCCGAAGGCTGGCCAATGCATTCCTATGCGAATGCAGACTTAGCAGTGCTGAGTCAGTTTTGCTCAACTACACATCTGATGCACACTCGGCACTGCTACATCAGATGTAGCAATCTGATGTAGCAGAGCCGAGGGTGCACTAGAACCCCTGTGCAAACTCAGTTCACGCTAATAGAATGCATTGGCCAGCGCTGATTGGCCAATGCATTCTATTAGCCCGATGAAGTAGAGCTGAATGTGTGTGCTAAGCACACACATTCAGCACTGCTTCATCAAGCCAATACAATGCATTAGCCAGTGCTGATTGGCCAGAGTACGGAATTCGGCCAATCAGCACTGGCCAATGCATTCTATTAGCCCGATGAAGTAGAGCTGAATGTGTGTGCTAAGCACACACATTCAGCACTGCTTCATCAAGCCAATACAATGCATTAGCCAGTGCTGATTGGCCAGAGTACGGAATTCGGCCAATCAGCGCTGGCTCTGCTGGAGGAGGCGGAGTCTAAGGTCGGACCTGAATGGAGACTGGTGTGGAGCGATCTTAGACTCCGCCTCCTCCAGCAGAGCCAGCGCTGATTGGCCGAATTCCGTACTCTGGCCAATCAGCACTGGCTAATGCATTGTATTGGCGTGATGAAGCAGTGCTGAATGTGTGTGCTTAGCACACACATTCAGCTCTACTTCATCGGGCTAATAGAATGCATTGGCCAGCGCTGATTGGCCGAATTCCGTACTCTGGCCAATCAGTGCTGGCCAATGCATTCTATTAGCTTGATGAAGCAGAGTGTGCACAAGGGTTCAAGCGCACCCTCGGCTCTGATGTAGCAGAGCCGAGGCTGCACAAGGGTTCAAGCGCACCCTCGGCTCTGATGTAGGAGAGCCGAGGGTGCACTTGAACCCTTGTGCAGCCTCGGCTCTGCTACATCAGAGCCGAGGGTGCGCTTGAACCCTTGTGCACACTCTGCTTCATCAAGCTAATAGAATGCATTGGCCAGCGCTGATTGGCCAATGTATTCTATTAGCCTGATGAAGTAGAGCTGAATGTGTGTGCTAAGCACACACATTCAGCTCTACTTCATCGGGCTAATAGAATGCATTGGCCAGCGCTGATTGGCCAGAGTACGGAACTCGACCAATCAGCGCTGGCTCTGCTGGAGGAGGCGGAGTCTAAGATCGCTCCACACCAGTCTCCATTCAGGTCCGACCTTAGACTCCGCCTCCTCCAGCAGAGCCAGCGCTGATTGGCCGAATTCCGTACTCTGGCCAATCAGCACTGGCTAATGCATTGTATTGGCGTGATGAAGCAGTGCTGAATGTGTGTGCTTAGCACACACATTCAGCTCTACTTCATCGGGCTAATAGAATGCATTGGCCAATCAGCGCTGGCCAATGCATTCTATTAGCGTGAACTGAGTTTGCACAGGGGTTCTAGTGCACCCTCGGCTCTGCTACATCAGATTGCTACATCTGATGTAGCAGTGCCGAGTGTGCATCAGATGTGTAGTTGAGCAAAACTGACTCAGCACTGCTAAGTCTCTGCATTCGCATAGGAATGCATTGGCCAGCCTTCGGCCAATCAGCGCTGGCTCTGCCGGAGGAGGCGGAGTCTAAGGTCGGACCTGAATGGAGACTGGTGTGGAGCGATCTTAGACTCCGCCTCCTCCAGCAGAGCCAGCGCTGATTGGTCGAGTTCCGTACTCTGGCCAATCAGCGCTGGCCAATGCATTCTATTAGCCCGATGAAGTAGAGCTGAATGTGTGTGCTTAGCACACACATTCAGCTCTACTTCATCAGGCTAATAGAATACATTGGCCAATCAGCGCTGGCCAATGCATTCTATTAGCTTGATGAAGCAGAGTGTGCACAAAGGTTCAAGCGCACCCTCGGCTCTGATGTAGCAGAGCTGAGGGTGCACAAGGGTTCAAGTGCACCCTCGGCTCTCCTACATCAGAGCCGAGGGTGCGCTTGAACCCTTGTGCAGCCTCGGCTCTGCTACATCAGAGCCGAGGGTGCGCTTGAACCCTTGTGCACACTCTGCTTCATCAAGCTAATAGAATGCATTGGCCAGCACTGATTGGCCAGAGTACGGAATTCGGCCAATCAGCGCTGGCCAATGCATCCCTATGGGAAAAAGTTTATCTCACAAAAATCACAATTACACACCCGATAGAGCCCCAAAAAGTTATTTTTAATAACATTCCCCCCTAAATAAAGGTTATCCCTAGCTATCCCTGCCTGTACAGCTATCCCTGTCTCATAGTCACAAAGTTCACATTCTCATATGACCCGGATTTGAAATCCACTATTCGTCTAAAATGGAGGTCACCTGATTTCGGCAGCCAATGACTTTTTCCAATTTTTTTCAATGCCCCCGGTGTCGTAGTTCCTGTCCCACCTCCCCTGCGCTGTTATTGGTGCAAAAAAGGCGCCAGGGAAGGTGGGAGGGGAATCGAATTTTGGCGCACTTTACCACGTGGTGTTCGATTCGATTCGAACATGGCGAACACCCTGATATCCGATCGAACATGTGTTCGATAGAACACTGTTCGCTCATCTCTAGTTATTTTGCATCTATCAAAGTATCGCTAGTTTTCAGTACGAGACTCCGTCCTCCATTTAAATAGGCAGAGAGAGAGGTTCTCCAATGAGGACTCGAAGGATGGAAATCTGAATGCTAGTGTGAACCTAGCGCAATGGAAATAGTTGTAAAGGTTGGTGTACCTATTAACTGGAATGTACAGTAATTTACAGTATATATATATATATATATATATATATATATATATATAAAATAACTGGTCCTTATACATATTTGCACCTCTCAAATTTACCTCTTGATTATTTTTTTTTGCTAAGATATTTATTTAAAGGGATTCTATCATTAAAACGTTATTTTTTTGTCCCTAACATGTAGGAATAGCCTTAAGAAAAGCTATTCTTCTCCTACCTTTAGATGTCTTCTCCACGCTGCTGTACAGTAGAAATACCTTCGCGTGGCCATTTTCTTGTGGCTGCTTCCACAGTAAGCTGGGGTAACCGGCCACAAGAAAATGGCCACGGGCGTGCGCAGTCGGCTCTGCCAACTGCGCATGCCTAGAAGTTTGAAGCCAGTGCCAGAAGAAGACGCAGGGAGAGGCCGTTCCAGGCGAAGATAGAGGTGGCGCTGGAGATTTCTCTCACAGCATTGGGGACCGCCCCCAGTGCTGTGAGAGAACTCATTTACATGCATAAGAAAACCGGGATTTCTACCGAACGGCGGCGCGGAGAAGACATCTAAAGGTAGGAGCAGAATAGCCTTTCTTAAGGTTATTCCTACGTGTTAGGGACAAAAAATAGCATTTTAGTGATAGAATGTCTTTATGCTGGGAAGCATTTTATCAAATAAATTTATTTAGACAGTAACAAAAGCTGGATTTATCAGTTTTTTTTATTGCACCATATGAAATATATTTGGTCAGGACTGAGTGTTCTAAAATCTGTAACCAACAAATCTTATAGGTCAGTTATAAGAAAACTGTTATATTCTTATCACTGGCTACAAGGCTGCACATTACAAGTAGTGAGTCCACTTGTCCCCCCCCTTCCCCCGAATGGAAACCTAATCTGCATAAAAAAGCGGTTGCCTTACGAAACCCAAGACTATGATGGGGTCCGCGTGGTTTCCGTTCGGTTTCCGCCCGAAAAGGGTGAAAAATGCGGAGAGAAAAGTGCTGCTTGCAGTGCAAGTGCAAATGTGAACTGAGCCTAACATGTTACACATATGCATTATATATCTTGTTTAGGTGTGGAAAAATTGTTGCAAAAAATAAGCACTAGAGATGAGCGAGTACTGTTCGGATCAGCCGATCCGAAGAGCACGCTCGCATAGAAATGAATGGACGTAGCCGGCACGCGGGGGGCTAAGCGGCCGGCCGCCGTCAAAGCGGAAGTACCAGGTGCATCCATTCATTTCTGTGGAGCGTGCTGTTCGGATCGGCTGATCCGAACAGTACTCGCTCATTTCTAATAAGCATGCCAAACCAAACAAGTCATTTATGGTATGCTCAAGCTAAAACCCTTTTCTGGCAATTCAGAACATAAGAGCATTGGATTCTCTTGTGACTGAGCCTCTAATTTGGGCTTTTGGAATAAATAAATAAATATATATATATAGAGAGAGAGAGAGACAGAGAGAGACAGAGAGAGAGAGAGAGAGAGAGACAGAGAGCTAGTAAAAACATAAAAGCATAACACATAATATTGTATTGTACATACAGCAAATATGTCTGTGTACACCTGCCCAGTCCAATATTCTTTCTATATCAGAGTCTTTTGCAATTCTAAAATGTTATCACCCTCTTTACGACTCACCACCATTTTGAGATCATGTGACATTGAGTATCCCATGCAAATAGCCCTGTGAAATAAGACATGAATCTTAAGTAAGAAGCTGCAATGGAAGATAAATATTAGAGAGTCTAGGAATGTCCAGAACAATGTATGAGTGAGCATTTTAACAACAGATAGCATCTGAAATATGTCCACACTTTTTCTGACACGTCATCTAGGCCTGTTACGGCTGAAGTGTTGAAGGGACCAGAGCTTCGGCATGACTTTTCTCGATTAGAAGGTTATATATGTAAGTTATGTTGTTCTATTCAAGCCTGTCGGGCTACTGCAACAAAGCTTGAACTTCATGTGCCACTCAGAGTACTGTGAAACTGTTGAGTGCCACTTTACAGCACTTTGTGTAACTACAGTGGAATTCATACTATGGCACCTGAATACCAGAACTGCAATTTGTTTTTTATTTCTTTTTTTTTCTTCGTTACGCTTTTCCTTGCTACATGAATTAGCACAGCAGACTGGGGAGTGCATACTATACTATAATAGGGAAAAAATCAGGGATTACTTCAGGTATAGTCAATGGTAGAAGTACCTGCTTAGTGTCTGTCCAGTTACCAGTTTCTCCATGATAAATCACATGCCTTTATGAAACCTATGCACTTGGCTGTGTAGACGTAGGTTTATGGCCGAGTGTACTCCCAAGTATAACCCGTTTTTACAGATCCCTCATAGACTTGTTTCTATTGAAAGATCCATGAAAACATCTCGGCAAATAACATGTTCTAATATGTAATGAATCAGACACATGGACCGGTTGTGTGAATAGGTTTATTTATGTCTATGGACAATAAAACATCGCTAGCACATGGCCTGAAAAACCTATGTCATGTCAGTATGCACTTACGGAGAGACACTGGAGCTGGATTCCTCTTCCTGTCTAGTAATCGGTACTGCAGCATTGAGTAACAAGGTACTGAACACTGCACCCCTGTCAGCAGGGAGAGGCTGCTTATCTCACCAAGAGAACAAAAGGTTTGGGTAACAAGTAAAGTAACCATGGGATGCCATAACAAAATATAATCATGCATGTTTGCCAGATTTACATATGGATGATTATGGAAAAACTGGCTGACAGAGGTCTTATTTATATGGCCAACCTAAGGTACAGAGAGACTGATGCAAGGTTCACACTAGCATTCGAGTTTCATCCTTTGGGTCCTCATGGGGACCTGAAAGGTGGAGACCCTGTCCGCTTAAAACTGAAATGGGCTGTAATGGGGTCCACCTGTTTTCCAACGTTTTTATACTGAAACCAGAGGAGAGAAAAGTCTTTCCCTCCACCGATTTTAAGTGGAATTTGGACAGAGTCTCCTACTAGTGTGAACCTAGGGTTAGACGTTTAATTGGGAGACATTAGCCTCAGGAGTGCCAAAATGGCTGACAAGAAGTAGAATCTGTCTCTGGATAAAAGACAGTAGAAGACTGGAGCACATATGGCAAAGCTTATAAGACAAAGACCCAAGCAGTTGCAACACATAACCAGGTCTACATGTTCGCCTAGAGATATGTTCTAAAACTCACAGCGTCTTGCTTACCCTATATATGTACCAGCTCTCCGTTCTCTGATATGAATATTGCAGGTAATGGCTTTACTACATTCTATAATATAGAAATTTGTTGCTATATGTGATACATGTTGTGGCTATTTTCAAAGCATTTTACTCAAACATATAATATTCTGTCATCTCCATAGCACCATACTATTACAGCAAGTAAGATATGTGCAGTATCCCTGTGTAATGTATAGGCAATATAGAAGACATGATGATTCTGCAATTCACATTGTGAAAGAGTTCAGGTTGACATGGGAGAGGTGTCTACAAGGAATCATTTGTGCCGGCTAGAGGGGAAGGACGCACACAGGGCACAGTGATCTCTCTTTAGTCCCACGTTGCCCTTTTCCCCGTTTGCCCCGCTTCCTGACAGCAGTGACGTCTCTGAAAAGCTCTTTTGTGGGCAGGCTGGGGAGCTAGCTGGTATGTTGCTTCTGAACTCTGTGCTGGCAAATTCTCACCCTGTTAAGTCATTTGGAGAATGGAAAATGGCTATTGTTTGGGCTTGGCAAGGAGTCCAAGTACCATTCCACTTGCAGACCTTTTTTCCTAGGTCAAGATGCTTAAAGGTGCAGACGCACTCATTAATGTATGGATTCTTTAATTAACTCTTCATTGGCTATAATATTGAAATCTGGATCATATCCTTATGTTTTGGAATTCCGGTCAGAAGTTCCTTTTGTCTTCGGAATTTTTTTTTCTAAAATTCTGTTCTAATTTGCTGTCTGTACAATAGAAAGCAGAAGGTCACTGTCCTCATTTCTGCACCTCCTGTCTGTGGGAGGATAACAAGAGGATGTGTGAAATGCAGTTTGAACTCGAAGGACAAAAACCTGCGGCCAGCTCAGAAAGTCACACTGAACAAAGGCCATTGTTCTAGCACAGAATAACTCTGAACTATCAAAAAAATCAACATCCATCAACATTCCGCCTGTGCTGGCTGTGTGCACTGGAAGGGATTGCAGAGAAAGATATTTGGTAGACAGTCACTGACCGAGCAGCGTGTAGGAGGAGGTGATGCCAGTTTACAATAGGATAACAAGACAACATAAGGCTTATTCAATGGACTGCAGCTGCATATGTACAGTAACCCACTGATTCCCGACACCACCACAAGAAGTATTTAAGCACACGTTATGTATACCCACGTAAACAAACTACACTGCATTGGTTATTCTTCACGGATTACAAACACTTATTACACAGCATTGGGTCATATATGAAACTCTATCAAATGATTTATTTTTGGTATGAGGCTATTGGAAAGTTCTGAAAGAAAAACTAGAGGATAAAGTTTGATGCTGAACCATACAGCACCATAAAGTTTTACTGGGGGTGGACATATGTTAGTGATCACATTTTTAGCTGCAAGTCTTTCATTCATTATTCTACAGTCTTAGCCCCCTTGCACACAATCGTATGAATGGTCAGTGTTCTGTCCGGGTTTTTCCCACATAGCACACTGACCCATTCATTTCTACGGACCCTATACATAACCGTGAATTACACAGTCATGTGTGAGGACTGACAGTCCTGGCTGCAAAATATGGAACAGGTCCTATTGCTGTCCGATTTTGCGGCTTCTACTCATTGAATGAAATGGGCCATGTAGCATGGCCAGTGCACAGGTACCACACGGGTGAAATCCCCCATGTTCCGCCTGTGCATTTAATTCACGGCAGTCGGTTAGCACATGGTCATGTGCAGAAGCTTGAATCCGACTATAAACAACAAGACCTAACTGGTATAATGAGCAATCCATTGGTTGGCAAGTTCTTACCTAATACTTCCCACTTGTGGACTCTTAATAAAAGCCATAGGCCAGTTGGCAGAGAAATTCATCAGAGATGGTCTTTGCCTTTGTCTACTGATGATTGAATAAAGCTAGAGTTTAGATTTATGCATGGTGTGCTGGCTCCGTTCATTGTTGCTGATATTGTATAGTAAGCTTGTCCACTACAAATGGGACGAGGGCAACAAGAAAACACACATGGACAAAATGTTCAACTGGATGGGAGGAGAATGGGAAAACAAATGAAGGAGAAGGTATAGACTCAGGGGCACAAATCAGTAAAGAATGTTAACTGTGGATATATTTTTGGTGGTTTATAGCTAATGTATCTATGGAGCCGAAGCAGTTCAGATGTGAGGGGCTGGTTTACATACTTGCAAAAGATACTTATTTGATTTTTTTTTTTAATCCAAAGATGAGAAGGGCACATGCCATAATATTCCTAGGTTTCATACTATACCTACTAAATGAATGGAAAGGCCGAGGAATAGACCTGTTGTTCTTATTTGTGCTAGCTTTGACACAGGAAGTGTCTTACCATTCTCCGAAAACTTTCGAAGTTGAAGTAGGTTTCCAAGGTATGGAGACAGGTGACTGCTTCCTGTCAAGTAAGGAAGTGTGTATTAGACAACAGAATTTTGTCTTATGAGCCCCCAGTTTACACATAAGCTATAGTCGGATATATTACGGTTATGGCAATAAAACCAGACATCATTGGGCAACCTAATGTTTTTGAAAGTGGTTTTATATACAGTGAAATGTTTTCAGATGGTCTCCCAAAATTGCAATAAAAATGGTCTTTCAGAGGAGTACCCTACTCAATGAAGAGGGTTAGTCCACACAGCATATACAAATGCACATTGACTTTGTGAAAGGCAAAGTTTGCTAAAGATGATGAGAGGAAGGAAGACATAGTGAAGTTGAAGGAAACTGCTGTCATCCTTATATTGTAGTTTGGTGAGAGTAGGAAGAAAGTTCTAGTCACCACTGTTTGAGTTCAATCTGCACTATTTTAATAGATGGCAAGAGTCACCATTGCCTCTGCTTCCTTTGTTGTAGATTGGGTATCAAACAAGAAGACATAACAGCCAATCAGAGTGAAAAAAACACAGGACCGCGGGGCTTTGAAATGTATCAACAAAGGGGTTTTTATCGAGAAGGAAATGGAATGTTGGTGGTACACACAGGATACTTCTCTATGAGGCCATGCTAAAATAACATTGTGTGATCTCATTCTACTGAAGACTATTGCAAAATAGAAAAGAAATCTACAAAGATCTATATTTAGTAAGGACAATGCATGTGGCTCTTGGCCATGTTATACTCATCTCTGAAAATACTAGTATGGACCTGGTAGATGCTATAATGTCTAGTCTGTTGCTTTATTTGGCTTTTCCCATACTTTTAGAGCCTTTTACAGAATCAAATGCCAAAAAGTTGTAAAAGACACTAAGTGTTCCCTAAAAAGATTGTTTGGCCGAACGTCACCTGGAGAGCGTTGCAGACCGCAGAGAGGCCCAAAAAAGGTAACAGAAGGGGAGTATGAATGTTAATTTTTAATTTTTTTTTTACCTCATCTGTGCCTCCACCCATTATACGCTGGGCTAAAGAGACACTAGAGTATAATGTGGTGGCCATATTAGTTTGTTTGAGACGGATCTCCATTTATTTGGTTTTGTAAAAAAACAATTTGGAATATTCGGGTCGAACCCAGCTCCATATGAACCAATATGCCCATCTTTAGTTAAAGGGATCCTATCTTTCAAACCCTTTTTTTCTAACACGATGGAATAACCTTAACGCTAGGTTCACACCTGCGTTCTACTTTCCGTTCTGTGCTTTCTGTCTTCTGCATGCCAGAAGACGAAAAGCACAGACCGGGTCCGGCCGTGAGCGGGGGTGAGCGTTTTAGGCTCTCCGCCACAAAACTGGATTTTTTAATCCGGACACAGAGTAGTGCAAAACGCTCACCGCCGCTCACGTCCGGACAGCTTTCTCACCCATTCAAATGAATGGGTGAGAAAGACTCCTGCAGGTTTCCGTATCCTGCTCTGTTTTATGCAGGAAACGAAAACCTGCATTACGGAGAGGACAACGCAGATGTGAACGAGCCCTAAGAAAGGCTATTCTTCTCCTACCTTTTGTTGTTTTCTCCGCGCCGCCGTTCGCTTGAAATTCCGTTTTTTCTCGGTATGTAAATGAGTTCTTTTGCATCACTGGGGGCGGGCCTCAGCACTTAAACAGCACTGGGGGCGTCCCCAATACTGCCAGAGAACTCTCCAGTGCCACCTCCATCTTCTTCTGGAACGAGGTCTTCACCTCATCTTCTTCCGGTGGTGTCTTCCAACTTCTAGGCCTCAGGCCTAGGGAAAAGCCGACTGCGCATGTTCGCGGCCACAAGAAAATGGCCGCTTACAATACTGTGCAAGCGGCCATTTTTCTTGTGGGGGGGAGAACGGTATGACACTGGGGCTGATGAAGGGGGGAGAACATCATGACATTGGAGCAGATGAAGGGGGGGAGAACAGCATGACACGGGGCAGATGAAGGGGGGAAGAACGGCATGACACTGAGACAGATGAAGGGGGAGAACGGCATGACACTGGGGCAGATGAAGGGGGGGAGAACGGCATGACACTGGGGCAGATGAAGAGGGGGAGAACAGCATGACACTGGGGCAAATGAAGAGGGGGAGAACAGCATGACACTGGGGCAGATGAAGGGGGAAGAATGGCATGACACTGGGGTAGATGAAGGGAGAGAACGGCATGACACTGGGGCAGATGAAGAGGGGGAGAACGGCATGACACTGGGGCAGATGAGGGAGGGGAGAACAGCATGACACTGGGAAAAATGAAGGGGGGAACGGCATGACACTGGGGCAGATGAAGGGGGGAAGAACAGCATGAAACTGGGAAGAGATGGGGGGACATGAAACTGGGGGGGATAGGCAGTGCCGCACCCTCCATGAGGCGACCTGAAGCGAACGCTTCAGGCAGCGCTATGCCAGGGCCCCGGGGAGGGCGGCATTTTTGCTTACTACAAGCTGTCCTGGACTGGCTTAGCGTTACCAAGCGGTGGATTGGGGAGGCCGCTGGAGCAGCGCTGCTCCAGCGGCCTCCCCTCACGCTCAGGCAGAGAGCAGGTCCTCTCCGTGCCTGCTCTCTGCCTGCTAACGCCGCTCTGCCATGCCCCCTTCGCTCTGCCCCCCTTTGCTCCGCTCCGCCCCCTCCTCCCAGGGGGGGGGGCGGCTTTCTGTCTTCCACCTCGGGCGGCGAAACACGCAGGTTCACCCCTGGGGACATGAAACTGGGGGAGAGATGGAGGGGGGACATATAATTTACGGGTGACTGTGGGAGGATTATACTGTGTGGGAGCACATGAAAAATGAATGAGAATGGGCGGAGTCACCATAAAAGTGGGCGGATCCAAATTTGCTGCGCACGCCGCACATATTGTCCCTCTTTCTACTCTTCAGAAGTTGGGAGGTATGCTGACATATAGTGAAGTACATTTGTTTTACTATTACTGCATGATCTATTTGCATAGTAGTACAATACTAACATACCCTGTCATGCATTCATTTCTACAGCCCATGTAATACCTTTAGTAACGTAGGTACTGAAGTGGGTTAAACCTACTATAGAGTGAAAGAACTCAATAAAAAATAATGTGCTCAAAATCGATATTCAGATACTATGATATTCCATCATACTATGAACTATTAGAACATTGTGTATGAAATTCCTTAGAACTGCCCTTTGTTCTCCTGCAAGGCTAGATAAACCTGAAGTCAATAAACAGTTAACCAACACCCATTTTACCTCCCTCTTCAGAGGCCTCCAAGAAAATAAGAAACTGTTAATTTTCAAAGAGAGTGGGACAGATGTTAATTCTGCGGTAATATTTGCCCAAGGAGGGTAATGCCATTGTTCCCAAATGTTTGCACTCACATAGTCTCATTATCAGTAACACTATCTATGCTGGATAAAAGTTTCTATTTATTGTATTTTATGAATTATTTAAAAAAAACCCTAAGGTTAGGGTAACACACAGTGAAAATGCTTCTGCATGTTCCATTGACAACCACAAAATTGGGTGAATTTTGCTGTGGCTCACCTGCAGGAAGACTTCAGGTCTCCCACAGTTTGCAACCTATGCATTGCAAAGAAAATCTTCAGCGCAGATCATACCAAGATACCAGCTATGCAGATACCAAGGCTCTGGAGCAAAAATTCACATCTAATTTTCCAACATGTATTTTCACTGAGCAAGCATACCTTTAAATGGAAACTAACTTTCAACAAACTTTTTTGCTATATCTATTCAGAGCAAAATATTCCTATCTGTTCTTACCAGGCTGTTTTCTTGCTGCCTCTCCCTCTGCTAAACTGACTTTCACTCTGAAAATTCTACTCAGCCTTGAGGCAGACTGCAGGTTACAAGACTCAGAGTTCACAAGTATTTAGAGGTCCATGGAGATGGGAGGAAGATGAGTGAGCAAATAGAGAGAGAAAGCAGCAGAAATACAGATTTAGTGTGATGCTAGAGCTAAATAAGATATGTACATAATAACCAAAGCACTTTATTAATATCAATACAGGTTAATAATTCTCTATATATCTCTATATACATACTATATACATGATCTTTGGGCCATTTGTAATTTTGATAGAAACAATGATGGACCAGATTCTTCTCTACTTACTGTGTTCATTGCATGACAACTATTCTCCATGAACAAACTCATGCAGAACTGCAAACTACAGATAGAGCCTGCCGAGGGGAAAGCTGCTAAATGTGATGTTATAGAATGGGCAGAAATACCCCCATGTGCACACAGTATGTATACTACTGATTTATTCAACGTGTGTTTAGTTGTTAGGTAAGGTATACCTACAATATTTTATTATATGTTATTTTCTGTTCTTGAGAGTTCTATCAAATCTATGTAACCATAACTGACCGACCTTTGAGCTTTAGTTTGTACTTCAGTAACTGAATTTTTTTGGTAACTAGGCCACAAAAAGCAACACGAGTCACTATTGAATATGTGTGGGGTGTATTGTGCAGATGGTCAATTTCTGATTGTCTAAAGCAAGGACAAGGGCAAGGACTGCAATAAGATCTGTGAAAGGTTCAAGACTTAAAGGGGTTGTCCAGGACCTAGCAAAGTTGGATACTGATGACCTGTGCACGCTATAGGTCAACAGTATCTAGTCAGTCAGGGCTCCACACCTGGAACCTGTTTCTGCTGACATTACCTCTGAAATTAATGGCTGTCCATTGACTTTAAAACAGTTTATGTCAACCAAAACATGATATATATACAGTCCTATGAAAAAGTTTGGGCACCCCTATTAATCTTAATCATTTTTAGTTCTAAATATTTTGGTGTTTGCAACAGCCATTTCAGTTTGATATATCTAATAACTGATGGACACAGTAATATTTCAGGATTGAAATGAGGTTTATTGTACTAACAGAAAATGCGCAATATGCATTAAACCAAAATTTGACCGGTGCAAAAATATGGGCACCTCAACAGAAAAGTGACATTAATATTTAGTACATCCTCCTTTTGCAAAGATAACAGCCTCTAGTCGCTTCCTGTAGCTTTTAATCAGTTCCTGGATCCTGGATGAAGGTATTTTGGACCATTTCTTTCTACAAAACTATTCAAGTTCAGTTAAGTTTGATGGTCGCCGAACATGGACAGCCCGCTCTCAAATGATCTGAAAACAAAGATTGTTCAACATAGTTGTTCAGGGGAAGGATACAAAACGTTGTCTCAGAGATTTAACCTGTCAGTTTCCACTGTGAGGAACATAGTAAGGAAATGGAAGACCACAGGGACAGTTCTTGTTAAGCCCAGAAGTGGCAGGCCAAGAAAAATATCAGAAAGGCAGAGAAGAAGAATGGTGAGAACAGTCAAGGACAATCCACAGACCACCTCCAAAGAGCTGCAGCATCATCTTGCTGCAGATGGTGTCACTGTGCATCGGTCAACTATACAGCGCACTTTGCACAAATAGAAGCTGTATGGGAGAGTGATGAGAAAGAAGCCGTTTCTGCACGTACGCCACAAATAGAGTTGCCTGAGGTATGAAAAAGCACATTTGGACAAGGCAGCTTCATTTTGGAAACAAAAATTGAGTTGTTTGGTTATAAAAAAAAGGCGTTATGCATGGCGTCCAAAAAGAAACAGCATTCCAAGAAAAACACTTGCTACCCACTGTAAAATTTGGTGGAGGTTCCATCATGCTTTGGGGCTGTGTGGCCAATGCCGGCATCGGGAATCTTGTTAAAGTTGAGAGTCGCATGGATTCCACTCAGTATCAGCAGATTCTTGAGAATAATGTTCAAGAATCAGTGACGAAGTTGAAGTTACGCCGGGGATGGATATTTCAGCAAGACAATGATCCAAAACACCGCTCCAAATCCTCAGGCATTCATGCAGAGGAACAATTACAATGTTCTGGAATGGCCATCCCAGTCCCCAGACCTGAATATCATTGAACATCTGTGGGATGATTTGAAGCGGGCTGTCCATGCTCGGCGACCATCTAACTTAACTGAACTTGAATTGTTTGTCCAAAATACCTTTATCCAGGATCCAGGAACTGATTAAAAGCTACAGGAAGCGACTAGAGGCTGTTATCTTTGCAAAAGGAGGATCTACTAAATATTAATGTCACTTTTCTGTTGAGGTGCCCATACTTTTGCACCGGTCAAATTTTGGTTTAATGCATATTGCACATTTTCTGTTAGTACAATAAACCTCATTTCAATCCTGAAATATTACTGTGTCCATCAGTTATTAGCTATATCAAACTGAAATGGCTGTTGCAAATACCAAAATATTTAGAACTAAAAATGATTAAGATTAATAGGGGTGCCCAAACTTTTTCATAGGACTGTACCTGTATACCTGGTATACAGCTGACTGATGTAGGGTCTGGGTTTTGGACTTTGACCAATCTTATACTGATGTCCTATCAGTATCCCACGTTGCTAAAATGACAGAACCTGGAAGAACCTGATAGTCTCCATTATAAGTTAATGCGACTGTTAAAGCTTTAGATATTGATGACCTATTCTTAGGATAGGTCGACAATATAAGATCAATGCTGGTCTGACACTCCAACTAATCAGCTATCAACTAATCCGATATTAATGACCTATCCTAAGAATATCATATGGCTGGACAACTTTTTCATAAGGTCCAATAGCCACTATTGGTGGCCATTAGAAATGAGCGAATACTATTCGAAACTCTAGTTTTGAATACCTCGCTCCCATAGGAATGAATCGGAGTGGGCGAACTGCAAGGGGTCGCGGCCGCTCCCATTCATTCCTATGGAGCGAGGTATTTGAAACTGAAGTTTCAAATACTATTCGCTCATCTCTAGTGGCCATAATAAGACAAATCTGGGACCCTGTTTTCCTTTTTCACTTTTCTTCTCTTATGATGTAACCAAAAAAAGAAAAAACTTGATCAAAGAATTAACAAAGCCTAAAAGTGTTGTCTCAAAAGGACAACCCCTTCTTGAGCTTGGGAAACAACTTCTGCTGATGTTACCTCTGAAATGAATGGCTGTCCATTGACTTTATAAGCAGTTTATGTCCACCAAAACATGAGACCTTCTTACAGAGCAGAGCCCCAGGTTATAACTTTTTTCATTTACATATAATATATATCTATGGTCACTATGGCCACTATCTATGGGCAATATGTGAGGACACTTAGGGGGACATTAAATTATGGGGTGGGACTAAGGCCCAGTAATGGATTCAACTAGCCGTGACCTCCCCATTCTGGCTCATAGAGGGGAGTATTAATACAATGGCTGCCTTGATCAGGTATTACTGGGAGGTTTTATAACTGTGTAGTGTCAGAGAAAAACAATTTATAAAATATACAAAATTATACATACAGATTTTATATGAAGCGTAACAATCTAGGCCAAAATAACACAGCATGCGCTAGCAATGGGTCTTTTATTGTGTCCCTCTGGAAATGATCAACTACAATGTACTACAATGTACAAGTTCTTCAGTTACCCATTTATTTCCATAGTAGTAGATTACTATTATTAATAGCTCTCTGAGCCACTCTTTCTGCATGCCCTGTGGGCCAGGAGTTTCCGGTACTCCAATGCCAACCGCCAAGTTATTGCTGATCATAGTAAGCATAAAAGAGTGTTACAGTTTCAGTAAAAAAAGGTTAGACTTTGTATAATGAAAAGTAAAACAACTTTCCAATGTACTTCTTGGTTCAATATCATTGCTTGCAGTCATTGTGTAGGAACCTTCACTGTTTACTTCCAGTCAATTGCAATCTGTCCTGGTCATGTTGGACTGGGACTTCTTGGGTCCACCAGAGACAATGGTTGTAGGGCCCACCATGCAACTATTCAGAATATAACCACATCCGCTTGGTACCCCCTAGACCTGCACCCATGTTCAGGAGGTAATGAGCTATGTTAAAGGCTTCAGTTTCAGGAATACACAGATAAGAATATCAAGGGGTCATGATCTCTGCAGATTCTTAATGTATCTTCACAAACAGCACCACAGCTACATTACACTATATTCACACAACAGTGAATATTGGCCGTGACAGCCTTTGTTATACTGGACTGTCAAAATATAGGTCATGCTCTATTATTGTCCTTATTCACATATCTCTTCATAGACTCAAACGTATGAGGTATCTGTGAAAACGGGTGCCCCCCGGGTGCAATACCTTGGTCTTGATCAAAACTAGAGAACAAGAGGAATTTGATTCCCCTACCGTTTCCGTACCGTATTTTCAATACACCCCTGCACGTGGGAGTAGTATCTGCAGATGTATTATCATGGGTACCTCCAAAGAGGTAGAAGACAAATGCAAATAAATTCATGATCATGCACATTCTAAAGTGTCCAGAAAGCCGCCCCAAAATATCTGAATACTAAGTACACATATAATATATGGACTCATATTCTTAGGACAAGATGTGTTTCTTTGGTAGATGTGTAGGATGTTGTGTGAGAGTTGCCAGGAAAGAAAACAGGAGTGAATCTATTTCTCCCACTCACTTGGTGGTGACTAATTGGCAACTGGCCCTGAGAGTGATATCGGCCATACACAGATTTTTTTTTAGCATGTCTGATAAATTTTGTGACAGATCCATTAGAAAATGACTTAGTTTGCAAACTATCTGGACTCTGTTAAAATAATTTATACAAATAATATATACTTGTGCAATTATAGGTGGTCATACACATTTAATTTGCTGAACCCACTGATTTTGGATGGACCAGTCAAATCAACATGGTGGCAAGTATTGGACATATGTATGAGGGCTATGGCTAGGGTTATGGTACCACTTCATTATGATCCCAAAATGGGATCTTACCTTATTGCCTTTAAGGCCGGGTTCACACGATGTATTGCCGCCGCAAAATCACGGCCGCAAAATAGCACCGCGTATACGGTACCGGCTCCCATTGAAAACAATGGGAGCGTATACGGCCCGCAAAAGCTCCCGAGCCGTCTACGTAACACATTACGTGCCATAATACATCGTGTGAACCCGGCCTAAGTGTTCAATTCTTTAGTACCCTTTGGGATAGGGACAGTTTGACCGAATAAAAAACAGATAAGACTCATGAATCATCTCTAGAACAAGTCCCACAGTAATTTGTATATTTATAGTATCACACCTTACAATTCAAACTAGGTGACCTCATGTCCAATCGGAATTGTTATATGTGGCATGTATATATTGACTATGTAGTGCTTATAGAATACCCCTGACCTATACAAAAGCACTATGAGGCTAGGTTCACATCTGCGCTTGGCTCTCCCTCAATGTTCTCCACTGGGTGGCCCGAACGACATAGAGCCTGACCACTAAAACAGTGGACACCGGTGGACCCCATTGACTATAATGGGGTCCACAGAGTGTCTGCCATTTCATACTGAAACCAGTGGAGAGAAAAGAGACTTTATTCTGTTCCCACTTCTGGTGTTTCTCCAGCATAGTCCAACAGAGACTCCAGTGCAGATGTGAACTTAGCCTAACTCACATTTCACTATGACCAACAGAAATAGCTGGCAGATATTGGTTATAAACATATGAGCAAGGTTAGACAATGGTCGGCATAGTAATATGCTTTACCCTTATACACTCTATGTTCTTCATACTGAATAAGCATTCGGTGATTGGCTATTTATAAGGTATAGCCTGGTGAGTGGTGATAGATAGATGTTACATATAAGGTCACTTACAAGTAAAAAATATTGCAAAAACCTGTAAATTTTAGTTCCAGGGTATGGATTTCCCAAGATGCACCAGATATACAGTTTTTGGCTAAGGCCACACGGGTCGGAAACACCGTGGTAAAGCGCTTTGAACAGAAAGTTCACTGAGTTTTCCTCCACGGACTTTCTGTCATAATTATATCTACGGGAAAGCCGCCGGCGATTCTGTAGATGTAATTGACATGCTGCGATTTCCAAAACTGTGCCGGTTTTAGAAATCGCAGCGTGTCCGCGCTGCAGTTTTAAACGCAAAGTGGGCATGTTATTTGCATGTAATTTTTGTAATTTTTCCGTTTTTTCCGGTTTCCGGTACGTGGAGCCCTGGCTTTAAACTGGGGCCCCACGTTGCAGGAACACAGTTTTTTTTGTTACAGATTTTGCTGCAAATTTTTGAGCCAAAGTCAAGAATGACTATAAAGGGAATGGGAAAAATATAGGAAGTTCTTATACTTCTACCTTCTACTCAATCCACTCCTGTCTTTGGATAAAAAAAAAAACACAGCAAAATCCTCAACAAAAACCGCTGCGTTTCTGCAACGTGGGGCCTTAGCCTTAAAAGGCTAAGCTTCATAATGATTATGGCACATCTTGTAAGAAATTAAGATCGGCACGCAAAACACCATTCTTAATAAATTGGCGCAATAGACTATAATTCTCATATATTGGTAAAAAAAATATACAAAAAATATAGGTGTCATGTGCCGCTGCTGTATTCTCTAAATGGAGAGAAGTGACAGTGACGGAGCACCAAGGGCCATCAGAACAATCGCTCTCCTTTCCACCCACAGAACTAATAAATGTGTGATCAGGGAGAGACTAACCCTGACCATACACATTACATACTATACCTGTTGGTCGAATGTTGCCAGCCGTACATGAATTCCTGGTCAGTCTGCAACAGCTTTTTTTCCAATGTCCATGAAAAACATTGTCCTTGATTTTTAGAAGCTGGAGACACTTGTACCAGTTGTTGGGGTTGTAAGTCTCAGAATTTTACTTTTTACAGTGAAAGTTGCTGATGTATCCAAATCGGTTTTCTGAGCTATATACAGATTTATTTTTTATTGTGGTTTTCTAAAATAGTAAAGTAAAGTAGTTAGTAAAAATGTGGACTGTCTTTGAGTTCAATATAAGTTGTCGGGGTATTGAAAAAAATCAGGTCAGGGCTCGTTCACATCTGCGCCCCGGTCTCCGTTTTGCATGTTTCCCTTTCCTGCCCGAGAAACTGGACAGGAGTCGGAAACCTGCAGTGTCCAGCGATGAGCGCCTGTGAGCGTTTTGTGCTCTCCGCGGCGAAACCGTTTTTTTTTTAACCAGACACAAAGTGGGACATGCAGGACTTTATGTCCGGTAAAAAAAAAACAGTGTCGCCGCGGAGACCACAAAATGCTTACCGGCACTCACGGCCAGACACGGTCTGCCAGGTTTCCGTCTTCTGTCAGCAGAAGACAGAAACCTGAAAACAGAGATCGGGAGCTGGTATGAACCCAGTGTCAGCGACAGTGGTGTCTATTTGTTCCAAGCAGGGAGACGGCAGAAAAGTTTTGGGCAGTGTCTTAACCCCCTCAAAAGAATCGGATATTGCAGTTATAATACAACTTATCTCCCCTGACGTGCGCCCCTGACAGGACCTGCTCCTGATGAAATTGGAGAGTCCTGCTGGTATATATCTACTCTGTATTGCAAACTTTAGATTATCTTATCTTATAAGGATGTTATTTTAGAGATTCTGGTGTACTCAACATCTGGAGGTTTTGAATTTATCATGAATCCTTCAATCTTGTATGTACATCCCAATAATACTAATATAATTGTGCTATTTACATATAATGTTTGCTCACCCATATTTACTAAATGATGTATTTTTACTATAGCAAGTGATATATAGCACCACAACTATGACTTGGAGGAAGGAGTTTTTTTGCAAATTTTCTGTGAACATGAGGAACATTGCATATTACGTGTAGGGTATTACTAGAAGAATGCCATTAGTGGGAGTGTTGCAAGAAGAAAAATCTCAAGAGTTTTGAGATTTTCAACATTCCAAATCAGAAATTTGCATAGACACAAGTTAATTAATGACCAGCTATTAAAGTGAAGTCATTGAGCCGTGTGGTATGAGCACTGGGAGTGATGGGACAGGGAACTTAATGCCATTCAGGCATTCATGGCAATATTTTGTTTAATAAAGAAGTTTATGGACTCATACATGAAAGCCCCTTTTTGTAGCAGAAAGTGATCAAAAGTCAAATTAGGTGACACGCACTGTGGCCATGGACATGTACACACAAATATAGAGTAGGTATATGAGCTACACATTTTCAATACCTGCCAAGATGCCATATATGCTATGGATTTCTGAAGTACTTGAGCCATTCTTGAGAATGTTGGGTCCATGTTTACATAATTCATGTTTTAGCAAATTTTGTGACTTGAAATGTGGATGTGGCTTAGAAATTCCATAGATGCACACCTAACTCACTGTATGCAACTTTTTAAATAGTCACAAATTTGTTATGCAAGCATCCTCCACATCTAACTTGACTTTAAAAAATGCACTACATTATAATTAGAGATTTTTTCTGATGTCCCATTAGGGGACCTGAACCAATGATGCACTGATCGCTTGTTCAGCACTATAGATAATACATGGGTATTGCAGTATATAGAGGAAGTCGGCCTATTCAGACACATAGACTGACTTCTTCACTTCTGGGCAGGATCAACCAGGTACTGGGGGCTACTAGCAGGCTAGGGTCACTGACAAAAAGCATATAGTCACCCCGATCTAGCCACAGGGGGTGCTAAGGGGGACATATAGTAGCATGGTGGAACCCCTTGGATGCCACCGTCATGTTTGACCGTGGCATCTAAGGGGTTAAATCCCATGATTGGAGCTGTGCTCTGACCGGGGGTTATGGAGTAGTGTGTTAGCTGTCAGTTATTTATTTTATTTATTTATTATTATTATTATTTATTATGCTTACTTGTATAGCACTATCATATTCTGCAGCGCTTTACAGACATTGACATTCACTGTCCCATATAGGACTCACAATCTAAATTCCCTATCAGTATGTCTTTGATGTGTCAGTTACAGCTAATCACGAAGGGGCTAAAGGGCTGTGACGTCACAGAACTGGCTGCTGATTGGCTGCATTCATGGCATGGTGGGTGATCCCACGTTACCAGAGTTCCTTGCCCCATGTACTAACATTAACAACCATTTGCAGAAAAAATGTGATTCGTTACCATAAAGCATGAGGAAATCCAGAATTGATGCAAATCAAATATTTCCTGATATTCGAATCGAATTCCACTTTGGCAGCTTTGTTTCACTCATCTCTAGTATAACGTGCTTTCTAACATGGCACGTTATTGTGTTGAAATTAGCCAATAGAAGTAAACCACATAGTGGCCATAAGGGGCACACAAAAGGACAGGGTCTGTTATAATATTTATAAATGATGCTCAATGGATGTCAAAAAAATTTATTTCCTACACTTCTTCCTCCAGCAGCCTCAAAAACTGAGAAGAGGTGTAACATAAGGCTCCTGGTCCTCAATGCACAATCTGTAAAAGGCAATCTTCAGGTGTTTTGGTAGCTTTGGGTCTTCTGCTGTTCTAGCTCCTTTTTAGGGTGTAAATCTCATTTAGCTATTACAAGTTGTATTGATCCACATTGGTGATCCAAGGGCAAAGCAAGACTGAAATTCACAACCAACTACTAAAAAGAAGAAAAGAACTGTCAGAAATAAGACTCTTGTGTGAAACAGGTAAATCGGTAGTGATGATGGCCAACTTGTACAAAGTGATCCAGCAGTACATAATGCCAAATGCCCGTTATAGGATCCTCAACTAGAAGCCTAGTGCCAGTAACCTGATTCAAGGACCCTACAATAAGGGTGAGACCTTCATGGTTCAGAAGGGATTCCATATGTCAATGGTTGGAAAGCCACATGAGAAACACTCCTTCAGCTCATCCATCTCAAGGTCAACATCCATTGAGATCAGAGAGGTGCTTCCATGTTATTGAGTTGTATGAGGTACCTGACATCTTTACCCCCTTCACACTCTCCTCTGACCTATGGATGTTCGCTGGAGTCTAATGACTTGGAAACCATCGTCTGACTCAGAGTGTGACCCATGAGGTCAGCAGTTTCCAGATATTAACCAACTGGTACCAGCAACCATTCAGATCACATTTCTTCAGAATCCGAGTTGGGTCTGAACAATAAGTAAACCTGTGGAGCACATTGGTTTTCTCAAATACATTGAGCTGCTGTCACATGGCCAGATGCTTAGATATTTGCATTAATGGAGATATGTACCCAATAAAGAGAATATAATGTTAGCTATGTATCTTGAATAGAAATAAGAAAAAAAATTGACTAGACCCCGCTATGGTATATTGAACACATAATATACATTTTATGTATATACAGGTCTTGTAGACTGACTTGACAAAATCTCTAATCAGAAAAACACAAGACTGTCCCTGGGTACTGACTGCAGAGCAAGCATACCAGAGATAACTGGCTGTGCCCGTGGGTGACTCGTGGAGGATGGGCACCAAACAAATTACTTGGGCACAGCATTTTGTTACAGAATTCCTAAATGCAACCATTTATCAGTCTGCACATGTTGTTCATGGGTAACAATTGAAAAATGGAGAGGGCAAAACAAAGGCACAAGGTTACGAGGCAAAAATGACTGAACAGAGAAAGAAAGAGAAAAAGGAGAGATTAAGATATAGAGATCCAATAGGCTTCTATTCTGATAGGGCTGAAGCAAGTCCTGGATTATTTGTTTATAATAATAAGTGGCTTTTATGTAGGAAACTATGATAAGGCCCATTGACTTACCAGTTAATGCTATTTACGCTCTATTTCCATCATGTCTTTAATGTGTATATGGCATGCAACTGGGATTTTCATTAGCCAAACATGTCACTATGGCTTCTATTTGGCAGGTATATTTTGGTATTCTTAGTTAATAACTATATATTATCTCAGAACATTTAATCATATTATAATAATCTCTATTTCTAGAGCTGTAAAGGTTAAATATATGTTATGTATCTGCTGACCAGTCATTCTTGTTCATTGCAGCGCTGCAAGGACAGAGTGAATGCATTGGCTATCTCGGTGATGAATATGTGGCCAGGTGTGAGGTTGCGGGTTACCGAAGGATGGGATGAGGACGGCCACCATTCCCATGATTCCCTGCATTATGAAGGACGTGCACTTGACATCACAACCTCAGACCGAGACAAAAGCAAATATGGCATGTTGGCCCGCCTCGCAGTTGAAGCTGGCTTTGACTGGGTCTACTATGAGTCGAAAGCACACATTCATGTCTCTGTGAAAGCAGGTATCATTCCTACAGATATAGAACCTGGAAACTTTGACTACTGTATATCTGAGATTACATTTCAGGAGGATCGCTTTACGTTATAATATAATATAATATGTTCAATTATATATAAAAAGTTTGACTAGTTAGCCAACTCTCCATCCAGTCATACAGAGAGCTCAGATAGGAGTTACTGATATGTGCAGAGACATCACATCACAGAAACATCACACAATGGTCACAAGTGAATCATTTCCCTATGAAGAAAGGCTAAGCAAAGTTACAGACTCAAAATTATGCTGTCCGTTTTGTTAGTCCCTTAAGCAAATTGACATTTAAAGGAGTTGTGTAGAATTAGAAAACATGGCTGCATTCTTCTTCTCAGTAAGTAACCTCACATCTGTTGGTCACATGGAAAAGCTGTATATCAGTCCCATTCTAATGAATAGGACTGAGCTGTGGTATGGCCATGTGACTGATGGACATGAGATCACTTGCCAGTCATGTTTTCTAATTCTGCACAGCCCCTCTAAACTAGATCATTAGTGAAAGAACCCTGCCAAATACCAACCCAGCTTTCTTAGGTGACAAGGACATTGGGGTTTATTGAAATGGACACCAAACGTCTTTACAAGCATGTAGGTAGGAAGACTCATGTCCATTAAAGAATAATAGGAAAATACTCAACGCGGCTGGTTTCCTAGATGTTACCGTAGGATAACATTTATTTGTAGTCACTACTTGTTCCAGTCTCGTGGACAATGTGAAGCTTCACCTTAAGGAAATGTAACAGTGTACGGCTTCATTATACAGCAATGAAACCAGATTAATACTGGATTGTGTTTACTGAGCGCCATGAGACTAGTTCACATCATTCTGTTTTCACACATCTTTACTCCGACATTTCACACGCCGCTCTTTGTTGTCTTCTCAGTCTTTGTGTCTTCTCATCTTATTTTAGTTCCCGCTATTGTGTCCCTTTAATTACCTCAATATTTTTTTCTCTTTTTACACTTACCTGTTGAAATGAAGACATAAAACGTAAAGTGGAACATCATTCACCTAGTATTTTATTCTAGGAATGTTACTGTAGGTGAGGTATACATGCAGTTACATAGAGTATAGTCTGTGATCTAGATAGGAATATGTATAAAACTAGCGCAAATAGCAACAGTATTGTCATCTATGGCAAACCACCAGGTTCCAGTTATCAGTGTAGGTTTACTTTTTATATCTTTTTTCATTGACAAGAGTACAGTGGTATACAATGCAATACGTCACTACAGATAACCGGGTACTGACACATACAAGCCTCTATAATGCTTTACCTTGCAAACGTGAAAATAATATCATGAATTGAAAGAGGAATGCATTGAAGGGACATCTAGGCAGGGCGTAACTAAAGAGGACCTGTCTCTGACATGTCTTTTATTATTTTTTTCCCCTGTTCCCCTGTTATTCCTCCTACAAATTTATGAATCAGCACTAAGGCCTGGGTCATATCTGCGTTTGGTATTCCGTTCAGGGAGTCTGCTTGAGGAGCCCCCGAACGGAATACGGAATGCATTAAAAAATGGTTAGCTAAGAAACCACACGGACCAGTCCGAAGTCAGAATCATGCAGAGAAAAAGGTACTGCTTGAACATGATTCGTGCAGACACCGCGCGGAAAACACACCCCATTATAGTCTATGGGGTCCATGTGGTTTCTTTGCTCACTGCTTTTTAATGCGTTTAGTACTCAAGTGGACTCCCCGAATGGAATACCGAACGCAGATCTGAACCAGACCTAAGTGGATAATGTCACCAAGTTCTGAATTTATTTGTACATTTCTAGGAGGAATGGCAGAGGAACAGCATCAAATATTTATAAAAATATTTCCATTGTTATATTGTGAAGAGTCCAATTATTTAACATAACAGACATGTCAGGACCGCTCATCCATGATGTAACACAGAATCTCCATATAAAACTAGACATAGTTGCATTTTATCATTTGCTTTTCATAATTTGGTTGTTAGTGCTATTCCTATTATCACAATGTATTTATTTTTTTACCTTTTTCTCTTATTCTGAGGCGCCACATAGTGAGCCGCAGCCAAAAATTGCTGTGGGAAAAATCATGGTGGAAGCCCATCACGGTTTTTACCTGCAGCGATTTCACATAAAGTTTGCACGGTTTTCTCAAAATAGAGGCGTTTACGCTATATGGGGCCCTGGCCTGAAATGGGTTTGCTGGAATTAGAATATTGGTAGCCTATTGATAGGACAGGTCATTAATATTATATTGGTTGGACAAGAGTCAGACCACCACTGGTCTCATCTAGATGGCTTATCCTAACAATGTTCTATCAGTACTCTGAACCTGGAAAACTCCTATAAATCTATACCTTTAAGATGTGTTCTGACACTTACCTATGTTCTCTTTCAGACAACTCCTTAGCAATCCGTTCCGGTGGCTGTTTTCCTGGCAATGCCATGGTTACCCTAGTTGGTGGTCTAAGAAAACCTCTTTTTGACGTTCAGCTCGGTGATAAGGTCCTCACTACAGATGAGAAAGGACAAGTGACAGCAACAGAAATCTTGTTATTTTTGCACAAAGACCTGAATAAACTGTCCACCTTTGTTGTTATTGAAGCTGAAGGACATCCCTATAGGCTACGGTTGACACCGCATCATCTGCTTTTTGTAAGCAAAAACCCGCTGGCAGGTTTCCTGCCTATTTATGCCTATCGTGTTCAGGTGGGAGACTTTGTACACATTCACATCAATGGCACTCAGCTTATACCATCTAAAGTGGTTAGTGTGTCTGTGCAAGAAGATATAGGGGTCCTTGCTCCACTGACTGTCCATGGTACACTACTGGTAGATGGCATTCTAACATCTTGCTATGCAACTATTGAATGGCATGACTTAGCACATAGATCATTTGCCCCTATGAGATTCTTTTACAATATGTTCTCCATATTTCCAGAATTTGTAGACAGTGATGGAATTCATTGGTACTGCCACTTCCTCTATGTGCTGGCCAAGAAAGTCCTTTGGTGGGAAATGCCATAAAGTGCCAAGTATCAGGTTGGCTCATTTGGAAATGCTGCTGAAGTAGGGTCTTGTAGGCCTCCAGTGACTTATATCCGGTGCTTCATGTATGCTGCACATGCTCCATAGCTACAAAGAACCTCAAATACCAAAGTGCCTGTGCCATAAAAGCCAATGAATAATAATTGTGTTGTTCAGATGGATCAGCAATATGTCAAATGCTCAATGAAAACTGCTAAAGAAGCTGCCAACGTATCTTTGTGGATAACGGGTCATGTGAATAGTAGTGAGAGGATGTCTGATTAGTAGATATTAGGTGTCATTTTGCTACTACAGTCAATGCTACTTCATCCTGGCCCATGCAGCCAGCTGCAGATGACATGGATCTCCTATGGTGGAATCCATTTAACAAGTAACTAGTGAGCAATATAATGATTTCTTGTTAGGTCTGGAATCCTGACCTTATCTAGTGAGGTTTTAGGTGTTGTGTAGCAACTGCTTAGCAGTAAATATCAGTTAACTGTCCCTATACTGCACTACTAGTGAGATGATCATATGATCGTCTACATTGTCTTCCATCTTGGATTGGCCTGGCAGGACTTCATGTATTCAGCGTTTGTTCCACCATACCTGCATGCATACATCTCCAGGTATGTTCAGCTACAAACCTAAATCTGTTGAGCCAGAAGTATAGGAGATAGCAAAGTCATTGTGCACTGATTATTTATTACTTTGATTTCCATAACTGCTATGATCTTCTAGTAGGCGTCCTAACAAATGGAAGGTGTATGGATGCAGAATTCCAGTGGTGGGCACCAACTACAGGGCAACAAAACACAGTGGCCCAGATTTACTTTTGTGAGGTCGCAATAGAGTTCTGTCATATTTTGCTCCAAGCTTGGTGCATTTTACCTTATGTTGCCCCATTTCTGATGTAAAATGTCACATGTAGATTTAAGCCAATTGTTTCATACTGCTTGACAAAGGGGCTAAGGCTTAGAAGGAAATGGACTTGCCTTAAGATGGAACTATTAAAGGTAAATTATGAGATTTAATGAAATTGTTATAAGGGAACTACACCCATGAACGTATATTTTCTGCTTTGGTATTTGGACCATGCTTATTCACTGGTAAATATACTTGTGTCTATATGAAAAGGGAGTCTGTCAGCGGTTTTGACCATTCATGAATGGTGAATGGTCATACTAGTTGTGTGACTCAGAAAATGAGTTATAATCCTCTCTGCAGTGAATGCTTCTCTCTTGAATGACTTCTTTAGTATCCATCCAGGAGTCCGCCATAGTAGTCACTCAAAAGGGGAAGTGTTGGGAAGTATCCAGTGCAGAGAGCCCAGGACACATCACTGTTAGGGAATGCCCATGGACACTTAAGATTGTGGGCTGGTTAAAGCTTGTTTTTCTTGGACATACAACTATTATTACCATTCACTAAGGTATTCTATAACTAGTTTGCAACTCACCTTTCAATAGTTTGAGAGGACAAATCTGCTGATGTACTTCCTTTAAGTAGTAATGAATTAGTAAATGAAAATCACTTTTTGCTAAATATAGATTGACTTCACTTCCATCACTCGTCCCAGTGAAGAAGAGACATGGAGATTGGTTATAAGTGGTTAGTGATCTGTATCAGCCATATATCCCTCTGACTAGGCTTCATGCACACAACCACATCTTTTTCTGTAATTACATATAGTTTACAGACCCATTCATGTCTATGGCCCCCCGTACACTGCTACTTTACGGATCCCGGTGTCTGAGCTGTAGCAAAAATCTACAAAACACAGAGCAGGACCTATTAGTGTCCATTTCTGAAGCTAGGTCTCGTCTATTCTATTAATAGGGTCTGTGGAAAACAGGAACTGGGCATGGATGCCAGCCATGTAGCGTCCATTCCATTTTCCACAATTCTACAAACCACAATGTGCATGAAGCCTTAGGCAGTGTCAGGTGCGCTCCACTCGAACTATTGTATATTCTTATAAGTTGCCTATGTCTGCCATTGACTCTGTTATAATAGCTATAATATTACCTATACTATATTCACAATATAAGTTTTATCTTCAGGATCCACTTGTAATAAAAATGTTAACTGAGTACTCTTAAATAAAGCAAACAAAGTTTGTTGCCTTACACCAGCCAGATATATACCATGAGGACACTCTCTAGGCATGTCTGACTAATGACAGTCTATGAGCATGCCAGAGGATAGCTCTTGATACAAAGAGAATCTAGGTTGGATATCTATACAAGACTAGCATTGTCTTCAATAAGGATATTCAATATGGATTGGAATAAATATGGATTTCTTTTCTTTAAGGAGTTATCGCAGAAGAATATTTTAATACACAAGTTCAGCCTATAATTATAAGATATTCTGTATTTACATAAATGGTCATATCTCCTAATACTCCAGAATAGAGTAACATCACCTGTTTCTATAGTCTTTACTGTGTTCACCTCTGTAAGGCTATGTTGACATCCATGCTGGAGTCTCCGATAGAGACCTGAAAATTATTAGGGGAAAAAGTTCTGCATGGAGGGTTTTTAATCAGTTTTAAAAGGACGGACACCTGACGGAGCCCAATATAGTCGATGGGTTCTATTGCTACCATTATTTTAGTGGTCTGCTTTTCAGTTGTTCCGGTCCTGTGACAGACCAGAACAATGGAGATCTAATGCTAGTGTGAACCTAGTGTAAATGTGCAGAAGTGGATATATTTTATCTGTCTTCCTTTTTTTCTCAGCTCCACTGAGTTTGCAGTGGGATTCCTTGTGCAGTAAGCCCGATGCTTCTGAAGCTGCAGTCTCATCTCTGGAGGAAATGCTGAGCAAGTGAGACTGTAGTAATACTGTCTTATCTCCTTGCTCTCTTACAAGCAGAGAAGATGCTGCAGCTTCAGAGGAGATTCCACGGCATAATAGAGAGAGAAGCAATGGATATCCATCTGGACTGTGGTGGACACAGTAAAGGCTATCACGGAAACTTCAGGTGGCGCAATTCTAACATTACTCCTGGAATATCTGGGCAAACAATTACCTTTTCTTCATAAGTTTCATTATAAAACATTTTCATAATTCTGGATTGGATTATTCTTCCTGGGACATCCCATTTAAGGCTAGCTTCATATCTGCACTGGGTCTCCATTCTCCTGTCCGATGGAGGTTTGTAGGATTTTTTTCGCCCAATGGATCTACCGCCCAGATGGACACCCGGTGCAGATATGAACCCAGCATAACGGACATTATTATTTAGCATATGGGTGGTGACTTGAGTATTACTGTTTATTACGAAAGGAATTTTTAGTAAAAAAAAGAAGTGATTTTTATGCCGAACATAGTGAATTATTTTACCATTTAAAGCTTGAAAAATGTATTTTTTTTCCTGGAATTCCATTTTTAACTGGGGTGTGTTATGAAAATTTGTATGGATTCTCCATTACAAAAGTTGAAGAGAGGGTATATTCACATGTGACATATATCAGAATAGAGTTTGTAAAACCCATGCACATGCTGCGGAAAAAAAAAAAAACATTTCGCTGTAACAAATGAGGGCAGTGTTGAAGAAATTTGTGCAGCAGATTTGTCAGACGTAAACATCCCCCTACACATTTCCAGTCATATAGGTATCCTGTTTTTTCTGATCATATTTTACACAATATATCGGTATAGGGTTTCCATTTACAGAAATGGGTGGAGTTCCATTTTAACATATTTGAAATGAATAATCTCATGGGCTGAGAGACGAATTCAGAAAATACTGCAGACTCTCGCTCAAGCCACACGCTAGTACTAAAAATACAGAAGGTGGGAGGTGTGGTTTTCCAGGGAGTTGCCAAGTTCCTTGAATAAAAGTATATTTTTTTAGATCATGTCTTATTGTAACATTCCAAAGGAAATCTGCTTTAACACGGCTGCTGCACAATCATTCTTAGAGTATATTTTTCTACTTATAAATTGTAATTTAATTTGGTCAATGTAAAGTTCCAGCTTTGTAGATGTGAGACAATGAATGTTCAAACTGAATTTAATATCTTTTTAACAATCTTATTTAATGTGTTTTCTGTTAATAAACAATGTTATAATTTATCAATACTGGTAACATCGACTCTTTCATTGTATGTGCGGTGTATAAATGCTTACTTGTCCAAGAACTGAAATTACCCATCATAAGCATTAAAGGGGCTCTTTCAGCAAAATCATGCTGCTAGAGCCCCACATATGCGTTAAAAAGGCTATTCAGGCACCGCTAAAGTTACCGTATATTATACTACACCCCCCCCCCCCCCCGTTTTGAAATAAAACCCTAAAAAAGAATCTGATCTACTTACGGATCGTGCACGCTGGGCGGGCATTCAGGGTGTGTCTTCTTCTTCATCCACACCTCTTCTTCCTCCGATGTCCTCGGGTCCCGTCCTCCTCCGGCGCTCGCGAACTGACACTGATATAAAAAAAATGGCCTGGGCGCATGTGCAGTAGCCGTAGTAGAAGCCGCATGCTACTGCGCAGGCGCCCAGGCCATTTTTTTTTTATCAGTGTCAGTTCGCGAGCATCGGAGGATGACGGGACCGCAGGACATCGGAGGAAGAAGAGGCGTGGATGAAGAAGACGGCACACCCTGAATGCTCGCCCAGCGTGCACGATGCGTAAGTAGATCATATTCTTTTTTAGGGTTTTATTTTAAAACGGGGGGGGGGGGGGGGGTAGTTTAATATAACTTTACCGGTGCCTGAATAGCCTTTTAAAAGGCTATTCATGCATATGTGGGGCTCTATCAGCATGATTTTGCCGATAGAGCCCCTTTAAGTAAAAATTCTGCGGTGCCAAAAATTTACCTGTGATTACCTGTGATTTAGGATTAGCTATAGTGTCTACAGGGAGTCTATGGATGAGTTCACATGGAGTTATTTGGTCTGGATTTTGACGCAGAATCTGCCTCAGAATCCGGCTCCAAAAAACGCCTCCCATTGACTTCAATGGGAGCTGTTCACTTCTTTTTTCCGCTAGCGTTTTTTTCCCGCTCATGGAAAAAAGAAGCGAGGTGTCCTATCTTGATATGGCGTCCACGCCATGAGACTCCCTTCCGACTAGGCCTATTCATTTGGGCCAAATCCGGAGCGGAATGCACTGGCATCCAGTCACGTTTTTTGGAGCCAGATTCTGAGGCGGCATCCACGTCAAAATCCAGACCAAAAAACAGTGTGAACTCAGCCTAAGCTAGTCTAAGACACGCCTCCTGACTCACCATTGGTTCATGCTGTTCTCCACGCTGCAGCTCTGCTTCTTCTGATTGGCTGCTGTGTATAAACATAGGCACCCATAAGCCAGTGCATGGAGAGCGGATATATATGATAACAAACTGCAGGCTGGCGAACCACCAATGAATCAAAGATTATTTGATAACTACAATATGTATACAGAGAGAAAGGAAGCTTAGTAACCTTTATATTGTTAGCGTTTGGACTCCTGGACTCTGATTCTGAACATTTTTAGGGATGTCCATTCTGAATGCAGAAAATTCTCCTGTAGTTATTTATCTGATGACGGAATATTACAAGTTATGTAGATACATGTTAGCCATATTGGAATTCCATGGGAATTGATAAGTCACGTATTGCTTCTGTGGATAGGAAATGAAGTGGGCAGAGACACGTATAGACAAATCAGCAGTCACAGAGAGTCAGACCAGGATCATGATAAATTATAGCTTGTGACAGAGTTAAACCAACATTACATGAGCTGATTCCTCATCTCCCAATATGTTTCCTACCTCCCCACTGAGCTCTTGGATACAAATGGAAAAGAACATGTAAAACAAGACTTGCATTGAAGACTCTGCGGTCGCCCCCAGTAAATATTGTGTAAGCCCTGAAAGAATGTGTTTATCTGGGGGGAGCAGAGGGGATTACCACGGTAAGCGGGGAAGCTAACGGTGGGTTTAATGAGTCTAATCCCAGCGTGATTAGCAGGCTCAATGCAAGGGCAGCAGCACTGGGTGCAAGGAGGGGGTTTTCCTCTGCGGAACCCCTGCAGCTGCCCTGCCTCCCCCCACCCACCCAAATTCTGTAGGAATATTTGTAAAAGTGGGTCTAGAAGCAGCATATTGTGATAAAAGAAGATGAGCTATATATGTGCCAAAAGATGGGATCTCGCATATCACTCAGCTTATAGTTACATGTAATAATGGAAGATTATTTTTGGGCCAATGCAAATTTTCATAACTGAATCGAGTTCAACTGGATGGTGGCCATTGATGAGACATCACATAAAATATGAAACTCAAATCAATCTGACAATTTTCAATTATTACAGTGTGTATAAATTTACAATCTTAGGGTGGGTTCACACCAGCACCTGGTCTCCGCTTTCAGGTTTCTGTCTTCTGCCCGAGAAATTGGAAAGGAGACGGAAACCGGCAGTCAGTTTTCAAACCTATTCATGTGAATGGGTTTGCAAAGTGTCTGGCCGTGAGCACCCGTGAGCATCTTGCAGACATGCAGGACTTCGTGTCTTGTTAAAAAAAAAAAACTGTTTCACCGCAGAGACCAGAAGACACTCAGAAGTGCTCACAGGCGGACACTGAATTCCGGGTTTCCGTCTCCTGTCGGCAGAAGATGGAAACCCACAAAGCGGAGACCGGGCGCTGGAGTGAACCCACCCTAACAAACGGAATATGTTCTTACAATTTGCATCTTGTGAAATAGCAAGACTTTTTATAGATCATTAGACTCTTAGGTGACTTCAAATAGACCTAATAATTTATAATGGAAGAACACACTAGTTATAAGACCTCAGCTGCTACAGAACCTCTTTTTTGTTGAAACATGAAACATTTCTTTATTCCACAGGTCTTCTTCTGAAGCTAAGTGAGTATTACAATGGTTTGCATAAAAGTAGCAACCACAATGCCATCTTTCTATTGTAGCCACAATGCCTTCCATATCAGTCCCTGTAACAAATCCTGCACAGTTAGTCATAATGCCCTACAGACAGACAGTTAAAACCCTAATGCATCCGTAAATATAGCAGCCAGTGCACCACATATAACCAGCTACAGTGGCCTATTCATAATGTAATCTATAAAAGTCTCCACATAGTGCAGCACAGTAGCCCCAGTGTCAGCCAACATTCCCACAAAACCAAGTGGTCAACTATGCACAAATCTCTATAAGTAGTGTTTGCCATAGTGGCCAACCCACAATAACAACAGTGACAACTATGTAACCTATGTCATCTAAATAACTGTATTGAGAATTACAAATACTAGGGAGAAAATCAACACATCAAACCCGTCGTCTGGTATAGATGTGTGATGACTTGATGTAGCTTTAGCACAAAGCCCATTGAAATCAATGGGATGCTTTTTTTTCAGCGCTGAAAATTCAGCGCCAAATAAAGCGCCATTTTCCTCCATGTGAATGGACCCTCAGCATCAGTGCACACAGAGTTTTTTGGTGCTTATTTTGTCGCTGAATCTGCCTCAAAATCAGCCTCCAAAAAAAGTCTCCGAATAGAGTTCAGCGTCAAAATCAGCCCCAAAAAACTCAGTGTGTGCACTGACACTAATTGACATGCTGCAGTTTCCAAAACCGTTCCGGTTTTGGAAATTACAGCATGTACACTGCGGATATTTTTCTGCAATGTGTGCATGAGATTATCCAGAATCCCATCCACTTTTCATGTACTATATAACCGAGGTGTTTGTGTTATGTGGGGCCCCGACTCCCCATTCTGGAGCACGGGTCTGCGTCTGATTTATTAAGAACCTCTTAATACACTGTATCTGTAATACTGTACAGGACATCTATTATATCATTTTGATGCTTGTATAGAACTTTAGCCGAGTTGTCTATCTCCTTATTATGCTTCTTAAAAGCACAAAATAAGCAGAACATGTAATACGTTAATACGTCTTAGAAAATATACTTGTATGTTCCAGTCTGCATCAGAGGGAGTGCCGTGCAGCGGTGTGTAGCGCATATTTCATCTTCTGCTCCTACAAGCATATGTATTTGCATTGGAGGTTACGTAGATACAATTGTAAGATTTCTATTTGTCTAGATATCTGTATGTGTGTCAGAGTGTATGTATAGTTGTATCTGAGATTGTGTGTATATTGAGGCCAGTAGGGTTTGCTTTCGGCTTTCCTTGAGAGGTATTTGTCAAAAGTGAATAGTTCATGATTGTTAACTAGTTAATGATCTTCTTCCTCTGCTGATACCTGGCCTTTGTTTGGCATCTTTATTAACCATTGAAGCTGAGAAGTCTTTGTATTTAAACCAGTTTTATTATCTGAGTTCCTAGTGTTTCCCAGCAGAGATTGAGAAGAGAAAAGAGCAGCAGAGACATTTGTTTGTGAGTCAGTGATTGAGCTTCTCCAATTCCATCAGAGATAACCAGTAAATGTGATGGCTGCCTAGCTACAATTCACAAGAAATGCTTCAGACAATATCTCGTGTCAACTTGTAACTTCAACTGAAAGCAAAATTAATACAATTCTGCCTCATAGACTTGAGACGAGCGTAATTTCTCTTAGCAGAGACACAGAGTCTTAAAAGGGAGTCTACCACCTACCTAACCATACTGTACTAGATATAGTGGGGCTCATTCACTAAGAATTGACACCACTTTTTAAGTTAAAACAAAAGGCCACAAACCATAATCACAATAGGGACTTCCAGAGGATGCACCTTATTCTTTACAACACAGAGGATACCAAGACCCGCGTACAACACACCAGTCTTGATGAATCCCCTTCAGTGCCAGGTAGGATGACGGGACAGCATTCCACACATACCGTCTACTTGCAGCCAGATCTATCATTTTTCCTACTGTACTAGGTATAATGGTGCTTGTACGTTACTACTATACACTTGCGGCTTTTAAGCTTCCCCTTTTTTTTCTTTTATGTTGATAGCGTAGATTACTGTTGTGAAGGGGTTATCTGTGCCACTAAACATCTAACATTGTAGAAAATGCAGTGCAAAGTCTTACAAAGTCTTGCAGTATAAAGCACTGATATATTTGCTGTATCCCTGTCACACTGTTCCCACAAGAACTTTTTAAACTACTTCCTAGAGGCTGGAGGTTTGTATTTTATCCTCCCCTCCGAAAACACCAACTCTTAATTGTATGACAAATCCTGATGTACTCCTTCAGCTTATTAGTGGGGTTGGTCACATGATCAAGACTTGATACGTTAGGAGTAGAGGCCAAAATGCAAGACTTCAGGCTCTCCGTTTACGACAGTCACAATGGAGATTCAGCAAATATAGTAGACATGTTTGTTCACCAAAGGGCGTTCCAAAACAGCGCAAACTTGTGTCGTAGTGCTCTTGGCGCTCTGCGTTAGATTCTTATATTTCTTTCTAGATTCTACTGGGCACACAGGTTATGGTTTTTGCTGAGGTGACAGTTAAGCAGCATACAAATAGTTACTTTGTCATAGTTATGATACATAAAGCAGCCCTGCCCAAGTTAATGGTTACCCGAGCGCTATCATCCTATTTGTTTTATAGGTGAAAGAGGGATTTTTCATTGCACACATGGATGACTGCAGCAGGGTTGCCCCCAATAAATCACCGCCAGGATAATGTGGTCAGAGATTTTTTATATAGTACCACAATTTTTAAAAATTTATTCTGCTCAAATACAGGGTAAGCCAAAAGTATGGATACACCCAGATAAAATGGAAGTGGTTGCTGATATCACCTTACCGTTTGTGGCATATTAGTACATGGGAAGGGGGAAACATTTGAGGCCGGGTGATGCCCATGGTGGCCATCTGCAAAACTGCCATTTTGGATTCAACTTTATCAATGGAAACCTAAATTCCACTGAGTATCTGCAATTGCTACGTGATGATGTGTTACCCCCTCTGTGCACTGAAGCTGGCACATTTCCTGAGTTCTTCCAGTAAGATGGTACACCACTGCATTACCATACCTCCCAACTTTTGAAGAACTGAAAGAGGGACAAAATGTGCGGTGCGGAAAAATTAGCCCTGCCCACTTTTGTGTTGACTCCGCCCACTCGTTAATTTTTCATGTGCCCGCACACAGTATAATCCTCCTACAGTCACCCGTAAATTATATGTCCCCCTCTATCTCTCCCCCAGTTTCATATACACCCTTCATCTGCTCCCAGTTTCATGTCCCCCTTCCATCTCTGCCCCCAGATTCATGTCCCCTCCATCTCTGCCCCCAGATTCATGTCCCCACATCTCTGCCCCCAGTGTCATGCCGCCCTCTCCATCTCTGCCCCCAGTGTCATGCCGTCCTCTCCATCTCTGCCCCCAGTGTCATGCCGCCCTCTCCATCTCTGCCCACAGTGTCATGCCGTCCTCTCCATCTCTGTCCCCAGTGTCATGCCGTCCTCTCCATCTCTGTCCCCAGTGTCATGCCGTCCCCTCCTTCATCTGCCCCCAGTGTCATGCCGCCCTCTCCATCTCTGCCCCCAGTGTCATGCCGTCCTCTCCATCTCTGCCCCCAGTGTCATGCCGTCCTCTCCATCTCTGTCCCCAGTGTCATGCCGTCCTCTCCTTCATCTGCCCCCAGTTTCACGTTCCACCTCCACATTCCACTTACCTTCTCCTCCGCTCCCTCGCCACTCTCTGCGCGCCTCTCTCGCTGACACATATGCGGCTGAAGCGAGGAACTGACCTGTGTCAGCTCCTCGCTTCGCCGCTGCCGGCTTCAGCCGCAAATGTGTCAGCGAGACCGGCGGCAGCGGCGAAGCGAGGTGCTGACACAGGTCAGCTCCTCGCTTCAGCCGCATATGTGTCAGGGAGAGAGGTGCGCAGCGGCGAAGTGAGGAGCTGACCTGAAGAGAATCACGTTGACAATTCAGCATAATGGGCAGCACTTTGAGCACATCTTTTAGTGGGTTACTGCCGTTGCTCTGACAAACATGTCAATAACTCGATAATAAATAAAGTTACATTAAAAATGAGCACACCATTGTTTTTCTTGTGCAATTCTCCATGTGTTTGATGTGTCACATGACCCCCTTCCCATTGAAAAAAGTAAATTTGAATCCAAAATGCAGATGGCCACCAGGGGCGTCACCCAGCCTCAAATATCCCCCCCCCCCCCCTCCCATGTACTAATATGCCACAAATGGTATGGGGATATCAGCAACCATTTCCATTTCATCTGGGTGTTTCTATACTTATGGTCCACCCTGTACTACAACTTATATAGTGCCATCATATTCTGCAGTGCTTGTTTACATTTGGGTTAGGGGCATAACTACAAGGGTGCATAGGTAACAGTAACTACCAGACGCTGGACCCTGAGTGGGGCTCAAAGGTCCTTCTGCCACACAAAATATACCACTTCTCTAAATTGCACCAGGTAGATAGGGGCCAATTGCAAATTTTGCTTTGGAGCCTTGGAGATTCAAGTTACGTCTCTGATTTGGGTAATATACAATGTGCAGCTGAACAATCCAACAACATACGGTACCTGTTAGTAAGCTACACCAAATATACTTATTAGGCAGCACAGAAGCAGAGGGGCCCTGGGTTTCTATTTGACAGCTGTATAGAGTTTGCATGGCCTCCCTGTACTTGTGGATTTCTTTCAGGTTTTCTAGTTTCCTCCAAGAATCATACTGATTCTTTAACAAATTTTTCTCCAGTTTCCATACAGAGCTCAGTAGTATTCAGGAGCAGAAAACATTGCAAGCACATTGTGGACAATAACAAATAAAAACTGCTAGGGGATATGAGATAAAAAAAAATATAGAGAGATATAGTAATAGCTTTCTACCTGAACGCCATCTCATTAGGGTCCTCCAGCACATTAGGTGTCAAGGGCAAAACCATTTCACAACCATTGTGTTCAGAACAGTGGATCACAACTATACAGCTATGCCAGTTATAACCTGAAGTAGATGTGAACCGTGCAATATATATTTGCAACCCTTTTCCTCTGAAACATTACATTTTATTTTAATACCTAGCAGTGCTTATGTGCTAATGCCATGTATATTACTAGGTGAGGTGTTTTTGCCATCTACTGGTCACTCGGAAAATTGTCGCTGGTAAAATTGTCCTCACAGTCAGGTTATATTTGATTGTCTTCATAATCTCTAATCTGCCATAAATATCCAGTGTGAAAAGAGGTTATACAACAGATATTAGTGAAAAAATATACATACAGAATAGCACATTGTGGACATCAGCACCCACTTTCCAAAGCAGGGCTCACAATCTAAAAGCAACAGTGCTAACCACCGAGCCACCACACTATTCTAAGACAGTACTTTAAATGTCCCCATATCTGGGAAACCTGTAGTTCACCAATATAAGGAATCCAGATTACTAAAAGCAGTTGCATTTGATGACGGCTTGCAAATGCTGAACAATATAATGTTTTATACTAGGTAATGTGTGGTTAAAGGTTATGTATATGTTAGCTAAGGCTACATTCACCTCAGTTTGGCCTGGATCCTTCAGTGTAGAGTCTATCTAAAATTGTGGGTCAAAAAATTCTGCAAACACAACCTTTTTGTCCAGCGAAATAACACAGAATATAGCCAGTACACGACGGACCCCATTATTGTCAATGAAGCCTCTCAGGATCTGCCATTAGATCTAATATACATCAGAACAAAAGGATGGACTAAAACAATGCAGATGGGAACCCGGCCTAACCTACCACATGAGGTAGCGGACAAATGGAAGCAAAATATGAGACGATAAGGCCTGGTTCACATCTGTGTTCGGTAATCCGTTCGGGAAGTCCGTATAGGGACCCCCCCAATGGAAGAACGCATTGGCAAGCGGTGAGCAGTGAAAGCACACAGACCCTATAGACTATAATGGGGTCCATGTGCTTTTTGCACCGTGTCCACATTGAACACGTGGACAGAAAAGTACTTCACAATCTACTTTCATTTCCGCACGATTCATGTGGAGACCAAGCAGAAAGCACACAGACCCCATTATAGCTCATCGCTTGTCAATGCGTTCAGTAGTCTCCATGTGGACTCCCTGAACGGATTACTGAATGCAGATGTGAACCTGGCCTAAAACTGCAGAATTATGTTGCACAGAATGTGTTGCCTGCTGTCATGTAGACAAATAGCTTGCATGGGTGCTGCACTAAGAAAATGGAAGAATTTCATCCAGATTTATACCAATGTTGTATCTTAATTAAAGATGTATTAGGACAATAAAAAAAAGTTTACAAAAGTGCACATAGTTTTTAGAGGGGACCTTTCATATCCTCGGAGCCATGTTATAAATTGCTACAAAACTGACTGTGTGCTGAATTCACTAAATCCTGCACATAAACTGCAATATATTCTCCATATTCTCGGATCATCTCAGTTCCATGTCTATCCATTTACTTCAATGAGCCCATAAAGTAAGAAGTCTTAGGATATCGGTGAAAGGTGATATACTACATTACTGTGAAATTCCACTTCTATATGTAAAACACCAGCAAATGCGATACAATACATTGGTATACGTAAACCTTTGTCTTACTGAGCTCAATAAAATATCTGAAATAACTGAAGAGATTATACTTAACTAAATCTGTCCTGTCCGGCCTGCAGAAAGTGGCGCCTACACTAACAAATCCCATGTTATTTGCATGTAATACAAAACCACAGCACACACTATTCCATGTATAGGATGCTGATAGAAGGTTTATTATGAGAAAACTCTCGTATATATTACTAAGTTTAGATGTATTTGCAGTCATGTCACATTCATCACAATCTTAATTCTATGAGCCACAATAATAATCCTGACATGCTTGGATTTTTTTTTATAACTGCCTAGTCTTGTAGATTGTCAGAGTCTCCAAGATAGGAGAGATCAGCTCTAGAGATGAGCGAGTACTATTCGAAACGGCCGTTTTGAATAGCACGCACCCATAGGAATGAATGGAAGCGGCCGGCACGCATGGCTGCATCCATTCATTTCTATGGGTGCGTGCTATTCGAAATGGGAGTTTCAAATAGTACTTGCTCATCTCTAATCGGCTCTGACGCTAGGTTCACACCTGAGTTCTTCTTTCCGTTCTGTGCTTTCCGTCTTCTGCATGCCAGAAGACGGAAAGCACAGACCGGGTCCGGCCGTGAGCGGCGGTGAGCGTTTTATGCTCTCCGCCGCGAAACCGGATTTTTTTTATCCGGACACAGAGTACTGCATGTCCGACTCTGTGTCTGGATTATAAAACCCGGTTTCGCGGCGGAGAGCATAAAACGCTCACCACCGCTCACGGCCGGACATCTCTCTCACCCATTCAAATGAATGGGTGAGAGACTCCTGCAGGTTTCCGTCTCCTGCCTCTGTTTTAGGCAGGAAACGGAAACCTGGAGAACGGAGTTCACAACGCTGATGTGAACGAGCCCTTATAGCGATAGCAGGAAAAACTACTATGCTAAAAGTCACCACTAGAGGGTGTTTACCACTTATTCATATATGCGGTTCCTATTAACAGTAGGTAGCCAGAATTTTAAGCAGGAGATTTGGGGCTCTATAAATGATGTTGCAGCAGATAAAATAGTAACAGAACACTATAGGCCAATTTATCATGCATTGTGTGCCAGGTTTTTGGCGTACAAGGCATGAAAAGTCAGAATTTTTGTCATGTGTTTGTTTTGTTTTGTTGATTTGTGCCTGCCACTGCCTGCCACTTTTCAGCAAAGTAGGTGGAATGGGGCCGGATTCCAGGCAGACTGAGATGGGGACTCCTCTGCCCATCAGAAGACTGCCGTGAGTTACGCAAAAAATCTTTACTACTCCTGGCTTGGTGAGCCAAGGCCTTTTATTTCTGGCATATCTTATGCCAACACTCAAACAGATTCAGACCAATGAACAAAGTGCCAGTCTACTTAAAGCAGCTCCTATATATTCATAGGGATCACTCCCACTAAGGGACGCTCACTGCATACAGATATATACAAAAACAAGTAAGGCACCCGGATAGAAATGTCAAATTGCTGCAAAACTTGGCAAGTGGTTATGTCTCAGGCAGATATGTGAATGCTTACATGTGTGATATGACTAGACACTGACTTGCCACAAGAGGGCATTACAGTGCTTCCCCGATTCCCTATAAGAATGATCTTAGAAGTCACCTCACCCAGTGAACTTAGCCTCTCTGCTGCCTGAGGCTGACGATCAAAAGACACCCCGTCCCTGTAATGAGTCCGAGGGTGGGGGTGGGAGGGAGGTGTTGTTCATCTTTTGATCGTCCGCCTCAGACAGTGGGATGGAAGTGTTGCGGGTGCTAGCGGTAACATTACAATAAATACAATCCAATAATATTTTGTTCAGTAATACTCACAGGAGACGTCTGCCCACATTTCCCGTCTCTTCCCTTTGGACCGCCATGACCACTTCTTCCAGGTGTGAATTGACGCTGTAAAGTTTGAAACACAGACATCTTTGACTCCTCACTTCTCCATGCACCCAACCCCTATATATCCTATATTATGCCCCACAGTGGCACAATAGACTGTGGAGCATAATAGAGGTTACAGTTGCCCGCCCCACAGTTGCACACCCATGAACTATTATTATACTCGGGGGTCTGAAAAGACCCCTGAGTATAATAATTGGAGCCCCAGGGGAGGTGAGGCAACATAATAAACACTGTTACTCACCTTTCCGGGATCCAATGTTAATCCTAGCAGACTTCTGGCCTATATAGTAATGTCCAGACGTCACGTGGTCTGGGATATTACCATATAGGTTCAAAGCCTGTGATAGCAGTTACAGCCTGTTGCCATACAGGCCCAAAGCCTGTGCTAGCAGTAACAGGCTATTACTACTAGCACAGGCTTCGGGCCTATATGATAATATCCCAGACCACGTGACGTCTGGACATTACCATATAGGCCTTAAGCCTCCTAGGAGTAACATCGGATCCCGGAGAGGTAAGTAACAGTGTTCATTACTGTATATTCTCTCACCTCCCCTGGGGCTCCAATTATTATACTCGGGGGTCTGAAAAGACCCCCGAGTATAATAATAGCGGTAGTGGGATCGCAACCTGGCCCCGGGACTACTCACTGCCGACTACCGCGGCCTATAGTACAAGGGGAAGTGGAGGCAGCAGTGAGCAGGTCCAGGGAGGTTGGTAAATAGGTCGCTACCTGCTGGAGATACTCCAGCAGGTGGCGGCCTATTATAAAACAAAAAAAAGTTTTTATACTTACCGACCTCGATGCTGATGATGCTGCTACTGCTCCCCTGCCGCTGCCGCATCCTCTTCTCCTGGCAAACGTCTACGTATAAGCGTAGGCGGCGTGATGACACCGCCTAAGCTGATATGTAGACGTCTGAACCAGCACAAGGAGAGCGGCAGCTCTCCTGCGCTGGTTCAAAGAGAAAAAAATGTAAAAAAAAAAAAAAATCGCCTGGGCTGCCGCCCCACTCCGGTCCGCCATCCGAGGCGGTCTCCTCACCTCGCCTCATTAGAGGTGCGGCGCTGGCCTCACCCTCCTTCTTTTCATCATTGGATCCGCAAGGTGGAGCCTTCATGGATGCATGGACTCCGTGGATTCCCTTCCAGGGTTCGCAGTCATACCGAGACCTGATGGGCTGAGGCAATACTGCCGACCTTGTTCCTGTCTCCGGTGGCTCTGTCTGCGTCCATTTATGCTTCTACCGTTACCGTCAGACATTAATAACGGTAATGTGAATGTAGCCTAGCGTCGGTAGTGTCTGTTACTAGCATCCATTGCAAAATGTTGACAATGGACACTAACAGAAAAAATCGCAATTTTCAGAATGTGAACTGCTCTGCTTTTCAAACAGATAGTTATATCACACAAATACATGTATAAATATTATCTCCCATATCTCTGCTTTATATCAGCATCATCTTTTATTTTAAAGGGATTCTACCATTAAAAAACTTTTTTTTCCAGGTAACACGTCGGATTAGCCTTTAGAAAGGCTATTCGTCTCCTACCTTTGGAAGTGATTTCCGCCGCGCCGTTCGTTCGAAATACCGGTTTGTACCGGTATGCTAATTAGTTCTCTCGCAGCAATGGGGACGTCCCCCAGCGCAGGAGATGCGATGGGGGCGTCCCAATTGCTGCTCGAAAGCCAACTCCAGCGCCGCCTCTATCTTCTTCTGCATCCTCTCCTTCCTTCTTCAGCTTGACGTTGGACGCCTGCGCAGTACGCTCTGATTCGGGGGAACTTGCGGTGTCGGCACTATGGCCACGGGCATGCGCAGTACGCTCGACAAAGTTCGCCGAACAGAGCGTACTGCGCAGGCGTCCGACGTCAAGCCGAAGAAGGAAGGGGAGGATGCAGAAGAAGATAGAGGCGGTGCTGGAGTCGGTTTTCGAGCAGCAATGGGGACGCCCCCATCGCATCTCCTGCTCTGGGGGACGCCCCCATCGCTGCGAGATAACTAATTAGCGTACCGATACAAACCGGTATTTCGAACGAACGGCGCAGCGGAGATCACTTCCAAAGGTAGGAGACGAATAGCCTTTCTAAAGGCTATTCTGACGTGTTACCTAGAAAAAATAGTTTTTTAATGGTAGAATCCCTTTAATTTATTTTGGATGTTAAAGGCTTTGAAGTGTAACAGCGATTTTCCAGATTTACAAAAAAAATTTCCCAAACTAATTTTTTAGGGACCACTTCAGTTCAGAAGGGGATTATAAAGGCCTGTATAATAGAAACCCCCATAAATCACCCCATTTTCAAAACCGCACCCCTCAAATAATTCAAAATAGCATTTGGGAAGTTTGTTAACCCTTTAAGTATTTCACGGAAATTTAAACATTTAGACCTTTCATTTTTTTTTTATAATACATTCATATAGCCCTAAAATTAACACATTCAAAAAGGGTTAAAGGAAAAAATTGCATCTCACATTTTGTTATGCAATTTCTCCGGAGCACAGAAATACCCCACATGTGGGTGTAAACTGATTTTTGGGCACACAGCAGCACATGGAAGGGAAGGAGTGACACTGGACGTTTGAAAAGCAGATTTTGTTGGAATAATTTTCAGGCACCATATCTCATTTGCAGAGCCCCTAGAGTATCAATACAAAGGAAACCCCCCAAAAAGGATCCCATTTTGGAAACTACATCCCTCACAGAATTCATCAAGGGGTACAGTGAGCATTTAGACCCCACAGACTTTTCACAGATTTTCTTAACATTGGGATGTGTAAATGAAAAATTACTAAAATGTCACTTTATCCCCAAAGTTTTACTTTTCACAAGGGGTTAAAAGAGAAAAAGCCCCCACAGATTGTTACACAATTTCTCCTGAACATGGCATGGCCCCATATGTGGTCGGAATCTAATGTATGGGAACATGGAGGGGCTTGGAATGGAACGAGTGCTCTTTGGTTTTTGGAGAGGAAATTTTGCTGGAATAGTTTACAGGTGCCCAAAAGTGATCCCATTTTGTAAACTGTACCCCTCAAAAAATTTATCAGGGGTCTAATGAGCATTAGTATCCCAGACATGACTGCACAGTGGATGGTGGAGCGTGAATATATAAGCTGTGCAGAGTGCATTGGCAACACCAAATTCCCCACTATATCCCCAGTAGCTCCTAAGATTGAGGGGTCACTTTGGGGGTCAGTTCTGATAAATTTTCCACTGTAAGCTCTAAATCTGGGGTGTCTGCTGATATACGCTTATACATTCCCTTCCTGCCGCAGCCAGTTGTGTTCTAATGATTTGGTGATTTTTTGGGGGGATTTTTGTCTTTACATTGTACAAGCTATATTTGTTTTATTTTTCTGGTGATGTGGCCATATAATGGTTTGTTTTTTGCGGGATGAAATGTATTTTGTAATGACAACATTTCTGGGTGCCTATAAACTATAGAATAAATTTTATTAACTCTTTCTTCGTGGATTAAAAATCTCCCCAGCAATTCTGGTATTGCTTTTTAACTTTTAATTTTTTTTCCACCCAGCATAGCGTATAAGTAACATGTGACCTTTATTCTGTGGGTCAATACGATTATGGCGATACCTCATTTATATTGTTTTTTTTATGCGTTACTAGTTTTGCAGAACAAAAAACAATTTGGGTAAAGAAATCAATGATTTTTGCATCGCCATCTTCTGAGATGTGTATCATTTCTGGAAATTAAATCACTGTATCATTCAAGGGTTTAAAATTACTTTCTACATTACTTGATAAATCCCTGCAGGGGTGTAGTTTCCCAGTGGGGTCCTATGTCTGCAAATTCCACTTTACTGGCAATTCAGGGGCTCTGCAAAAGTGACGTCCAAAAAACCAAACTGTGCTCCAAAATCCAAAATAGCTCCTTTCCTTCTGTGCCCAAACAGCCGTTTATACCCACATAAAGGCATTGTTAAGTATATTATTCTTTTTCTCTGAGCCCTGCTGTGTGCCCAAGCAACAGTTGATGCCTACATATACAACTTTTTTACGAGTGCATGTCTCCGATGACACAAAGTGGGCACAACATATTGGGCACTGAATTGGCATATTTATTAAAAAATGTTAATTGTCACTTTGTATATTAATTATAGGGAGGCACTCTTAGACTCAAAAATGATAATACCTCTTGAGAAATTCCTTGAGGGATGTAGTTTCTGAAATGGGACTTTGGGGTTTTTCCATTGTACTGGTACTTTAGGGGCTCTGCAAATGCGACATGGCACCTGAAAACTATTCCAGCAAATTCTGCCTTCCGAAAAGCCACATAGCGCTCTTTCCATTTTGAGCCCCACCATGTTCCCATACAGCGGTTTATGACTACATTTGGGATATTCTTATGTTCAGGACAAGTTGTGTAACAAACTGTTGTGTGTTTTTTCTTCTTTAACCACTTGTAGAAATGAAAAATTTGGGGATAAACTGACAATTTATTGGAAAAAAAAGTAATTTTTCAGTTTTATGTCCCAATGCTAATAAAATCTGAGAAACAGCTATACCCCTTGATAAATCTTGTGAGGGTGTATTTTCCAAAATGGGGTCACGTTTGGGGTTTCAATTGTATTGGTACTCTAGGGACTCTGTAAATATGACATAGCACCCGAAAACTATTCCAGCAAAATCTGCTTTTCAAACACCCAGCTCCTTCTCTTTCGCACACTGTCGTGTGTCCAAAAATCAGTTTACACCCACATGTGGGGTATTTCTGTCTGCAGGAGAAATTTTGTAACAAACTGTGAGACACTTTTTCTCCTTTAACCCTTTGTGTATGTGTTACTTATCGGGAGAAATGAATGTATTATTGAAAAAAACGAAAAGTCAAAATTTCTCCTCCACATTGTTTTAATTACCATGAAATGCTTAAAGGGTTAACAAACTTTCCAAATGCTGTTTTGAATTACTTGAGGGGTGCAGTTTTGAAAATGGGATGATTTATGTGCATTTCTAATGTACAGGCCTTTATATTCCCCTCAGAACTGAAGTAGACCCTACAAAAATTAGTTTGAGAAATTTTATTGTAAATCTGAAAATCGCTGTTTGTAAACCTTCTATCATCCAATATAAATTAAAGTGCGATTAAAAAATGATACCGATATAAAGCAGAAACATGGTAGATAATATTTATTCATTTATTTGTGCGATATGACCATCAATCTTAAAAACAGAGCATTTCACATTTTGAAAATTAAATTTCTTTACAAATTTCCATTAAATTTCCCCTTTTCTTTTATAAATATATACAAAATATAGATCGTTTTTAGCACTAACATGAAGTATAATGTGTCATGAAAAAAAAACCTCTCAAAATCACTTGTGTAAGTTAAAGTGTCTTACAGTTATTGCCATATAAAGTGACACGTCAGTTTTAAAAAATGAGGCCTGGTCCTTAAAGTACTTTTAGGCTTGGTCCTCAATAGGTTAAACTCAACTACAGGTATAAATTCCTATGCAGCTAGCGCCCACTAGTGGAAAAAGATGGCTGAATCAGAGATTTGTGAAGTTTTGTGTAGAAAAGCTACTAAATTTGCCATAGCAATGTGGCAGATTTATTGTGATGGTATTTTTTAAAGTCATTTTTCAAATTTGGATTTTTTTTAGTAGGTTTTTATCCAACAAATTTATCTACAGGTTTCAAACTGGATCATAAATGTATTGCATGTCTTCTAGGAGGAGGGCTCCAGAGTTCACAATGGAGTTTTAGTGTATTTTTAAATCCAATATAAGAGGACCACCTCCACCAATTCCAACTCTTTGTATCCTTCAGTAGGTGCTGCCTCCTGATTCTGGTGCAGTTGGAATTTTTTCTGTAGTCCTCACCAATCCTGAGTAATAATTTCTGTTAGTTTCAGTAACCAATATGCTAATTTGGCTCAGCAGTCTGATGGGAGGTACTAGGAGTCCGGGACCACCCACCTGACAGTAACGAGCTATTAACATACTGGTTACTGAAACTGCAGGAATGGTAGGGACAAGAAAAAATCCACCTCTGCCTGAATTAAAATAGCAGCAAAGGATTGGATTTGGTGGAGCTGGTGAAATGTTCACTTCAGTTTCAAAGGTATTTATTCACTGAAAACACAAATACAAAGGAAATAAAGTAACACAAAATAATAATAAGACTTACAGAATCAAAGAATATGGGGACAACATGGTGGCTTAGTGGTTAGCATTGCAGCCTTGCAGCACTGGAGCTCTGGGTTTGAATCCCGCCAGGAACAACATCTGCAAGGAGTTTGTATGTTCTCTCCATGTTTGCGTGGATTTCCTCCCATTCTACAAAGACATACTGATTTGGGGGGGGAAAGAATAAAAATATGATAGTAACACTGTCAATATGTATGAAGAATCAGAGGTAGGAATACATTGCAAACTAAATGTAATATGTTTATCATAAAAATGCCTGGTACAATGATAAGAGGAATCGTAGGGTTAAAAAAAGGTATGTAACCAGTAGTGAACCAGGTACGGAGTGGGGACAGCGCTGTAGCTAGTTAAAAGAATGGAAAAGCCAGGGCTGTATGACTACATCAAGAGTTTATAATTGAAGACAATGGGACAAGCCTGGGATGTTAGCCCTATTGACCCAAAGAGACCACACTTTATTGAAATGTGATGGACTGTCAGAAATGACAGCATTAGTCTTCTCACAGGGCATAATGGAATCAACTTGTCTTGTGACCTCACATATGGAGAGTCTTGGTGTTCTCCACTTGGAAGCCACCTGCATTCTTTTCATGTCCCCCCACTCCCCAGGTTGCCACCACAGTGTCATGTATGGCCAACCCCAAGGTTTCCTCCATAGTTTCATGTCCCCCTTCAATTGCCCCCACTGTATATTTCAAAGAATTAAAAAAAAAATAATTAATACTTACCTTTCCACATCCCACTGGATTCTGCCATTTCTAAGCTGGTGACACCAGAGAGCAGCACACTAAAGGAGTGACTGAGGTAACAGTGAAACATGGAGGAGGTTCCTTGTAAGTTTGGGGTTGCAGTTCAGCAAATGGAGTTAGGAATTTGGTCGGGATTAATGGTGTTCTCAGTGGTGGAAAATAGGCAGATACTTATCCATCGTGCACATTAGGGAGGCGTCTGACAGGACATTTACACACACACACACATTTTTTCCCCACACCATTCACCACATGATTTAAATAACATATTACATTTATTCAAGTTGTCATATTTGTGTCAATATCATAATGTATTTATCTTTGTTCGGGCCGCTACACTTATATGTGTATTTTAATATAAACACTTTAATAAAAGATAAAACAAAACTTTATTTCACTTTACATCATAATACAATTTTTGGAGTGCTAATATAATGTTTTTGTATACTCAGACCACACATTGTACACTGACACACTGACTGCTGCTCTGAATTGTACAAGTTCAGAATCCAACTTGCTCTACTGTATATTTCATAAGTGCTACCTGAAAAACTAGGTAGGTATTGCCTCATTGGTTTCAGTGGGTTCATGTGCAGTCAGATTTGGTTTGCATAATTACCATTACATTAGGATGACACTTTGTTGTCATTAGGTATTTATCTATGGCAGTCCTGGAACACGTCTTTATTATTCTCCTGACCACCATTGGTGCCCATGGATCATGCTGCAAAACACAAAGAGTAGGCTCCTTCTACTGAATTTCATAAAAGCTGCAGTCAGAATCGATTGTGACATTTATAAGGAATCTGTAAGGGCGATCCGGGACACTAAACCATGCACAGGTCCTAATGGACTGGGGTTTAGTGTTGTAAAGCTATATGTGGCCACACTAGAAATAAAAAAAAGGTTTATACTCACCAATCGGTCCCCACATCGGTGCAGTTCTTCACTGAAACCAGTGGAGTACACCTCAGCTTCAGTGCGCATGCGCAGATATTGCTGTACATCCTCGGCTTCATTGAAGACTGTGCAGGCACTAGAAGCACCAAAGATGAGTCCAATGAGATTCATCTCTAGGTATGTATAAAGGTTGATTTTGTAAATGGCGACACCGATCGCTTTTACAGCCTGGGCGATTTAGGACAATAAACCCCATATGGTCCTGTGGGTGGTTTAGTGTTCCATTTTTATTCTTTGCATTTTCATTTGTAATTCCCTTCATGCTAAAAGCCATAACCATTGTTTCCATTCACAAAGCCATATATTCGGCTTGTATCAGGCTTGTATTTTGCTTGACAAAGTGTACTTCATAACGGTACCATTTAATATTTTGTACAACGTATGGGTCGTGTTATTTTTATTTTATCTCATTTTACTTACTTATAAGCATATTCCACAGCATGTTACAGATGTGTTGCAGCAAACATGACATATTACCTATATTCTGCAGGTGGCATGATCATGGTGGAACCAAATTATACAGTTTTTCCTATGTTTTAATTACTTTTATAAAATTCTAAAACTTTGATAAAAAATAAAAAATTGAGTCTCCATATTCTGACATCCTTTTTTTCCATGTATTTCCATGTACATATATATATTTTTTTTTGGTTGTAGGTCATAGTTTCTTTTTATACCAGTTTGGAAATCCTTTGAATTTAGCGTTTTTGGAAGGTGGAAAAAATGTGTTTTTGATTTTTTTCACTACAGCATTTACCATATGGGATAAGTATTGTTATATGTTTATAGTTCAGGAATTTTCAGACATGGATTCCTAATGAGTTTATGGTTGTTTTTGCTTATTTTATATGTGATCTTGGTACAGATAAGATTTATTATTATTATTATTATTATTATTTTTTTTTTTACATTTATTATTAGATGCCCCTGGGGGACTAGAATCTAGTGATATGAACAACCATGTAATATAGTGCAATACTAATGTACTGCAGTATATTGCACAACCAATGAACCTGTATTACACAATGTGTAATGCTAGGGAGCCTCGCTGTACATCACCACTGGGCACCTTTGGTGAACGTGCTGACACAGTTTCAGAACCCGAGCAAGGATAACTGTACTTCAAGATGTCAAACTACCTTGTAACAATGACATACAGTTACATATAGGTGCATAGGTGCTAGAAGCGGTTATAGGGTCAGACATTGGCTATATAGGTTAGCTATCTTCACTAGGTAGGACAACAGAGAGAACTTTCTTACTTTTGGATCTGCTTATGCTGATAATGAATGAGTTAAAGGGGCTCTATCACTGGGAAAAGTCATTTTTAACTAACCACATCCTTGCATAGGCTTTAGAAAGGCTATCCCACACCTACCTTTAGTATGTAGATTGCCTCAGTGGTTTCTGAATAAGTCTTTTTTTTTATTCATATGCTAATTAGCTTCCAGCCAGCTCAGGAAGTTCCCAGCAGCACTCGTCTCTGATATTATCTCCTATGTGTGTGCAAACAGGAAGCTGAGTCATCATCATCATCAGTAGCAGCAGCCTGTGCTGTGCTCATAGGAAACAACAGGAGAGGAGTGCACAATGTATCGTGCACCAGTCTAATTAGCATATGTATAAAAATTGACTTATTCAGAAACCACTGAGGCAATCTACATACTAAAGGTAGGTGTGGAATAGACTTTCTAAAGCTTATGCAAGGATGTGATTAGCTAAAAATGACTTTTCCTAGTGATAGAGCCCCTTTAAAATATTGCAACATGTTTGTTTGTTTTTCTCACAAGCCTACAAACTACTGTAGTGGCAAACAAGATTAGGAAGTTGTCCTTAAGTAACTAGATGAAAATGGTTTCATGCATTATAACTTTATAATTTTATAATTTTGTTTAATTTCTCTGCTATGTTTACCAAAAACTTTAATTAGAAGCAGCTTTAAAAAAACTTCCTAAGGCCGGGGCCCCACAGACCGAAAATGCTGTGATTTGCCCACAGCAGAAACGCCACGGGAACGCCACTGGCGTTTTACAGTACAGGCAAAGTGGATGAGATTCAAGCGAATCTCATTTGCACTTTGTGGTAAAAACCATGGCACGGACACACCACGATTTCCAAAACCAGCACGGTTTTGCAAATTGCAGCGTGTCAATTATAACTTCGGAAATGCCAGCAGCTTCCCCATAGATATAATAGTAACAGAAAGTCTGAGAAGGAAAACTCTACAAACTTTCTGTTTAAAGCGCTGCAGGAAGAACCGCAATGCATCCGCGTTTTTTCCTGCAGGGCTTTTTGGCTGCGGGTTGTCCCGTGGGGCCCCATGTTGCAGAAACCCAGCTTTTTTTGTTGCAGATTTTGCTGTGGTTTTTGGAGCCAAAGCCAAAAATGGCTACAAAAGGAATGAGAAATTTCTAGGAAGTTCTTATATTTCTCCCTTCTGCTCAGTCAACTTCTGGCTTTGGCTTAAAAAAACACCAGCAAAATCTGCAACAAAAACAGCTGCGTTTCCTCAACGTGGGGCCTTGGACTAAAAGTGCAGTTCATACAATGATACAGTCCTGAGAGACCTCAGAATTGGAGAGATATGACATAAACTAGTGATCCTAAAACTAATATTTTTCTGACATTGTAAAACTCTACAGTCAGAGTTTGCATTTAGCTGTACAATGATGATAGAAAGCAGTGCAGAAAGTGTAGTTGTCAGATAAGTACTTTACAAGTTATTATTTGTGCTACAAAAGTGAAATCTGAACTCTCCTTAGTTGGTATTGGCATCTGCACCAATGCCAGTCTTTATAGATGAACAGTCTTTTACAAAACTAGATGAACACAGTTTCACTATTAAAGGACAAGTAGACTTATCACTTTACTGCCATCTAGGGTAATGAAATGGAAATACAGTTCTCCAAAAGAAGAGAGATGTGGTGCCAAACGCCAGCCCTCTTAGCCCATTGAGCAAGCCATTGTTACTAATGAAAGCTTATTCAGCCCTTTTATATTATACTAGAGGGACCCGGCTTCGCACAGGCATATTACATTTTGTGTTTGTGTAGTGGCCCCATAAGAAATGCCCAATTTTGCACTGGTGTATTTTGTATGTGGTTTGTGTGTATGTCCATAAGCGTCATGTGATTATGTGTATCTCATTTTGGATATCAGTGAAAAACCTGTGAACAGTTGTTATGGATACCTGGAGTAAAGCTGTATCTAATCCTTCCCCGTGTAGTACTGTGTTTAGACGCAAGTATCTAATCCTTGTTGGTGTGGTACTGTGTGCAGATGCACATATCTAATCCTCCAGCGTGTAGTACTGTGTGCAGATGTGTGTATCTAATCCTCCCCGTGTGGCATTGTGTGAAGAGGCAAGTATCTAATCCTCCGGTAAGTGAAACTGTGTGCAGACGTGCATATCTAATCTTACGGCATGTGGTACTATGTGCAGACGCGCGTATCTAATCCTCTGGCGTGAGGTACTGTGTGCAGATGTGTGTATCTAATCCTCCCCTGTGTGGTACTGTATGCTGAGACGCGTATCTAATTATGTAACATGTGGTACTGTGTGCAGAGGCATGTATCTAATCCTCCAAAGTGTGGTACTGTGTTCAAATGCACGTATCTAATCCTCCCCTGTGTGGTATTGTGTGAAGAGGCGCGTATCTAATCCTACGGCGTGTAGAACTGTGTGTAGATGCACGTATCTAATCCTACAGCATGTGGTACTGTATGCAGACGCGTGTATCTAATCCTATGGCGTGTACAACTGTGTGAAGATGTGCGTATCTAATCGTCTGGCATGTGGAACTGTAAGCAGACACGCGTATCTAATCCTACGGCATGTGGTACTGTGTGCAGACGTGCTTATCTAATCCTCTGATGTGTGGAACTGTGTGCAGATGCGCGTATCTAATCCTACGGCATGTCGTACTGTGTGCTTATGTGTGTATCTAATCCTCTGGCGTGTGGTACTGTGTTCTGAGAAGCGTATCTAATTCTCTGGCTTGTGGTACTGTGTGCAGAGGCATGTATCTAATCCTCCAAAGTGTGGTACTGTGTGCAGACACGTATCTAATCCTCCCCTGTGTGGTATTCTGTGAAGAGGCGCGTAGCTAATCCTACGGCGTGTGGAATTGTGTGTAGACGCGCGTATCTAATCCTACGGCATGTGATACTATGTGCAGATGCGTGTATCTAATCCTCTGGCGTGTGGTACTGTGTGCAGACGTGCATATCTAATCCTCCCCGTGTGGTACTGTGTGCTTAGACACGTATCTAATTCTCTGGCTTGTGGTACTGTGTGCAGAGGCATGTATCTAATCCTCCAAAGTTTGGTACTGTGTGCTGAGACGCGTATCTAATTCTCTGGCTTGTGGTACTGTGTGCAGAGGCATGTATCTAATCCTCCAAAGTTTGGTACTGTGTGCAGACACACGTATCTAATCCTCCCCTGTGTGGTATTGTGTGAAGAGGCGCGTATCTAATCCTACGGCATGTGGAACTTTGTGTAGATGCACGTATCTAATCGTACGGCATGTGGTACTGTGTGCAGATGTGCATATCTTATGCTCTGGTGTGTGGAACTGTGTGCAGATGCGTGTATCCAATCCTTTGGCATGTGGTACTGTGTGCAGACGCATGTATCCAATCCCCCGGCGTGTGGTACTTTGTGCTGACGCGTGTATCTAATCCTTCGGCATGTGGAACTGTGTGCAGAAGCGCGTATTTAATCCTCTGGTTTGTGGGACTGTGTGCAGACGCGTGTATCTAATCTTCTAGCGTGTGATACTGTGTGCTGATCTGTGTATCTAATCCTCTGATGCGTGTATCTCAGTTTGGATATCAGTGTTTTATTGTGCATGTGGAGTGACCGTGTGTATTGCAGTTGGAACATGAGTGAAAGACTTGCAGGTTTGTATTGGCTAAGGGGGGGCATTGTGTTTGGAATGCTGTATCTCAGCAACGGTACGTCCGAGCGAGTTGGAGTCTCGTCTTAAACCTTCCCGGATACCTGAAGTATCTCTGTACCAAATTTGGTGAAGATCAGTCCAGTCGTTTGGTTCGCATTAGAGAACAGACAGACGGACAGACAGATAGACAGACAGAAATTCATTTTTATAATATAGAGAGAAAGGTGAAAGTTTGTGAGTTTGGATGTTTGTGGGTTTGTGTGTTTGGATGTTTGTTCCTCAATCACAGCCAAACGGCTGAATGGATTTTGGGGAAATTACACACACACACACACACACACACACATATTTGCCAGGAAAAGTTAGTAGGCTACTTTAAATGTGGGTCACTCACCCCAAATCGCCACCGTGACCCTCCAAACAATCCTCCGGCTCGGCTGCAGCAGCTGGCATTCTGCCAGCGCTGGTCTGTGCACGCACCACCTATTGGTGCATGGCAGGCTATGGGCGGGCTCTGGAGCCAGGGCTGCGGCACCATAGGTTGGGGCTGAAGGTGGACGTTCCGATTCAGCAGGGAAACACTGAGGAAGATGGCGGAAGCCCACATGGTCCCGGCGCCGCAGCTGTCCCAGCCCACCTACACAGCTCTCGGACAGAGGAGGCTGCTGCACCCGACATACCACAGGTAAGTGCAGCGGGTACAGGGGATTGGGGTGTCCCGGGGGGGGGAGCAACCACATTCCCCAGCTTCATGTCCCCCCCCCCCTTCATTGGCCCCAGTGTAGTTGGACTCACCTTGCCACACTCCCCCGACGCTCTCTCCGCTCGCTCGCTGAACATAGGTGTCCGGCAGCTGGCTGCGTATGGCAGGTACCCTGCAATACAGGCGCCGGTATTCGGCAATGCACTGTATGATACCGGCGCCTGGATTGCAGTCTACCTGCCTAGGCTGCAATACAAGCGCACGCCTGACAGGCCAGGGAGGCAGAGCGAGGCTCCGGCTGTCATAGCAACCTGACGCCCTCGCTCTGCCTCCTATACGCCACACGCAGCCAGCCGCCCGACACTGATGTGCAGCAAGCGAGCGGAGAGAGCAGCGGTGGAGCGTGGCAAGGTGAGTTCAACTACACTGGGGACGATGTGGGGGGGGGGCTGAGGCTGGGAGCAGAAATGGGGGGACAAGAAACTGGGGGAAGATGAAGGGGGACAAGCACCTGGAGGCAGAGATGGGGGGGACAACAAACTGGAGGCAGAGATAGGGGGCAACAAACTGGGGGCAGAGATGAGGGGGAACAAGAAACTGGGGTCAGATGAAAGGGGGACAAGAAACTGGGGCAGAGATTGGGGGACAAGCAACTGGAGGCAGAGATGGGGGGACAAGAAACTGGGGGCCGATGAAAGGGGGGACAAGAAACTGGGGGCAGAGATATTGGGACAAGAAACTGGGGTCAGATGAAGGGAGGGACAAGAAACTGGGGGCAGAGATGGGGGGACAAGAAACTTGGGGCAGAGATAGGGGGACAAGAAACGGGGCAGATGAAAGGGGGACATAAAACTGGGGGCAGAGATGGGGGGACAAGAAACTGGGGGCAGAGATGGGAGGACAATAAACTGGAGGCAGAGATAGGGGGGACAAGAAACTGGGGGCAGACATGGGAGAACAAGAAATATAAGCAGTTCAGCGCCACCGCCAACCCCTGGACGAAGTCGCGGGTAACTGCTAGTTGTCCATAAACTGAAGGCATACAGCAGTGCCTATACAAGTACACCATGATGAAAATTATATATATATATATATATATATATATATATATATATATATATATGTAAAACAAGTGACCTGATATTTAATGAAAACTGAATAGTTTCAGAATAACAATTATTATAAAGTTTCCACATACCATATGTTTTATTTCTTTTTATTTCCTCTTAAATGGCAACAAGCCTTTGTATATTCAGCAAGCATGTACTATACGCCATGCTATGCTACATCAATTCTATATACTGTTTAGTAATTGAACAATCACATGTATCCGATTTAATTAGAAGAACACAGTATAGCAAATATTCCAGATTCTGGGTCTACATATCCGCATACTTTGAATTTATAAATCATTTTAGGCTAAGGCCCCACGGGATGTCCTGCAGAAAAAAAAGTACTCACAGTCTTCCCGCAGGTTTCCTCTGTGGACTTTCTGTTTCGATTATATCTATGGGGAAACCGCCGGCGTTTCCGTAGGTATAATGGACATGCTGCAATGTCCAAAACCATGCAGATTTTGGAAATCGCGGCATGTCCGCACTGCAGTTTTTAACGCAAAGTGGGCATGGGATTCGCTAGAACCCCATTCACTTTGCCCCAACTGTAAATCACAGTGTCTCTGTCCTGTGGGGCCTCGGCCTTACAAAAAATGATACAGAAACTGGCCTGTCTGTTTCTGCCGTTCTCTGCCGGAGATAGTTGTGTTTTATGCTTTATCTGTCTCCTGCAATCCCATAAGAATTGAGCAGCAGTGACTCAGGCAAGGCATCTCATTCTTGTGATTTGTGGTGTTCCTGTCATTGGCTCCCATGATCTGTAAACCTTGACTTGTGGGCATAGCCTTTCGAAAGAGACAGGAGAAGTGCAGGGTTTCTTTGTATAGATAAATGCAGAAACCTGCAGGCATTATATATACCATTTTTAAGCCCTAAACGCCTTGGGTAAAGCTGGAATAATAAATGCGTTAGTCTTTCCTGTATTAGGGGGTCTTTCCCTCATGTTTCATGGAAGGTCTCCCTTTACTGGCCTTGCCAATGCTGAAATAAGAGACTGCATTTCTGAAACTTTCTGGGAGGAAGAGAGATATCTAATGCAGTCAGCAGGTGGCAGCATCACAAGAATATGGGCTTCTTGTCATTGAGGTCACTGACTGTCAGATTAATATTACAATAACAGTCCATTAAAATAAATTGTAAAACAAAAAAGGGCTAAAAACTTCAATTGAATCAATGTAAATTGTTTCTTTCAAATACAACCTGGAAAGCTCCAGTAAAGTGTACACACTATGACATGCAGCAATGCAGAATACGCTGCCGCATTGCACAATTTGTCCTTCCACTGATCCATGCAGAAATTATAGCATCAGCCCATAGCATTCTATGGGCACCATATTGCGCTTTCCAAAACCGATGTGGTTTTGGAAATCACAGTATGTCAATTATACCTACGCTTTGCCTATAGGTATAATGGAAGCAGAAAGTCCACAGAGCAAACCACTGCAGACTTTCTGTGAAAAGCGCTGCAGCGAAAAACAGGATGCAATTCCACCCTGGTTCTTCCTGCAGTGCCTTTTTGCTATGGCCTGCTATGTGGGGCCTTAGGGAGCCTTCATATGTAGTTTACGCTCCGCTCATACTGAACGTAAACTCGTTCAGAGTGAGCGGCATTAAAACAGATCCCATTGATTTCTATGGGTGCCGGCATACGCACGCTACCCATTGAGATCAATGGAAGGCTTTTTTACCTATTGCTTTCAATGTGATGCGTATCACATTGAAAGCAATAGGTACAAAAGCTTCCCATTGATTTCAATGGGCAGCGTGCATATGCCGGCACCCATAGAAATCAATGGGATCTTTTTTAACGCCGCTCACTCTGAACGAGTTTTACGTAAAGAGTGATCGAGCGTTTACTCCGTGTGAAGGCTCCCTTAGTCTAAATAACATTGACATAGCTTAATGATATTAATTATTATAATTATGACAAAATACATGCAAATTTATGCAGTTTTTGGCGGACATCCTAAGGTTGGGGCTCCACATTGTGGAAAAGCAGTTTTTTGTTGTTGCAGATTTTACTGCATTTTTTGAACAAAACCCAAGTGTGACTACAAGAGGATTGAAAATATACAATTCTTCTTATCTCTTCCACTGTTTCCACTCCTGGTTTGGGCTCAAAAAGAATCTGCAAATCAGAATCTACAATAATAAAAAAAAAAAGATGCTTTTCTTCAATGTGGAATATTCTTAATTCACAATGTGGAATTCTCAGACTTAAATGAAAAAAATTGTCACTCCTTGTTTTTGCTCCAAGCAATGCCCCAGAAACTGTACTGTGACTAGGGCATGTACCAGACTTCAAATTCCAAATAATTCCATAAAATCTATGTTTTTTCCCCTCCAGTATTTGCAGGTAGTCAGTTTAGTACGTATGACTGTGTGACTGTTTTCACTATAACACTAGAGGGTGACAACCAAACTGGAATATTTAGAATTTTGTAAGATTTACAGCACCTGTTCACACTTTGGGTCAGTGAAACTGGTAAGACTGCATTTCTAAGACATTAACCCAAGTAACTTATGTCCAGCATGTAGTAATTACGACTGGTCAAGTCATGTTGTGGCTATCACTATGGACAATGCAAACAAGTCATTGAGAATGTACAGTAAATCTTACGTAGTTCCATTATTTACCAACACATTCAAGTCTCTAGGACTCGAAACTCATAGTGAAACAGACGAAACATCACTGGGACCTAAACTATTGGGTAACATGGTATTTGACATTTTGTTGCTATTGATAAAACGCCAATGCAGCCTAAAGCTGTTTGACAACTTGGTCTTAGGCTTTGTTTACACGTCTCAATAATAGAAAATGGAAGTACTCTCAATTTAAAGCTGTATTTTAAAGACTACAGTTTAGGGTCCATGTGAAATATGTCCGGATGGCACGTGGATGAAATCCAAGTTGTGGATGGAGCAATGCCTAGGTCAGGGGTAGCAAACCTCTAAGTCTATTCCAAGACTTATGAGGATCATTTCCAGCACCTACCCGAGATCTTCCAGGTATTAATCCAGCATGAACTCAAAGTGAAACCACCCAAATGCCACTTGCTGTTTGTCCAACATCCCCTGGGCCACACCAACTCCAACCCCACAATGGTGTTCACCAAGGCCCCAGATGATGGGGATGGACTTGACAGCACTGCTGGATAGAGCGGTATGGGTCGGGAAACGCCAGACACACAGCGCGCCACAAATCACAGCAGAAACAGAAACTGGGAGCTCTTACCAATAGATGTCTTGGATAGCGGTAGAGGTCCAAGGAATAAGAAGGCTGCGGTGGGTAGTCAGCAGGTGGCAGTAGAGAGTCAAGCATAGTCATACGGTCCGGGCCCAGCATATACAGATATCATATAATGCTAGGCCCTTAAATATGTATAGCAGTCAGGGGAACCTGGCTTTCCCCAATCGCTATCACATACTGCAGGTCCCGGACATCTCCAGTGGTCCCTGTACCACTCTGGATATGTCACCCACTACATGACTTCAATAGCTTATTAAAAAAAGGGGTGGGGGTCCAGCAGGGCTTATTAAAGGCATGGGCCATTTGGGGGATTCACCAGTGGGTCAGTCCGACCCTGAACATGTCCTATAGTCTGGTCCGTCATACTTTCAAAGACTCTCTGCCCACATACCTGACTTCACATCAGCAGACGAGAAGAGGAAACTCTACATCCTACTGTGAGAAGAGGAGTCTACTGTGGAGATCGCTGCCCAATACGTGTCCACTTGCCACCAACTAAGGGGAAGATGAGACCACAAAGACTATTATACCCCAAATCACCCACCCCACCTCCCATATCCACCATCCTCCCCCCCAACCCCAACTCTCCCCCCCCCCCCCCACTTTACTTGCTTTGGCAATGCCAAATATCTATTCGGACGTGCCAATAAAGCTTCTTTGATTCTTGATTCTATTATTCCATACTGTACTGCCTGCCATTCATGTTGCCACAGCTACCACAGCCATCGCTCATCTAGACATGTCCTGTGATCTGGTCCATTACATCCTACTATACCACGCTGTTGGTGAAACATGTCATACAATACACAATAATACACAGAAAAGACAAATACAGAAGTAGCAGAGATAACCTGAAGTTCTGTAATTGGTTAAACTGCTATAGTATGATATCTTATCACAGAGGACAACAAAAAAACAATGGAAAGCCACTGAAAAAGTAACCAATTGCGGACGTTTGGGTTAACTCTGCTACATCTGAATATAAAACAAATATATTGGCCTATCTTAGGTAAGGAGTGGACCTAACAAAGTAACCAACCTAAGGCCGTTATGTTGAAGGGGGTGGCTTATAAAACTATACAATCAGGAGTGGCCATTGGCACAATAGACTTGTATAAACTTACCCTCATTCACTATATACAGTCTGTAAACATGTGATGTGCTGCCAATATTATTACTACTGAGTGTGAATGTGATTGATGGTTGCATTGCTTGTAGGCCTGGTGACTCAACATTGTAAAATTACTAAATTTGGGGATGCTTTTATGATTTTTTGGTCATGCATTGCAGCATTTGGAATATAAATTAGTATAGAGTTAGATGATCTTTGGTTTCTAGTTTACAGGGGGTCTTTCCCTTGTCTCAGAGAGATTACACTTATCACCATGATAGGTGGGAAGCACTTGTGTTTACAGATATTCTTTGATAGTTGAAGAAACTTAAGTTCAGCAGAGTTTGAGTTGGGGGCTGGGGGGCAGGTGTAGACCAAAACAATGTATGGTCCAAGCTCCCTGCAAGGTGATAGTCTAAAGCAGAAGGTGCCTGCTGGTTATCTAAACAATGATAAGAATTAACATAGAGATAATAATCAGCTCTTTGTGTCCATCTGCCATATTAAACCATCTTAATAATGAAGACGAATATTGTTTATGGACCATTCTCTTCGATACAAAACCTAGGCTTGTTGCTGGGTTAACATCTGGAGACTGCGGTGCCATTTTAAAGCCATACACATTAATTTAGTATTGGTGGAAGCCACCATCAAATATGTATGGAAGCCTCCCAATGTCAGGGGAGATAAGGATCAGCTCTTCTAGATTGATCCCTATTCTCATGGAGACAAACCCCTGCCAGAGCTGTCTCCCTAATCAGAACACATGCACACTCAGCCAAGCTGAGAATGTATGCGTATAATAATGGTGTGGAGTCAGCAAATAACTATCTAAGGGTGCATGCACACTACGTAACGCCGGGCGTGTATGAGAGCCGTACACGCCGGCGTTACAGCAGGGCTGCCGAACACTTCCCATTCACTTCAATGGGAGCGCTCGTAACAGCGGCGTTTACGAGCGCTCCCATTGAAGTGAATGGGAAGTGTTCGGCAGCCCTGCTGTAACGCCGGCATGTACGGCTCTCATACACGCCCGGCGTTACGTAGTGTGCATGCACCCTAATGTGAATGGCCGGCCTAAAACTTACTGTTCCAACAATCACTTCTGTTTGCATTTCAATGTCCGTTTGGAGTTATTGTTTTACTAAAAGCTCCAAAAAACAAAAACAAAAAAATAAAAACCTATTTCTTAAAGGTTCATAAATTTTCACAAAAGGTTTGAAAAATGGGCTGGGCAGTCTTTTCTCTGACAATATAACCCTTTATACATGGGGTCCTATCTGGTTTTCTGCTGCTAATAACATTATTGTTGCAGCACATTTTATATTTCTCTTTAGAGCTGAGAGTGTACAGTAAAGATCAGTCTGCCCCCTCCCATATCCATTACTATTATTATTGGCTCTGCATGTAATTCTGCCAGGACTGAAAGTCATAAACAGTCATACATACCAAACATTGGTACCAATAAACATGACCAGTGTATCGCCAAGTCGCATCTCTATTGTCCTTTACCTAGAATAAATACTCAACACACAAGGAATGGATTAAATGGCCACAGCAGCCTTTTATTAATACATAACAAACATAAATAACCATTTTAAAGTGCCAACCCAAAACATCCTCCGTTTTCCACAATGGTGGTCCTCGAGGCTCCAACAACCCCCCATATTCCAGTCCCTGAGCACCATCTATTACCCCTAGCCGCTTTAACACCAGCTCAAGGGCACCTGTTTAATTTTAATTCCGGTGCTCCTTTTAATTATTCCCTCTAAACCGAATTAACTTTTCTCCTAACCAGAGTAAACCAATTAACCAATATCCCAAATGTCCCGGGGAGTCCAGCCCCTACCTTGGGGCCCTCCCCACCACCAACCTTCCTGTTACCCCGGCCTCAAGGACCCCCACCGCCACGACGAACACTGATGACACCTTATCGGTGAGCGTCCCGCTACATCCTCAACGCGGTTTCAATACCCTGTTGCAAATCGAGGCACCACAAGTCAATCCCCACCGCGTTTAAATGTACCCCATCCCGCCTCCAAAAAGCACCCGAACCAGCCTCGAGCTCAAAATGCCGCACAGACAACGCCCCATTGCGGGCCATGAAACGCCCCACCGCCCGATTAACTTTTATCCGGGCCTTATTCAGCCTCTCAACTGACCGGGCGTCCTTCCAGACCTTCCGCGGCACCATATCCAACCAAATTGTCACCATACCCGGAAACAGCGCCCACAGCCTCAACAAATCAAATTTAATATCATTGATCAGGTCACGGAAAGGACGCCGACCAATATCATTTCCCCCTACGTGCAGCAGCAGGACGTCCGGCGGCCGATCCAACCTGGCAAAACGATGAACTTCCCCCAAAACCCGGCCCCATAACATACCTCGAAGCCCCAACCACCGTATCGTGGCCACCTCCCGCGCAAAACCCAATTGCCTGCCGTCCGGACGTACAGCTGCCCGCTCCGCGCCCCAGAAGACAAAAGAATGGCCCATGACCCAGACCAAACAAGGACCGGCACCTGAAAAACCAAAAACATATCACAAACAACATCCTCGCAAAATCAACCCCCCCCCCCCAATCCCAACCTCAAAACATGCTAGACCAAGCCCTCCGGGCGGATATAAGACCGAAAACGCACTGACTCCCAACGACCAATTCGTTTAATCACCTCCTCCCCCAAACCCCACCTGGCCGCCTCCGTCGCCGCACCGATTCTAAAAGAATGCCCACAAAACCGTTCACCTCCCCGACCAACCAGCTGCAAACACTTCCGAAAACCCCCCAAAAACTGGAATCGGGACAAAAACGTACCATCCTTGTGAACCAGAAGGGGGCCAGCCGCCCCACCCCTGTCCGACAAAAAAACGCGCGTACACAAAACCGGACACATGCAACAACTCGGCACCTCAAACAAACGCACCCTACACCCCTTGGCTTCCTGATCAGTTTTCGACCGGCGAAGCAGCACCTCCACCCTATCCTCATAAACATCAATGTCCTCCCAGAACAAACCCCCAGGCCGTGACCTGGACCCGCTCACCAATTCCCCTAGCCGAAACGCCCCAAAAAACGCCAGAGAGAACGCCGCTCGAAATAGTAACCCCTCCCCAGCATCCTTACAAACCTCACCCACTACCGAGCCCAACTCCATCAGCAGCGAAAAAGAGACTGGTTTGCGATCATCCTCCAACGCCCGGAAACGACGCCACCCTTTTACCGCTCGTTGCACCATAAAAGACTTAGTAAAGTCTTTTTGCCCCCTACTTTTAAAACCGAATGCTAGCCCTGTTAAACCCGAATTCATCTTACACACTGACCACCCGGCCTCTTTACAATGGCCCACAAATAAAACCAGTGCCATCTCCACATCCTCTGCACCCGCCCCCAACAAGGCCAACCACCGCTCCCACTCCTCCCAAGCTTTCCCATAAGCTAGCCACGTATTTTCCACTAATGAGGCACGAATCAAGGATTCTGCCGACCTACCGGCACGTCCCACAACTCCGTCGGCCATGGCAACCCGCATTCCTCCGCTTCCGGCACCAGAGTCCTGAATCGCTCCCACTGTAGACGAGAAAGCGCATCCGCCACATCATTCTGCACACCTGGGACATGCACCGCCACCACACACGCATTCAAACGCAGACACTCCAAAACCAAACGCTGCAGCACACGAACTACAGGAGGTGAGGACGCGGATAACCTATTCAACGCCTGCACCACCCCCAGGTTATCGCAATGAAAGCGGACCCTGTTATTCCGAAAAAACTCCCCCCAAACTATGACCGAAACCAAAATCGGAAAAAGCTCCAATAAAGCCAAATTCCGAACCAAACCGCTAGACACCCAAACATCCGGCCATGAACCCACGCACCAACTTCCCCCAAAATACGCCCCAAAACCCACACTGCCAGCTGCGTCTGTAAACAACTCAAAATCCGCCGCCTCCACCACATCTCCCATCCACAGAGATCTCCCATTGTACTGCAGCAAAAACGACTCCCAAACCCGCAAATCACCCCTCAATTCCCTCCCCAACCGTACAAAATGAGACGGAACTGTTACCCCAGCCGTCGCCGCTGCCAAACGCCGCAAAAACACTCTGCCCATGGGCATAATCCGACAGGCGAAGTTCAATTTGCCTAAAAGAGACTGCAGCTCCCGCAGCCGCAGCTTTTTTAGCCGACACGCTCTCTGAACATCCGCCCTCAAACCGGATAACTTGTCGTCAGGAAGGCGACACTCCATACGGACCGTATCAATGGTAATGCCCAAAAAACTCAGTTCGGTAGTCGGACCTTCCGTTTTTTCGCGCGCCAGCGGCACCCCAAAATCCGACGCCACCCTCTCAATCGTGCGCAATAACAAAGAACAGACGGAATAATCCCCAGGGCCAATGCATAAAAAGTCATCCAAATAATGGATAACCGATGCACAGCCGGATACGTCCCTCACCACCCATTCCAAAAAACAACTAAACTTTTCAAAATAGGCACACGAAAGAGAACACCCCATTGGCAAACAACAATCGACGTAAAACCTCCCTTCCCAATGACCACCCAGCAAATGTTGGCTATCTGGGTGCACCGGAAGCAACCGGAAGGCCGCCTCGATGTCCGTTTTAGCCAACAAAGCCCCCGCCCCGAACCGCCGCACCCACCCAATTGCCGCATCAAGAGAGGTGTACACCACCGAACACAACCCCGGGTCAATCCCATCGTTCACCGATAAACCCTTGGGGAAGGATAAATGGTGAATGAGCCGAAATTTATTCGGCTCCTTTTTGGGAACCACCCCCAAAGGTGACACGCGAAAATTCGGCAAAGGAGGATCCAGAAAGGGACCAGCAATACGCCCCAACCTAACCTCTTTTTCCAGCTTGTCTGACACCACCTCTGGATGCTCCCTCGCCGATCGCAAATTCCTAACCACCCCCCCAGCTACCGTGTCCACAAACGGAATCCGAAAACCCTCCCCAAAACCCGCCACCAAAAATTTAACCGCTTCCTTATCGGGGTATCTACTTAGAAAGGGAAGCATCCTTTCCAGACGTACCCCCTTTTCCAACCCCATCCCCCGACTTCTGCTTGGATTTGAAACACCGGTTTGCACCATGAGCTCCCCCGCATCCGGAGCACTCATGCTTGAACTTGCATTTCGCCCCGAATTTGCACCCTCCCTCATTAAACAAGAAGCAAAGACCCTTCTGGGCGGCGACCGAGCGCCCCGATGACTCAGAGCCCCTGGCCCCCCCTGGAAAGGACGAACCCACCCGCGCCTGGGCCATATTCCTCAACCACAACCCCATATCCTTGTGGTCCCAGCGGATGCTGGACCGTACCGCCTTCCGCTGACGAAATTGTTCGTCATAGCGGAGCCAAGCTTGGCCCCCATAAATCCTATGCGCCTCCCCTATAGCATCCATATAACAGAAAAGGGCCGAACAATTCTCCGGCGCCTTTTCTCCGATAACGCCAGCCAATATGGCAAACGCCTGTAGCCAATTGGCAAACGTCCTGGGAATAAGCCTATACCTCCTCTTTTCCTCCTCCTCTTTCTTCTCTTCCTTCCGCGGCTTATCCAAATTAAAGCGCTCCAACGGAAGCAGAGAAAATATGTCAACATATTCCCCCTTCCAAATACGCTCCCGGACCTCCTGCTTTAAATGGGCCCCCAACGGGCCCTCAAAGCACACATACACCTCACCTTTTGCCGCGTCATCAAGACGCGGCGCATCCTTATCTTCCCCTTGCGTCTGGACAGACACCGACACCCCAGACGCCGCTCCTGACGACCCCGTCGCCGCCGAAACCGACGACCCTCCCACACCCCAAGCCGCCGAGGAGAAACCACTACCCCCCCAGAACTCCTCTGCCCCCTAACCAATTCCGTTAAAGCCCCCACAAAAGCTAAAAGACCCCTACCTAGTTCCCCTTGTGTCTCACTAACTCCCTCCCCCACATTAGCCAGGAAGGGGCCCGGTAATGATATAGAAGCCTCACCTTGGAGCCTGGGTGCTGTGACCCCAGCATCCGATGAATCCTGCTCCAGCCGAACCGACAGGGCTCCTGCCCTCAATCCTGACATCCTGTCCAAACGAACCGGAAGGGCTCCCGCCCCCACTGCAGAGACCTCCTCCGGACAGGCACGGACTTCAGACCCCCTGGCCAGGGTCCCCGCAGTATTCAGCCCCGCAGCCTCCGCACTGCAGGCGCCACTTGGGAATTCCCCCACAGGCACAGCAGGAGATGTACGCGCCGGCCCCGCCTCCCTCACGCAGTCAGAGGCCGCGCTGCCGACAGGAAGACCCAGCAGAGCCGGCTGGGAAGCCGCCGCAGCCGGAAGGCCATCCCTCATCCCTCCGGACACCAAGGTAGGAGATGGAGGAGGGGCGACTCCCCTCCCCTGCTGCAGGCCCCGCCGATTAACGGGATTCCTCCCGGCCCGGGAAGGCCTAACGGCGGTGTGCTGAGAGGACCCCCAGACCGGAGCGTCCCTAGAGGGGCTCCCTAAACGGCGCCGGGCCCGGGGGGTGTGTTCTGGGCTAAGTTGCGCCGGAGACCTGGTCCTCCGCGGCCGGCGTGTAGGGGGAGAGGGGCAGCGGGCCACCTCTCCCACACCCCCAAGCAATCCATTGAGCTGGGACTGCAGCCACTGTGAGCCATTTCGATCCGCCTCAGCCCGAAGCTGGGCCAGCATTGCATCAATGTCCGACATAATGTACCACAAGGCCTGAGCCAAGGCGAAGAGACGCGCGGGTGGCTTCCTTCACGTCTACTTCCGTGAAAGTGGCGGGAATCTTCCCGCCTTGGGCTTAAATATGCCCCCAACCCCCCCCTCACCATCCTCAGCCCTTCCCACCCTCACGTGACCCCTCTGCCTTATTCAAACCAGCCAATTAACCCTTTCCCACTACTAATCCCCTATTTCATGCTCCTGGCTAACTCCTGTCATGTGCGCTTCCCTTTCAATCCTGCGTCTTCAGTCCAGCTCCACTGTACAACTTGTCCTGCAAATAAAGAGCCCTGACATATCTCTGCTGGCAGTACAGTAAAAAAGTTATAGGCAGCAGAAGACGGTGACCCTAGCAAAATTGTTCATTTTCAAAAAAACGATGTTTTATTTGTAAAAGCGGTAAAACATAATAAAAGCAATATAAATATGGTATCATCGTTATGATATACTGGACAAAGCTGCCATGTCATTTTTAATTTAGAAAAAACACCATATAGACAAAATGCAAAAAATTATGATCGAATTGTATGTTATTTCACATGAACCATAAAAAAACGTACCGTATATACTCAAGTATAAGCCGATTTTTCAGCACTGTTTTTGTGCTGAAAAAAAAAACCCTCGGCTTATACTCGAGTCAAGCAAAAAAAAAAAAAAAAAAAAAATTAATTAAAAAAAAATAAAATATATATATATATATATATATATATATATATATATATATATATATATATATATATATATACACACTCACCGGCCACTTTATTAGGTACACCTGTCCAACTGCTCGTTAACACTTAATTTCTAATCAGCCAATCACATGGCGGCAACTCAGTGCATTTAGGCATGTAGACATGGTCAAGACAATCTCCTGCAGTTCAAACCGAGCATCAGTATGGGGAAAAAAGGTGATTTGAGTGCCTTTGAACATGGCATGGTTGTTGGTGCCAGAAGGGCTGGTCTGAGTATTTCAGAAACTGCTGATCTACTGGGATTTTCACGCACAACCATCTCTAGGGTTTACAGAGAATGGTCCGAAAAAGAAAAAACATCCAGTGAGCGGCAGTTCTGTGGGCGGAAATGCGTTGTTGATGCCAGAGGTCAGAGGAGAATGGCCAGACTGGTTCGAGCTGATAGAAAGGCAACAGTGACTCAAATAGCCACCCGTTACAACCAAGGTAGCCAGAAGAGCATCTCTGAACGCACAGTACGTCGAACTTTGAGGCAGATGGGCTACAGCAGCAGAAGACCACACCGGGTGCCACTCCTTTCAGCTAAGAACAGGAAACTGAGGCTACAATTTGCACAAGCTCATCGAAATTGGACAATTGAAGATTGGAAAAACGTTGCCTGGTCTGATGAGTCTCAATTTCTGCTGCGACATTCGGATGGTAGGGTCAGAATTTGGCGTCAACAACATGAAAGCATGGATCCATCCTGCCTTGTATCAACGGTTCAGGCTGGTGGTGGTGGTGTCATGGTGTGGGGAATATTTTCTTGGCACTCTTTGGGCCCCTTGGTACCAATTGAGCATTGTTGCAACGCCAAAGCCTACCTGAGTATTGTTGCTGACCATGTCCATCCCTTTATGACCACAATGTACCCAACATCTGATGGCTACTTTCAGCAGGATAATGCACCATGTCATAAAGCTGGAATCATCTCAGACTGGTTTCTTGAACATGACAATGAGTTCACTGTACTCCAATGGCCTCCACAGTCACCAGATCTCAATCCAATAGAGCATCTTTGGGATGTGGTGGAACGGGAGATTTGCATCATGGATGTGCAGCCGACAAATCTGCGGCAACTGTGTGATGCCATCATGTCAATATGGACCAAAATCTCTGAGGAATGCTTCCAGCACCTTGTTGAATCTATGCCACGAAGAATTGAGGCAGTTCTGAAGGCAAAAGGGGGTCCAACCCGTTACTAGCATGGTGTACCTAATAAAGTGGCCGGTGAGTGTGTATATATATATATATATATATATATATATATATATATATATATATATATATATGTTTGTTTGGTTTTTTTTGGGGGGGGGGGGCTATGACCAGCCGCAATAGTAATGTATAGCATCTCCCATAAAATAGTGAAAAGAAAGAAGCTTTGGATTCGGGTGGGTGAGTGGTGGGTATGGGGGGGTGGGGTGGGTGGTTTGGGGTATAACAGTCCATGGAGTCTCGTCTTCCTCTTAGTTGGTGACCGTTATATGGGGAGGTGGGGTGGGGCGGGCGGTTGGTTTGGGGTATAACAGTCCGTGGAGTCTCATCTTCCTCTTAGTTGGTGACCGCTATATGGGGAGGTGGGGGTGGGGCGGGTGTATTGGGATAAATATAACAGTCCGTGGAGTCTCATCTTCCTCTTATTTGGTGACAGCTGGACACGTATTGGGCAGCGATCTTCACAGTGGCCTCTTCTTCTCCCAGTAGGATGTAGAGTTTCCTCTTCTCGTCTGCAGATATGAAGTCTGGGATGTGGGCAGAGAGTCTTTGGTAGTAGGCGACCCTCACAGCTGAGTATTTGGTGCAGTGTAGCAGGAAGTGGGTCTCGTCTTCTAGGGCCCCCTGGTCACAGTGCTGGCACAGTCTGTTCTCCCGTGGCTTGTACGTCTGCCTGTATCGCCCCGTCTCTATATCTAGGTTGATTTACAAGTTCCAATATCACAGTTGTACTATTACACAAGTTTCTGACAATATACAATGTAAAATATTACTAAAGCCTTTCTCTTTTAACACTTTTCCACCACAGCAATTTTTCATTTTTGCATTTTTTTGTTTTACTTTCTGCATTCAAAAGGTGTTTGGAAATTGAGGATTTTGATTTTGAGTGACAAATTGTATGAATTTAATATTCGTACTAGGAAAATGGAAAAAGAATCAGAATGTGGAATTAGGTAAAAAAAAAAACTTAAATTTTCTTACAGATTTAGTTTTTTTTAAAGTGTTCACCATGTGGTTAAAATTACACATTATCTGTATTCTGCAGATCAGTATGATCATGGTGATGTTCAAATATCAGTCAAGTATAGTGTTTTTGTCTTTGTGCCATCAAATGTTGGCAAAAAATTTTTTCTTATATTCCAGTGTACAAAGCTGTGTAAGGGTCAATGCACACGTAGTTTGTGGATGTGGATTCTGACACGGAATCCGCTCGGGAAAAAAAAGCCTCCCATTAACTTCAATGGGTTCCTTTTTCCGCTGTCAGTAAAAGGAACTTATTGAAGTCAATGGGAGGCTTTTTTTCCACGTGGATTCTGACGTGGATTCCTTGTCAGAATCCGTGCCCGAAAACATACGTGTGCATCGACCCTAAGGGGGCCCACGTAGCGTAAATGTCATGGCAAAAACCGCAGCATTTTACAGTACATGAAAAGTGGATGTGATTATGGCTAATTCCATCCTCACATTGCAAAAAAAAAATCTGCCGTGGAAATGCTGCAATATCAAAAACACTGGTGTTTCTGTCAACAATACCTACAGAAACAATGGTGTTCCTGTATAGGTATAATAGGGACAGAAAAGGGCTATGGAAAAAATGTGATGCATTTCAGCTGCATTTTTTTTACATTGCTGTTTCGCTTCAGTTCGCAACGTGGGGCCTTAGCCTAGAGCTTAGGCCAAAAGTTGCAAAAATACAAGATTTTATGTGTTGCGGAAAAAAAAACCCATAGTATAAAGTCAAATAGTTTTTATGCTACATTTTTGTTCTGCAGCATTTTATAGCTGTGTTTTCTTATGTGTGGTCTTAGCTTATAGGGGTTGCCCAGAATAAACTGATATTTGTAATCTAAGCTACCCACCCACCGACCTTATAAATTATTTACTGTACCAAAAATCTATAATTACCTAGATTGCCAGGGAAGTCATGTGAGCCCCGCCCCCTCCACAGGCAATGAAATTAGCTCCAACCAAGTGCTGTCCATAGGGTATGGCATGACGTTGCAAAATGGAGTGATAGCCTTCCTTATTCAAAATCCCTTTTACTTTGTACAAATCTCCCACTTTACCAGCACCAAAGCAACCCCAGACCATCACATTACCTCCACCATACTTGACAGATGGCGTCAGGCTCTTCCAGCATCATTTCAGTTGTTCTGCGTCTCACAAATGTTCTACTGTGTGATCTAAACACCTCAAACTTTGATTCGTCTGTCCATAACTCTTTTTTCCAATCTTCCTCTGTCCAATGTCTGTTTTCTTTTGCCCATATTAATATTTTCCTTTTATTAGCCAGTCTCCGATATGGCTTTTTCTTTGCCACTCTGCCCTGCCAGCATCCCAGAGTCGCCTCTTCACTGTAGACATTGACACTGGCGTTTTGCTGGTACTATTTACTGAAGCTGCCAGTTGAGGACCCGTGAGGTTTCGATTTCTCAAACTAGAGACTCTAATGTACTTGTCTTGTTCCTCAGTTGTACAGCGGGGTCTCCCACTTCTCTTTCTACTCTGGTTAGAGCCTGTTTGTGCTGTCCTCTGAAGAGAGTAGTACTCACCGTTGTAGGAACACTTCAGTTTCTTGGCAATTTCTCAAATGGAATAGCCTTTACTTCTAAGAACAAGAATACAATGTCGAGTTTCACATAAATGTTCTCTTTTTCTCTTTCTCATTTTGAGAGTTTAATCAAACCAACAAATGTAATGCTCTAGATTCTCAACTAGCTCGGTTTTATAGCTTCTCTAAGGGCTCGTTCACATCTGCGCCCAGGTGTCTGTTATGCAGGTTTCCGTTTCCTGCACAAAACAGAGGCAGGATACGGAAACCTGCAGGACTCTTTCTCACCCATTCATTTGAACGAGTGAGAAAAATGTCCAGCCGTGAGCGGCGGTGAGCGTTTTATGCTCTCCGCCGCAAAACCGACATGCAGTACTCTGTGTCCGGATTTTAAAAAAACGGTTTCGCGGCGGAGAGCATAAAACGCTCACTGCCGCTCACGGCCGGACCCGGTCTGTGCTTTCCGTCTTCTTGCATGTAGAAGACGGAAAGCACAGAACGGAGATCAGAATGCAGGTGTGAACCTAGCATAACCAGCAAAACTGTTTTCAGCTGTGCTAACATGCTTGCACAAGGGTTTTCTAAACATCCATTAGCCTTCTTATGCTTGGTTCACACATCAGTATGCCATCCGTCCGTTTGAATTCAGTTTGACACTTTAAAATGGACTGATGCACATACTGATTGTATATTGACACCTTTTTATGCTGATAGCAAACGCTACCACTAAAACGCAGTTTTTTCTGCTTTAGACGTCGGAATAGCCTTTAGAAAGGCTATTCGTCTCTTACCTTTAGACGTGGTCTCTGCTGCGCCGTTCCTTAGAAATACCAGTTTTTACTGGTATGCTAATGAGTTCTCCGCAGCAATGAGGGTGGGCCCCAGCGCTCAAACGGCGATGGGGGCGTCCCCACTGCTGCCCGAGACCCTCTCTCCAGTGACGCCTTCTTCTTCACCTGCATCCTCTCCTTCTCTGTCATCTTCCTTCTTCGTCAGCTCTGACGCCTGCAGTCGGCTCTGCCAGCGAGACACTGGTAGAGCCGACTGTGCATGCTGGCCGGCGGCCATATTTTCGAGGCCGCAAGGCAAGACTGCGCAGACGTCAGAGCTGACGAAGAAGGAAAACGACAGAGAAGGGGAGGATGCAGGTGAAGAAGAAGACGTCACTGGAGAGCGTTCTCTGGCAGCAGTGGGGACGCCCCCATCGCCATTTGAGCGCTAGGGTCTGCCCTCATTGCTTCGGAGAACTCATTAGCATATTGGTAGAAACCGGTATGTCTAAGGAACGGCGCGGCGGAGACCACGTCTAAAGGTAAGAGACGAATAGCCTTTCTAAAGGTTATTCCGACGTCTAAACAGAAAAAACAGCGTTTTAGTGGTAGAATCCCTTTAATGTTATCGTCATTGAAAAATACTGTGTTTTTCTTTAAAAATAAGGACATTTCTAAGTGACCCTAAACTTTTGAACAGTAGTGTATATTTCTGTGACTCAGTACAGCAGGATATATATTTGTATCTACTTGTTTTCCTTTCCACATTAGTTTTTTTTATTGTTTTTACAGCTTCGCCATTACTTTGAGGATATCCTGGAAAGCAGGTTTGAGGCTCAAATTCCCAAATTTTACAAAATTTCCAACCTCTGAGAAGTAAATTGAACAGCACTTTTAAAGGACATAATATTAGAATTACCATGCCTGGCAAAATGATCCTTGAGCTATTTAACTGTTTTTCTCCACTATACTGCCCTTTCACATTCTGATTGTGGAGCCATTTTGGCAGTAGGATGTGAAAAGGCATTGTAAATTCTGCCTGCAATTGCAGTGTGTGTGTTTGGAGGGGGGGGGGCTTTCCTGTCTCCCCCTCACTATCTGTCTCCCCCTCAATATAGACTAAGCTGAAGGTAACAAGCAGAGTGAGGAGAGAATCTAGCGTTACCCGATTAGATGCTGCATTTAATAGTGACCATGGCATCTATCTGGCCTCTCATTCAGACACTGGCACACCCAAAAGCACAATGAGGGGTGGAACATGGTAGCCAAGGTCCTTAAAAAAGGCATTTTCGAAGCCAAGTAAATCTGGCCATACACATTAGATTTTAGACTGCTGAAGTGGCTGATTTTAGACTGTCTTCTGTTGTTTGGTCGTACATGAACATAGTCTGTCCCATACAGTCAACCATCAACTAAAGTCGGTCAAAACCAAAATCTGTTGTGTAGGGTTTTTCTTGCTGTCTACCTTCCATACACTGATGGAGTTGTGGGAGACTTGTGTATTATGGGCATGTGTTTGTACTACTAATACACCCACAAAGTCTCTGCCATTTGCTGTTTTCAGCACTTCATTGGCATTGAATGACTTTAATCTGTTAAATTTCCAACTGTTTGGGATAATTGAACGATTGTTTATTGGTCGTGGTTGTTCATGTGTTTTGGAGAGTTGCCCATAAAACCAAACAACCACGGTTCATTTCAGTCAAGCAATGGCAATCTAAAATTTACTTTGCATGACGAGCTTTAGGCTCAAATCTATACACCATGTAAAACCCACTCACATTGCATGACAGTTTTGAAAGAAGAATCATTAGATGCAGAAGACTACAGCACTTGGCACAATGAAGCAAAAAGTTGCAAAAGCCACTAAAACATTTCACAATTCAGGCAGAGATGGAGCGATAAATGGTTTTTTTTATACCCTGCTCAAAAGTATTAATAACATTTAAGATAGGATATATGTACTCTATAATGGTGCCATGAATTACTACAACTTGTCCTACAAAAACTGTCCCTTATACTCTGTTCTTGCTCTTGTGTCCACTTCCCAATTATTGGAAAAATGGTTACAGTTTTTCGTATTCTTTGTAGCTTCTTTATTGTTTCTTGTAAAGAGAAATCTGTTCGGTTTTTGCCAATGGCCTGTTAGGAATTACACAATATATTTTGCTCTGTGCTATAGACATCCTTCTGTAACCACCTGACTAGACAGCAATCTTTTTATTATGTATTTTCTGAGAGATTCCAGTATATTTGCCCTTTTTCTTCAAATATGACTCCATGCCGCACCAATAGTTCATCTCTTATACACTTAAAAATGGGAAAATTTCCATTTGAACTTGTTTATTGTATTTTGACCGGCTCTGCAAGATCTTATCCATGTATGTGAAGATCTGTACTAGTTTCAGCTTGTGTTATGGACTTGCCACTGGAGCAATTCCCAAGAAAAGTAACCTAAATCTCACACTGCGCTGGCAGATAGATCTAAGGCACCCCATACATCCCCAGAGCCTGCTTCGAAATCGGTTGGACATATGTAGAATTTGTACCCACGTTATCGTCCCAGTAGCTAAGTGCCATAAATAGATGCTCTGCAATGTGAATACATACCAAGACCCACAGTACTACTCACTAGGTAGATCAAAACAGAAGAGCTGAATCAAAAGCGTAAATGTATTCAGGCTGGGGATAATCCAAAAGGTCAACACAAAAATCAGAAGACACGAGAATATCTGGTAAATAAGCTAAGGTCAATAGCAACAAACAGATAAGTTGGATCCAAACTTAGTAATAATTAACTAATAGCTGGCACCTGGGACATTAAGAACAGGCCTCAAATATCCCTCCTCAACTGCTAATAGGTTCAGCATAGCAGAGCTCTGATAGCTGGAGAAAGCTTCTGAAGCAGTAGTGATCAGAGCCACATTGTGAGATTCCTAATAGATTGTCTGACACTGGCTGGTATTCACAGAGATGGACCCTTTCGTCATTTGTGATGGGTAGGTAAACTTTGGTTAGAGCAATCAGTAAGCCAAGCACATAAGAGCAAAGTCAGCCAAAACCAACAACTATCTTTATGTGTATGGGGTGTATGGACTTCTCTCAACAGATGATGGTTGGGGAAGGAATGATCAGGCATACTGAATTTCAAACATGCCTGATTCCTTGTTTTTAATGGAGATAAGCTGTCTGCAGATGTGTTTGGTGGCAGCTTCCTCCCCTTTCTCCTCTCATTTTATCTCATCGGAAAATAAAAATCTCTATGGTATTAGTAACTATTAGAGATGAGCGAACAGTGTTCTATCGAACACATGTTCGATCGGATATCAGGGTGTTCGCCATGTTCGAATCGAATCGAACACCGCGTGGTAAAGTGCGCCAAAATTCGATTCCCCTCCCACCTTCCCTGGCGCCTTCCCTGACAGGAACTACGACACTGGGGGCATTGAAAAAAATTGGAAAAAGTCATTGGCTGCCGAAATCAGGTGACCTCCATTTTAGACGAATAGTGGATTTCAAATCATATGAGAATGTGAACTTTGTGACTATGAGACAGGGATAGCTGTACAGGCAGGGATAGCTACGGATAACCTTTATTTAGGGGGGAATGTTATTAAAAATAACTTTTTGGGGCTCTATCGGGTGTGTAATTGTGATTTTTGTGAGATAAACTTTTTCCCATAGGGATGCATTGGCCAGCGCTGATTGGCCGAATTCCGTACTCTGGCCAATCAGTGCTGGCCAATGCATTCTATTGGCTTGATGAAGCAGAGTGTGCACAAGGGTTCAAGCGCACCCTCGGCTCTGATGTAGCAGAGCTGAGGTTGCACAAGGGTTCAAGCGCACCCTCGGCTCTGATGTAGGAGAGGCTCTGGCTGGCTCTGGCTGGCTCTGCCGGAGGAGGCGGAGTCTAAGGTCGGACCTGAATGGAGACTGGTGTGGAGCGATCTTAGACTCCGCCTCCTCCAGCAGAGCCAGCGCTGATTGGTCGAGTTCCGTACTCTGGCCAATCAGCACTGGCCAATGCATTTCTATGGGGAAAAGTTAGCTTGCGAAAATCGCAAACTGACAGGGATTTCCATGAAATAAAGTGACTTTTATGCCCCCAGACATGCTTCCCCTGCTGTCCCAGTGTCATTCCAGGGTGTTGGTATCATTTCCTGGGGTGTCATAGTGGACTTGGTGACCCTCCAGACACGAATTTGGGTTTCCCCCTTAACGAGTTTATGTTCCCCATAGACTATAATGGGGTTCGAAACCCATTCGAACACTCGAACAGTGAGCGGCTGTTCGAATCGAATTTCGAACCTCGAACATTTTAGTGTTCACTCATCTCTAGTAACTATATTGCCTGTACTAGAACCCACTTTAGGAATTTCAAAGCATTCATTTTATGTTGTATTCCGAGTACTTCCACTATGGTCAAATACGTCTGTCACGGAGCGAAGGTATACGTCTTCCTCCGGAAGGTCTTTTGAATCAACACGGACGCAAGAGGTCAGGAGACAACAGCAATTTATTGTAATCCACAAAGTTAGTAGCCGGCGGCGGTCACATCAACCGTAATAACAATAAGTCCACAGAAGTCACAATCCAATGATAACTTTGGTTCCTTGGTCCTGTAACTAAATCCTGGCTCTCTACAGAGCTGTGCACAGGCCGGCTAACTCATACTAACTGCTAGCTACATCTATATACTAAACTGTTACTTCCTATATCTGGGGGTGGGAAGGGCTGAGTCACAGATCCTTCCCCCCTCACCTATGCCAAGGAGAGCAGACTCCCTGTCTCTTTTGAACAATGCACAGTCCAACATCTTCTTGGAGACACTGATCAGATTATCTCCACCCATTGTCCTCACTAGTTAGATGTATTTGCATACAATGTGCTAACACATTAGACCCGAATCAGCCAACTACACACTGATGTTTACAACAGGTTAGAGAATACATTCCACATGAAATATATATTACACATTGCCTATTGCCGGACTCTAACCATCCCGTGACAACCCCTCCCCCTCTCAAAACATGTGCATGACACAATTGGCCTACACAGGTAAATTGGGGAATGCACATCAGTCTCTATAGCTCATATTTCCTCCTGCCGGGATAACCCATCTGTGTTCTGGTGTTGGTTCCCTCGGCGGTACTGAATGGTAAAGTTGTAGGGTTGAAGGGCTGGCATCTGTCAGAAAATCCGGTGGATCCATGTTGGCTTCTCTCTGAGCTTGGCTTCGGGTCACTGCTCCCACAAAGTGGCACTGTAGATTTCCAACATCGTTGCCTAACAGAACATCGGCCGGCAGCCCGCTCATCACACCAATTGTGCATCGTTTTGGTCCATAACCATAGTCGAGTTCCACGGTAGCTTTAGGAATACGTCTTTGAGTACCCCCTGCCAACTTGATAGAAATGCCAGGGCCCTCCTCTAGGGCCTCGGGTCGCACAACTCGGGGGTCCGCTACCGTTAGGAAAGCTCCCGAGTCCCGGAATCCAACAACTGTTCGGCCATCCAGTAGGACCTCCTGCAAGTGCTTCCTCTGAAGGTTTGCGGGATGTGTGGCGGAAGGCTGAATCCCATAGACCCCTGGAGGTGGAACAGATGGGTCATTCATGGAGTCATCTGGAAATGGGGCCAAACTTTCTGTCCTAGGGGTGGTTCCCAGGTAGTGAATAGGCCGGGATGCCACGGTGGCCCGTGCCCCCATGTTAGCAGGGCAACTAGCTTGCAAATGTCCAGGCCGCCCGCACCCAAAACATCTGCGCTCTAGCATTCTTCCAGTGGGTCGTTGTCTAGGGACAGGGTTGTTCATAGCTGGAGGCCGATGGGCTGGGGCAGGGGTAGGGGGGGAATTGTAATCCTGAGGCCGGACACGAAAGGTGGGTGGCTGGCTGAAGGGTGTCTGGCGGACTGTGGTAGTTTTCCGCTCCTCTGCAAACAACCTCTTCCACTGCGGCTTGATGGTCAGGCCCTCATCTGCAAGAGAAGCAGCTTGCTCAACTGTGGCTGGGTTCCGTTCCAGCACCCACTCACGGATCTCAGCGGGGCACTGGGAAAAGAACTGTTCCTTAAGTATGACTTGGAGGATCTTATCGACTGTGACAGCCTCCTCTCCTTCTAGCCAGCGCTTGCATGCTTGCTTCAACTTGTGGGCGAACATGTGGAAGGAGCTTCCCCCATTGTAAGACAAAGAGCGGAACTGAACTCGGTAGGTCTCTGGAGTGACTGCATAATACTTCTGCACCGCTCTTTTAATGGCCTCATAGTCCCGCTGATCACTAGGGTCCATGGCTCTGAGAGCTTCCGCAGCCCCATCTCGTAGGTGCCCCACCAGATACCGGACCCAATCCTTCTCTGGGACTTCCATCAGGTGGCACTGGTGTTCGAAGTCCTGAAAATATCCATCAACATCCCCAGCCGCTTCATCAAAGGTCTTGAAGTGTTTATGGGAGACATATTGTGGTTCTCTCACTGTTGGGCTGGGGGTCGACGTTTGATTATAATTCCGCATAGTTATCTCAGCCATTCGCATTTCATGCGCCATTCTTTCCTTTTCATGCGCCATTCTCTGTTCCTCCTTCTCCGTTTCCTGAGCCCTCTGTAATGCTCTACTCCTTTGCTCTGCAGTTGCTCCTAGCCCCAGCACTGCCAATTCCTCCTCATACAAAACAACCCATCTGCTCTTTTGGGTCTGTACCTGCCACTCCCGTATCTCTACTGTCTCCTGGGGGCAGTCCTCCTCATTGTCGCTTTGCAGGGTCATCTCCTCCAGTGCCTCGATCAGTTGCTCTTTCGTTCTTCCCTGGTAACTCAGGTTTAGTTCCCGGGCCCTTAATTTTAGATTTGCCATAGTCCAGTTCCTGTATTCTGAGGTTGTGGTTCCATTAATCGCTGAGCTGTTGTGGTCCATCTCGCTGTCCGCTGTTGATCCCACCGCTGCCAACCAGTTGTCACGGAGCAAAGGTATACGTCTTCCTCCGGATGGTCTTTTGAATCAACACGGACGCAAGAGGTCGGGAGACAACAGCAATTTATTGTAATCCACAAAGTTAGTAGCCGGTGGCAGTCACATCAACCGTAACAACAATAAGTCCACAGAAGTCACAATCCAATGATAGCTTTGGCTCCTTGGTCCTGTAACTAAATCCTGGCTCTCTACAGAGCTGTGCACAGGCCGGCTAACTCATACTAACTGCTAGCTACATCTATATACTAAACTGTTACTTCCTATATCTGGGGGTGGGAAGGGCTGAGTCACAGATCCTTCCCCCCTCACCTATGCCAAGGAGAGCAGACTCCCTGTCTCTTTTGAACAATGCACAGTCCAACATCTTCTTGGAGACACTGATCAGATTATCTCCACCCATTGTCCTCACTAGTTAGATGTATTTGCATACAATGTGCTAACACATTAGACCCGAATCAGCCAACTACACACTGATGTTTACAACAGGTTAGAGAATACATTCCACATGAAATATATATTACACATTGCCTATTGCCGGACTCTAACCATCCCGTGACAACGTCATTTTCTAGATTCTCTAAAATCCCTGGCACAAATTATTTCTTGTATTACCCATTCAAGATTTGAAAGACTCTAGTTAAACTCCCACCATTTATTGTCTATCCTCAATGCTCATATGGCGACTCCAAATGATAAACATCCTAATATGAAGATATAGGAATGTGATTTAGCTACAGAATTTTTATTGAGGGAATGGCACGGACAGATAAAATATCGATCAGTACTCACTTGTTGAAGTGAATTATGAAATATTTCTGCAACAGTATATGGTTCCGTCCAGAATGGCGTAAATGTTATCTTCTTCCTCACTCTTATGCTTTGGGGCAGGTGGGCTCCACTCGGCGAATTTAGTGGGAATGCCCCACTAAAGTAAGACATTTTGTTGGAGGTGAATCTATAATATGTGGTACTCAATTACCTTCATCTATGATTATCACCCTTGCACACGTTACTCAATGGGACTGTTCTGGGAGTGCTGAAACAGGGCACGGTTTCATGATGTTATTCTGGTTTCCATTTTGTGGCCGGTGACTGTTGTCTTTTCACAGATTTTCTGTTAGTTGAGATGTTTATTGTTAAAATTCCTCACTTAGTTCCACGAATGACTTAGTTGTACTTATCTTTATCTTTCTTTTTTATAATTCCACACAATCTTTTCCAATCGCCACATGCAGAGTTTTCCTGTTCCTCCATTCTACTATATACAGTATTTTCTCTAAAAAATTTTTTGTAATAAGTGCATTAATATTTCAAATATTTCTGATGTTTTCTCCTCACATGACTTCTTTTTATATTGTTCCTAAATTGTACCCGCCTCTATTATTTCATTTACTTGTCAGTATTTGAGTGAAACAAATTCTACGCTTAGGTGTTATAGACAACAAGCATGCTTTTTCTCTTCAGATACACATTTTGTGGCCATTTTGATACTGGATGACAATATTTCTATGTTTAAATATGTGACCCAAGTTTTTCAGATTCAGGGCACCCCTAGAAAAATTTTGCACCAGATGTGTTCGTGACATAGCCATGGATCGTATATCACATGACCATGGACTGTATATGTCATAATCATAGTCCTCCTTCCCTTCTGTGTCCTGGTGTGTGCCCGAAGAGCAGTCAATTGCCACTGTGGGGAAGGTAGCTCGGTAGCAGACATGGTGCAGACCCAACCAGACATAGACAGGGACGCAAAACTGTAGCAAAACAGGTTTATTTAGAAAAAAAACTGCAAAAATAAATAAACCTTCACGTCAGGCACAAAATGAGCAAAGTAAAATTCAGCCTTAACTTCAGGCAAAAACAGTGAAACAATACCCTGCTCGTCTGAGCGCTAACTAGATAATACTTACTAACCGTACAGGTGGCTTACTACATAGCCACACGAATCAACAAAAAGAGGACAATACCGTCTCAGCAGACTCACAATGTCAGGACAGACCCAGGCACTTCCTCTCGCTCCCAGGATCTGCCCTGAAGTGCAGGCTCTACAGCTTTTTATGGCCCAGTAATGCGCTTAGGACCCTCACCTGGAGCTGAGACCTACTCAAGACCCGTACCAGACCACACATATGTCAGAAACCTGGGGGAGATATACCGGGACTCCAGAACTCTGCCTGTCACCTGTCACACCACATATGACATTAGGTGGGGTATCCCGGTTCAAGAGTGTCATATATATGGGCATAGATTACTGTTTGGCTTTTAAAGGACTCCATGTCACATTTGTAGAGCCCCTGAGGTGCCAGTAAAGTAGAATCGCCTGGGATGTCACTCCATTTTGAAAACTACACCCTTCAAGGAGTTTATCAAGGGATGTAGAGAGCACTAGTTGTTCAGAGGTGAATATACAGTGTGAAAGTTAAAAATGTGACATTGGGTAAAGTAAATCCCACTAACTCATATGACTGAGAATGGGGGGGGGGGGGCATCAGAGGGTGGGTTCTGGTGTCTTTTCTCTCATAGACTGGAACCCTGTACACTGATATACGCTCACACAACGATTTATTGGTTGTTTGTTATCACATTGTACAAACTATAACTTTTTTCTTGGTTTCTATAATGTATTAACTTCATTTTATAAACTCTTTCTCGGTGTCATTTAAGAAACATCATATCTGGCATTGCTTTATGTCAATTACATTTCTGCAGGTCGCAGTACATAAGCATAAATATTCTATGGGTCAATATGATTACAGCAATAACTAGTTTATATTTTTTATGTTTTACTAATTTTGAAGAATAAAAACCCATTTAGGGAAAAAACTACTTTTTTATATTGCCACCTTCTACAAGGCATAACATTTTTATTTTCCTGTTGAGAGAGATGGTTCAGGGCTTATTTTTTGTGGGACAAGTTGCGTTTCTTATTGGTACCATTTTGGGGTACACTGACTTTTTAATCACCTTTTATTCCATATGTCGTGAAGTGATATGATGAAAATCATTCTTTCCAGCATTCATCCTTTTTTAAACTCATGCAAGTTAAATAATGTTTTAGTTTTCATGTACAAGTTGTTACAAATATATTTTCTTATTTTTTTACATGATAAATCATTTTATATGGAAAAAGGACATTTGGGGGTTTATTTCATTATTTTTTAATTCTTTTACAATTTTTTTTTTTTTAAATTTGATTTTTTTTTTTTCTCTCCCATCAGAGGAATTGAACCAGACTTCTTCTGATCATTAGGTCAGATGTATACAGTGCAATAACCATGATTGCTTCCGGCTAGGTAAGGAAGGGTTCACACTACCATTGGATTCCCTTATGAAAGTGTCTGTTTAAAAAAAAAACAAAAAAAAACAAACGGACACCTATCATAACGGACCATTAGAAGTCTGTTGCCAATAGAATTCAATGTTAAAAAAACTAACAGACACTTGCCGTCCGTTTTTTTCTAACGGAAAGAAAAGTCCTGCATGTAGGATTTTTTTGTCCGCTGGAAAAAAACAGACTTGGGTGTAAACAGATACAAACAGACACAAGATAAAATCCCATTGAAATGAATGGAAATTTTAACAGATTTCTGATGGTAGTGTCCGATGCTAAAATCTTGTAACGGACAATAGCTATGGACACTGCTGACGGTCACCAACGGTAGTGTGCACGCCCCCTAAGAGTTTTGTGTAGGATTTTTGATTGTTGTAGGTAATAGGCAGGCCTTGGATCATTGATCAATTAACAAATCGGTATTAGTTTCTACAGCTCCTAAGATGCTACAGTCATGTTTGACTGTGGCATTAGAGGGGTTAATAATTACACTCAGAGCTTATCTCCAACTGTGGATTCTACAGTAGGCTGTCAGCAGTATGTAGCAGCCAAGACCAGGTCTCCATTGGTGTAATATTTCTGCCATTACAGTAAAGCAAATTGCATAAATTGCAATTGCATCCCCTTGCCAGCTACACCATACTATTACAACATATGTCACCAAGGGTTTTATTAAACATGTGCTCTCTGCGCAGTGTCTGCATGGAACATGTGGACAGAAAAGTACTTAGTGATCTACTTTCATGTCCACAGGATTTATGCGGGCAGTGTGCAGAAAGCACATGGACCCCATTATAGTCTATGGGGTCCGTGTGCTTTTACTGCACACCGCTTGCCAGTGTGTTCGGTAGTCTGTTCGGGGGGTCCCCATGTGGACTCCCTGAACAGATTACCAAACCCAGATGTGAACCAGGCATCAGTCTAGATCATAATATTTTAGGGCTGCTGTGCCTGCTATAGTCTTCTTCACTGATTGGAAAGTATTTTCCTGTGTTTCTGGCCAGTCTAAGGGTCCATTCACACGGAGTAAATGTGCACTCATTTTGGCAAAATACACGTGTAAAGAATACACGTGTAAAGATAAGACTCCAATTGACTTCAATGACATTTTTTATATGTGTAAAAAACGCACCAAAAACTGTGATGCATTTTTTGGCGTGTTTTTTTGGCACGTTTTTTACAAGTATAAAAAATGTCATTGAAGTCAATGGGAGTCTTATTTTTACACGTGTATTTGGCCAAAATTAGCGCGCGTTTACTCCGTGTGAAGGGACCCTCAGGGCCCCTTCACACGGAGTTTACGCTCCGTGTATTCTGTACATTTTACACGTGTAAAAATACACGTGTAAAATGTAGTTAGCCATTGAGTTCAATGGCATGTTCGTATAACGTGCATCTTTTTGCGCATGTGCGCAGACGCGCGTTACACGAAAAAGCCATTGAACTCAATGGCTAACTACATTTTACACGTGTATTTTTACACGTGTAAAATGTACAGAATACACAGCGCGTAGACAGAATACATGGAGCCAGGGGTGAACCTACCCCTTTCGCCGCACAAGGCGAACTACAGAAAGCCCCCCCCCCCGAGGAGGGGGCGGATCATAGGGGCGTGGCTGCGCGAAGGGGGCGTGGCGACACGAAGGGGGCAGGGCTTAGCGCCGTTCGCAGGCAGAGAGTAGGCATGGAGATGACCTGCTCTCTGCCTGAGTGTGAGGGGAGGCTGCTGCAGCAGCGCTGCTTCAGTGGCCTCCCCAAACCACCGCTCGGTGCTAAGCCAGTCCAGGACAGCTTGTCCTGGACTGGCTTAGATAATCAAAAATGCCGCCCTCCCTGGGGTCCTGACATAGCGCCGCCTCATGGGAGGTGCGGCGCTGCATGGAGCGTAAACTCTGTGTGAAGGGGCCCTAAGACTTCATCACGTGATTAAGTTGTTTCAGAGGATCACACATGCCTGGTAGATGCAGAATTTGAATTATTTACTAAGAATAATAAAAGCAACCAAGCTTTTCTGAAATACCTGGGGTTTTCTCTCAAACATTATGTGGAGCTGGGAACAATGTTGCTCCCAAATATTTTAAACACTATTCGTAAAAGAAAACAAGTCATAATTCTAGAGTTGACTGTATACATAATACATATTTTATAAATTATGTTATAATAAGTTTTATTACAATATTAAATGGTAAAATATTCCTAATATTAGAGAGTGAAATAGTAAAAGCATTGGACACATGGCCTGTTGCACTATGTGGCAGCATCTGAAATGTCATTCAACTCAGTCGTCAACTGTTGCAATTTTTTATGCAATATTAAGGTGCTAGATTATGGACAGCACATTACACTGTGTAAACCATAGAACTAAATGGGGGAGTCTGTAGTGCCCTTTCCTCCTCGTGTACTTTGCCAATGCAAACGAGAGTCAATCCGCAAATAGCATTAGTCAGTGGACAGAAGGGCTGTGTAAATGTTGCTTTAGGCTGGGGCTTCACGTTGCAAATACGCAGCATTTTGGCAGTGGTGGAAACTCCACGGCAAAAATATGCTGTATATTACAAGAACTGCAAAGTGGAAGGCATTCTGGCTTATCCCATCCAAACATTGCAAAATAAAATCTGTAGCGGAAATGCTGTGATTCCAAAAACCATCTCGTTTATATAAATCGCAGCATGTCAATTATACTTACGGAAAGACTGGTGTTTTCCTGTGAGACATAATAAAAGCAAAAAATCTGTGGACTTTCTATGAAACACGCTGCAGAAAAAAAAAGCAATAAGTTTCCACTTCAGTCTTTTCGGCTAAGCGGAAACACAGCTTTTTTTGTTGCAGATATTGCTGCAGTTTTTTGAGCCAAAGTCAAGAATGGCTAAAAAAAGGAATAGGAAATATATAGGAAGTTCTTACACTTCTCCATTCTGCTCAATTCACTCCTGGCTTTGGCTCAAAAACCGTAGCAAAATCTGCAACAAAAAAAGCTGTGTTTCTGCCATGTGGGGCCTTAACTTTAGCCTTCCGCAGCGGTTTTTTGGCTGCTGCTTGCTAAATAGGGCCTTAGGGTAAGTTCACATGTAGTTTTTTGGTCCGGATTTTGATGCGGAAACCGCGTCAAAATCCCACTAAAAAAAACGCCTCCCATTGAATTCAGTGGGAGCCAGTTAATTCCTGTTTCCGTGAGCGGTAAAAAGAAGCAACCTACCCTTTCTTCAGACAGATTCCGCGGCTGATTCAGCTGTGGACGTCCGTGACGCGACACTCCCTCCAGATTAGGCCCATTGATTTGAATGCCGCGACTGTCGGAATCCATGGCAGTCGCGGCAGGCCGCAGGAGGCGTTTTTTGGACTGGATTTTAACGCAGCTTCCCACGTCAAAATCCGGTCCAAAAAACTCTGTGTGAACCCAGCCTTAGCCTTCAACTGAGCTGCCTATCAGATGTGTCAGCTGAGCTTTTCAAAGAGAAACACGTAATTTTATCTGAGTCCTTATGGGCAAGAAAGATTACTGACCAAAAAAACCACAAGAAAGCTTACTTACTACTACCAAAAATCCCACTGCATTTCTAACTAGGATTATTCATCAGACATTTACACTGAAATCCACTATTTACAAATGCCAGAACCTTCCAGAACACAAATTTACATGAAAAACAAAGTTACTAACATGGGAAGGTGTTATTTCAGCTATGCATTGGAGGGAGGGGGTTGGACAGGGGAAATGGACAGGGCAAGCTGCTTTCTAAAAGAAAATCAGAAGTCCTAATGTCTGAAGTTAGGCAGAGTTCACACTACCGTTGAATTCCATTATGAAGGTGTCTGTTTAAAAAAAAAAAAAAAAAAAATGTTAGTGTTTATTTAACGAATCAATTTAAAAAAAACGGACATATTAGCATTGGTTAGTGTAAGTTAGGGGGCGTTAACACTACCGTTGGTGTCCATTATGAAGGTGTCAAACGGACAAAAAATCCTGCTTGTGTGATTTCTCTGTCCGCTTGAAAAAACGGACATGGTTGTTAACGGACCCTTAAGGACACAAACGGACACAAACGGACAACAAATGAAATCCCATTGAAATAAATGGAAATTGTAATGGACACAGCTAGTGTCCGTTGCTAAAATCTTGAACGGACAGTAGCAATGGACACTGCAGTTGGACACCAACGGTAGTGTGAACGCCCCCTAAGTGTCCGTTTTTTTTATACTGTCCTGTTTTTTTTGTTTCTGCATTCTGAGCATGGACAGAAAAAAACGGACACAAAATAACGAACAGTAACTGATGGCTATCAGTTACTGTCCATTAGGGGGCGTTCACACTACCATTGGTGTCCGCACAGCAGTGGCTATTGTCTGTACAAGATTTTAGCAATGGACACTAGCTGGTCCATTTGCAATTTCCATTCATATCAATGGGATTTTATCTTGTGTCCTTTAGTGTCCGTTTACAACCATGTCCGTTTTTTTTTTCAAGCGGACAAAAAAATGCTACATGCAGAAAGTGTCCGTTATTTTTTAACATTGAGGTCTATGGGCAACAGACTAGCCATCAGTTACTGTCTGTTTGTGTCCGTTATGATAGGTGTCTGGATTTTTGTTTTGTTTTTTTAAACGGACACCTGAGCGGACACCAACAGTAGTGTGAACGCTTCCTTATATTCCTTCCTGTTGCCCATAGACTTCAATGTTTTAAAAAACCAAACACTTACTGTCCATCAAGAATTCGTTTTTTCAAATGGACACAAAAGTCCTCCATGTAGGATTTTTTGTGCACTGGAAAAAAAACAGACTTCTGACGGATTGAGTGTAAATGGACACAAGATAAAATCCCATTGAAATGAATGGAAATTTTAACAGATTATTGACAGTTCAGCTACTGTCCATTGCTAAAATCTTGTAACGGACAATAGCTACGGACACTGCTGATGGTCACCAATGGTAGTGTGAGCCTAAAAGTGGATATTCCATTACAGACACAGATAAATGTAAGATGGCAGGGGGTCCGAACAATAAGTCCCCTGGTGATCAGAAGTACCCCATGCCTCCTACATGTGAATGAAGCATCAGAGTGCTTGTATGACTGTTGCTTCATTCACTTCTGCTGGAGATTTCAGTCCTTGCAGCCCATAGTATCATTGAATGGAGCACCCCTTCTGAATAGGGCATAAGGGTATGTAGTGCAACAACCCTTCTAATATCTACTTATAAATAGAGATGAGCGAACACTAAAATGTTCGAGGTTCGAAATTCGATTCGAACAGCCGCTCACTGTTCGAGTGTTCGAATGGGTTTCGAACCCCATTATAGTCTATGGGGAACATAAACTCGTTAAGGGGGAAACCCAAATTCGTGTCTGGAGGGTCACCAAGTCCACTATGACACCCCAGGAAATGATACCAACACCCTGGAATGACACTGGGACAGCAGGGGAAGCATGTCTGGGGGCATAAATGTCACTTTATTTCATGGAAATCCCTGTCAGTTTGCGATTTTCGCAAGCTAACTTTTCCCCATAGAAATGCATTGGCCAGTGCTGATTGGCCAGAGTACGGAACTCGACCAATCAGCGCTGGCTCTGCTGGAGGAGGCGGAGTCTAAGATAGCTCCACACCAGTCTCCATTCAGGTCCGACCTTAGACTCCGCCTCCTCCGGCAGAGCCAGCGCTGATTGGCCGAAGGCTGGCCAATGCATTCCTATGCGAATGCAGACTTAGCAGTGCTGAGTCAGTTTTGCTCAACTACACATCTGATGCACACTCGGCACTGCTACATCAGATGTAGCAATCTGATGTAGCAGAGCCGAGGGTGCACTAGAACCCCTGTGCAAACTCAGTTCACGCTAATAGAATGCATTGGCCAGCGCTGATTGGCCAATGCATTCTATTAGCCCGATGAAGTAGAGCTGAATGTGTGTGCTAAGCACACTCATTCAGCACTGCTTCATCACGCCAATACAATGCATTAGCCAGTGCTGATTGGCCAGAGTACGGAATTCGGCCAATCAGCGCTGGCCAATGCGTTCTATTAGCCCGATGAAGTAGAGCTGAATGTGTGTGCTAAGCACACACATTCAGCACTGCTTCATCACGCCAATACAATGCATTAGCCAGTGCTGATTGGCCAGAGTACGGAATTCGGCCAATCAGCGCTGGCTCTGCTGGAGGAGGCGGAGTCTAAGGTCGGACCTGAATGGAGACTGGTGTGGAGCGATCTTAGACTCCGCCTCCTCCAGCAGAGCCAGCGCTGATTGGCCGAATTCCGTACTCTGGCCAATCAGCGCTGGCCAATGCATTCTATTAGCCCGATGAAGTAGAGCTGAATGTGTGTGCTAAGCACACACATTCAGCACTGCTTCATCACGCCAATACAATGCATTAGCCAGTGCTGATTGGCCAGAGTACGGAATTCGGCCAATCAGCGCTGGCTCTGCTGGAGGAGGCGGAGTCTAAGATTGCTCCACACCAGTCTCCATTCAGGTCCGACCTTAGACTCCGCCTCCTCCGGCAGAGCCAGCGCTGATTGGCCGAAGGCTGGCCAATGCATTCCTATGCGAATGCAGACTTAGCAGTGCTGAGTCAGTTTTGCTCAACTACACATCTGATGCACACTCGGCACTGCTACATCAGATGTAGCAATCTGATGTAGCAGAGCCGAGGGTGCACTAGAACCCCTGTGCAAACTCAGTTCACGCTAATAGAATGCATTGGCCAGCGCTGATTGGCCAATGCATTCTATTAGCCCGATGAAGTAGAGCTGAATGTGTGTGCTAAGCACACACATTCAGCACTGCTTCATCACGCCAATACAATGCATTAGCCAGTGCTGATTGGCCAGAGTACGGAATTCGGCCAATCAGCGCTGGCTCTGCTGGAGGAGGCGGAGTCTAAGGTCGGACCTGAATGGAGACTGGTGTGGAGCGATCTTAGACTCTGCCTCCTCCAGCAGAGCCAGCGCTGATTGGCCGAATTCCGTACTCTGGCCAATCAGCGCTGGCCAATGCATTCTATTAGCTTGATGAAGCAGAGTGTGCACAAGGGTTCAAGCGCACCCTCGGCTCTGATGTAGCAGAGCTGAGGCTGCACAAGTGTTCAAGCGCACCCTCGGCTCTGATGTAGGAGAGCCGAGGGTGCACTTGAACCCTTGTGCACCCTCAGCTCTGCTACATCAGAGCCGAGGGTGCGCTTGAACTCTTGTGCACACTCTGCTTCATCAAGCTAATAGAATGCATTGGCCAGCGCTGATTGGCCAGAGTACGGAACTCGACCAATCAGCGCTGGCTCTGCTGGAGGAGGCGGAGTCTAAGATCGCTCCACACCAGTCTCCATTCAGGTCCGACCTTAGACTCCGCCTCCTCCAGCAGAGCCAGCGCTGATTGGCCGAATTCCGTACTCTGGCCAATCAGCACTGGCTAATGCATTGTATTGGCGTGATGAAGCAGTGCTGAATGTGTGTGCTTAGCACACACATTCAGCTCTACTTCATCGGGCTAATAGAATGCATTGGCCAATCAGCGCTGGCCAATGCATTCTATTAGCGTGAACTGAGTTTGCACAGGGGTTCTAGTGCACCCTCGGCTCTGCTACATCAGATTGCTACATCTGATGTAGCAGTGCCGAGTGTGCATCAGATGTGTAGTTGAGCAAAACTGACTCAGCACTGCTAAGTCTGCATTCGCATAGGAATGCATTGGCCAGCCTTCGGCCAATCAGCGCTGGCTCTGCCGGAGGAGGCGGAGTCTAAGGTCGGACCTGAATGGAGACTGGTGTGGAGCGATCTTAGACTCCGCCTCCTCCAGCAGAGCCAGCGCTGATTGGTCGAGTTCCGTACTCTGGCCAATCAGCGCTGGCCAATGCATTCTATTAGCCCGATGAAGTAGAGCTGAATGTGTGTGCTTAGCACACACATTCAGCTCTACTTCATCAGGCTAATAGAATACATTGGCCAATCAGCGCTGGCCAATGCATTCTATTAGCTTGATGAAGCAGAGTGTGCACAAGGGTTCAAGCGCACCCTCGGCTCTGATGTAGCAGAGCTGAGGGTGCACAAGGGTTCAAGTGCACCCTCGGCTCTCCTACATCAGAGCCGAGGGTGCGCTTGAACCCTTGTGCAGCCTCGGCTCTGCTACATCAGAGCCGAGGGTGCGCTTGAACCCTTGTGCACACTCTGCTTCATCAAGCTAATAGAATGCATTGGCCAGCACTGATTGGCCAGAGTACGGAATTCGGCCAATCAGCGCTGGCCAATGCATCCCTATGGGAAAAAGTTTATCTCACAAAAATCACAATTACACACCCGATAGAGCCCCAAAAAGTTATTTTTAATAACATTCCCCCCTAAATAAAGGTTATCCCTAGCTATCCCTGCCTGTACAGCTATCCCTGTCTCATAGTCACAAAGTTCACATTCTCATATGACCCGGATTTGAAATCCACTATTCGTCTAAAATGGAGGTCACCTGATTTCGGCAGCCAATGACTTTTTCCAATTTTTTTCAATGCCCCCGGTGTCGTAGTTCCTGTCCCACCTCCCCTGCGCTGTTATTGGTGCAAAAAAGGCGCCAGGGAAGGTGGGAGGGGAATCGAATTTTGGCGCACTTTACCACGTGGTGTTCGATTCGATTCGAACATGGCGAACACCCTGATATCCGATCGAACATGTGTTCGATAGAACACTGTTCGCTCATCTCTACTTATAAATACAAGTGGTTTGTGATTTAAAACTTTAAAAAACTTACTAGGCATTGACTGAACAATTTTATGCAATTGCCCAACAATAGGCACAGTATCTCCATGCTCATGTGGAAACTTGAAGGTATTATTTTGTTAAATTGGTTTTACTACTAATAATACTTGTCCCATATCTTAAGGCTGTAATCAGTGCCAGTCCAGCCCTGAGACCCTACAAATCAAGAGAATGGGGGTCCCTGAGTACACAAACACCTCTGCAGCTCTATTGACGCCTACAGGAGTGAGGGGCTTGTAGATATGTGTTAAGTGTTGATGAACTCCTGCAGACCCTTCTTCTCAATGCAAGTGACAATACTGGATCTTAAGAAGACCACCCACATCCAGTGATGTCCACCAACAGCTAGATTGATTGCTATTAACCAGCTGTCTGAAGACATTAGCTTTACACTGCTGAAACTGTATTCCTTAGAATCTGAAACACTTTCTGATGTGCAATTGGAAATGAAGATCTTTATCTTGGAATTTGCATTTAAGACAAATATTTCAAACAAAATTTAGCATTTTTTCAAAAACTACTTAATAAAATATGTGAAAGTCTAATGTAAAATATGAAGATTATGTAGCAAAGTGCAGTTTGCCATGTATATCTAAGTTATGTGATTCGACATTCATAGATTGTAAGCTCTTGTGAGCAGGGCCCTCAGTCCCATTGTGTGAACTGACTATCCATTTGTAATGTATCTTTTTGTCTGTACTTGAACCCTACTAATTGTACAGTGTTGTGGAATATGTTGGCGCTATATAAATAAAAATGTATTATTATTATTATTATTATTACTATTTTATGTGATAGTAACATTAAATATTATCTGTGCTTTCAAATTCCAATGCAGGTAGAAACATAGTGGCCAAAAGAAGCAATTATAGACCAATTTTAACTCTGCTGTGTTTATAACCTAAATTCTGAATATACACATACATACAGAGTGTAAATACATACAGTGGACAAAATGTGAAAAAAAAGACACATAGAAATGAGACATAGAAGACAAATGCAACAGTAAACCCTTCAGGCCACAGACATGTTTGTGGTCTTTTTTACTTATTACCATATAAGGGTGCATTCACACTGAGTAAACGCTAGCTTATTTTGTAGAGTAAAATTACACTTGTAAATTTTGCTATCCCATTGACTTCAATGACATTTTACAGGCGTATTTTTACAGGCGTATTTTTTACAGGCGTATTTTTTACAGGCGTATTTTTACACTTGTAAAAAAATATCATTGAAGTCAATGGGATAGCAAAATTTACAAGTGTAATTTTACTCTACAAAATAAGCTAGCGTTTACTCAGTGTGAATGCACCCTTAAAGTGAAAACTTTTTAAAAACAAATTGTATTTTTCCATTCACAGACCCGTATGAGCCATTTTTGTATGGGCAAATTGTACTTCCCAATGGAACCATTTAATATTCTGTGCAATGTACTGAGAATCTGGGTAAAAAATAATTGGGTGAAATTGAAAAAAACAAAACAAAACAATTGTTTATACAGTGTTCACTATGTGGTAAAAATGACATGTTCTCTATATCTATATTCTATGGGACAATATCATCAAGGCCATACTAAATGTATGTAGTTTAATTTTATGCTGTAATATATTTTAAAAAATGAAGAAAAAAATTGTAAGTATAAGGCCTCACATAGCGAAATGCAGCTAAAAAACACAGTGGAAAAAAAAGCGAAAATTCATCACATTTTTCATTGGGTTTTTGCTGTGTTTTTCCGTCCCCTATTCACTTGCAATTTCACTGCTAAAATTAACATATTACGGTTTTGATAACTTAGCTATTCTGCAGCTTGATGAATTCTCATTCTCTTTCATGGTGCTTTAAAATGCAGCAGCCAAAAATACTGTGTTTCTGCAAAATAAAAATTTGTTTGCGTTGCCATATTGTCACACACATAACTTTTTTATATTTCTATGTATGGAGCTGTGTAATGTGTTTTTTTTTCTTTGGAAAGACATAGATTTTATCAATGTCATTTTGTGTGACTCTTAGATCACTTTACATTCACATTTTGGGAGGAAATAAACTGGTGAAAAAAATTGTGATTTGAGCTTTTAATCCATTTTAATTCATGTACATACGTTTATATTTTTACATTGGGCATATTGTGGCAAAGGAATGCTTAATGTGATCTGCTTATGTTTCTTTCTTTATATATATATATATATATATATATATATATATATATATATATATATAGAAAGAAATATATATATATATAGAGAGAGAGAGAGAGAGAGAGAGAGAGAGAGAGAGAGAGAGAGAGAGAGAGAGTGTGAGAGTAAGGGGGGAATTTGAGTGTTTTTTTTTCTTTTTCTGAGCCCCATCCTAGATCTTGTAACCATGATGTCTTGTACCACAGACTACAATACTACTGTATACAGTCTGTAGTAAAATCACTGTTTAACTAGTGAAGCCTCCCACAGGTAGGTCTTAATAGTTATATTGCTAGTTAGAAGGCCCACTGCTGTCATGGCAAGCCGATGGCTCCCATTGTAGGAGCCAGCCAAGTAAAGGTGAAAGTACAGTGAACCATTTAAGTCACTTGGTCACATCATACCATGGCATCTGAAGGTTTTATTGCCTATTATCAGAGATATCTCTGAACACAGGCATTGCAGTCTGGTCTCTGCAGAGTCCCCACAGCGATGGCGCCCACTCAGGTCTTCAGCAGATTCCGTATTTAAATTCTCAATATCCAATTAAGGTGGATGTTGAGAATGGATTATAGGGGTTCTCCAGAACTTGCTTGTTGAGGACCCTATTCAAGTAAATGGGGCTGAGTTACAATACCAAATACAGACCTGATGATGGTGATTTGACTGGTATTAGAGTGATGAAAAGGCTGCTGCTGACCCAAACTCTGCAACCTCTTCACTCACTGATTTGTGGGGTCCCTGATGTTATTCCTCCAAAGATCATATATTAATGACCTATCATAAGATACAGATAGGTCATCAATGTGTAAGTTTTGGAAAACCCCTTTAACTTAGTTTGTCCTTTCTTGTGTCAATATATTTATATCTAGTAAAGAGCAATGTTCAAAAGATTAGCAATACAAATGGTATTCTTTGTCTGAACTCCTATCACCCAGACTTCATGACCTAGGATCTCAAGGACCCTTGAGTGAGATTATTGATCACCTTATCAGTAGGCCACTGCTGTGTAAAATGATGCTTCCTTTTTGCAAAACTCTTCCTCTGTCCTCACATTCCTAGAATTACATCACAAATACGCAAAGTTCCTTTTAGATCGCCCTACCCCCAGGCCTCCAACAGACTCTTCTCTAGATACTTGGCCACCTTCAGTCAATACAATGAATCCACCATAAGTTCGGACACAACATTACCATCCCCCAAGCATACACACCCACAGAGATCAATCCAGACAAAGACAACAATACTCTTGGGTCACACACTTCCACCCCCATCAGCTTGGAAGTGATCTGACTATGCACATGGGAGGAAGACAACTGTTTACAAACAGTTCAGAAACTGACTTCGGGTGTATCTAACCTGCAAGCAAGCATATAACATTAGTACATGATGCCCTCTCCAAAAATAATGCCCACTTAGATTGAATACATATGCACGTTTATGGGTAAGGGGGAAGGTATCTCTAACGCAGTTTTTGTTCCTAGAGGGGAATTGAGTATTATAAAATCCACCATTACTGATTTTTGTTCCCATTGACATTAGACAGCAGTTGGCTTGAGACGCCATACACATGTCATAATCATTTGCCAAATTATTGCATGGGCGATCCCACCAACATATCCAACAAAACTGCAGGAAAAAAATGCATTTTATATAATGGCAAAACAGTAATTTAATTTTTGTCTGACCACGTCCATGGTTGGATCAGATCTTTGACAGACAGAATTCTGCTGTTGGCCAACTCAGTCATTTGTGGTCATGTTCCAGCTCTGTTTGTATGTACAGTACAACGTTATTAGATCTCACTAATAGTATTACTTATTTTAACAAGCATAAAGGATATCTGAAGACGTGTGAAAAGCCTACAACACATCCTTATGGCCACATTCTCCCCGCTCTCACATACTGAACATGTGGTAATTCTCTTCCCAGCATTGACAAAGTTTGACCATTGCTGCCTGGTGGCACATACTGACCCTTGACATAAGGTTGGCTGATTTCTAATAATAGTTTGGCACACAGAATTGTTATTTTTAGGACACTACTACAGATTACTTTAGCTTTTCCTTTTATTATTATTATTATTAGTATTATTATTATTATTATTTTTAAAGCCATTTAAAAAATTTTTGGTGGACAGTTTATCCAGAAGGAAAAAGTCATGGCCTACATTGGTAAGATTTAATGGATTAGATAGACATTACATAACTCCTAAAGTTGTAAAGATCCAGCCCTAATGTGATTCTCGTTGTATTGTTGTATTAGTGTATATATATAGTGTTGTAATATTGTCTCATTATTAGAAACAATTTGGCTAGGACGAGACTGATTTGTGCATCTTCAGAGCAGGAAATGATCCTTTTAGGTATTTGCTTTTTTTATCAGTATTTAATAAAAGAAACCAGACTGGTAAGTACATTCTTGTATGGTTTACAGTTTGGCAGTCATTTACACCCTTCCCCCTAGACAAGAAATGACATCAACTATGTGGCACCGTCCTTTTGTCCTTAAAGGAATTACCTGGAATTTCATGGCTTTCCCAACCCCCTCAATTTACATTCCAAACCCTGAGAATTCCTGTCTTTCTGCCTTGCATTGTATAATTAGAAACCTATCAATGCAAGTATGCAGCAAGGAGTCAAGGAAGAGCTAACTGACACTTGTAAGCAAACCAAGCCACTTTATTCAATTACTGTAGTCATTGTGAAGCAAATGTCTTCAAGCAGCACCGACCAGTCATATGTAAATGAAATAGGGGTATCCTGCATTACACCTAGATTGTTAAACAAGTACGTGCTAAACTTACAACTTTAGTCTATGATCTGTACATTTAAAGCACATTCTATAGATTTGCCACTTAGTGTACACAAAAAAACTGGACACAACCCCTCCATAGGGCCAGCTATATGATCCAAGATTCTTGCTCAGTTTGACACACGAAAAATACCCATACAATATCAAAGATCAAATATAAAAACTCCAAACCACATACTGGTGGACAGTGGATAAATGTATAATCGCTTGAGGTCTCACTGCTGGATCCCCCAATGATCAGGAGGAAAGGGGACCAAAAGTCCCCATAAAGCTTCTTAGTGAATGGAGCGCCAGTGTGGAATCAGCCATTCAGGCTCCACTGAGATCGGAAACTTATCTCTTGTCCTGAGGATAGGGAATAGGTGTGCTTAGCTGCACAATTTCTTTAAGTTGGCCAACTCCTTTAAGTTGCCCATACCCTTTAGATAACTGTCACTCAAAAACCACGGTGGACCCTTCAAGCTCTATTATTATACTCAGGGGTTTCAGACCCCAGGGTATAATAATCGGAGCCCCAGGGGAGATGAGTGAAAATAATAAACACTGTTACTCACCTCTCCAGGATCCAATGTTAAAGAGGACCTTTCATGAGTTTGGACAAAGGCAATTCTATATACTGCTGGAAAGCTGACAGTGTGCTGGATTCAGCGCACTGTCAGCTTTCCTGATCTGTGCCTTGGGTAAAGTGCTATCGGTGCCAGTACTGTAACTCTTCACAGTCAGAAGGGCGTTCCTGACAGACTGTCAGGAACATCCTTCTTCCTAGCAGCGCCTGTAGCGCTGTACAGTGTGAGTGGGGAGGAACGCCCCCTCCCTCTGCTCACAGTGCTTGTCCATAGACAATTATTATCAGGGGGAGGGGGCGTTCCTCCCCGCTCACACTGTACAGCGCTATAGGTGTTGCTGGGAAGAAGGATGTTCCTGACAGACTGTCAGGAACGCCCTTCTGACTGTGAAGAGCTACAGTATCGGCACCGATGGCTCTTCACCTGGGGCACAGATTGGGAAAGCCGATAGTGCGCTGAATTCAGCGCACTGTCGGCTTTCCAGCGGTATATAGAACTGCCTTTGCCCAAACCCATGGATAGTCCTCTTTAATCCTAGCAGGCTTCGGGCCTATATGGTACTGCTAGCACAGGCTTTGGGCCTATATGGTAATATACCAGACCACGTGACATCTGGGCATTACCATATAGGCCCAAAGCCTGCTAGGATTAACATTGGATCCTGGAGAGGTGAGTAACAGTGTTTACTATGTTCCCTCACCAACCCTAGGGCTCCGATTATTATACTCGGGGGTCTGAAAAGACCCCCGAGTATAATAATAGCGGCAGTGGGATCGCGGCCTGGCCTGGACCTATTCACTGCCGGCCTCCGCGGTCTATAGTACAAGGGGTAGTGGGGGCGGCAGTGAGCAGGTCCGGGGAGGTTGTTAAATAGCCCGCTATGCTGGAGATACTACAGCAGGTAGCGACCTATTATAAAACAAAAAAATGTTATTATACTTACCGATCGTGCTGCTGCTGCTACCGCTGCCTCCGCGATCCTCTTCTCTTGGCAGATGTCAGATGTTTACGTATCAGCGTAGGTGGCGTGATGATGCCGCCTACACTGATACGTAGAAGTCGGAATCAGCACAAGGAGAGCGGCAGCTCTCCTTGCGCTATTTCAAAGAAAAAAAAACGAAAAAAAAAATAATCACCTGGGCTGCCGCCCCCCTCCCTTGCGCCGCCTGAGGCGAGTGCCTCACCTCGCCTCATTAGAGGTATGGCGCTGTGTTCACATATATGTAAGTACAATCAATTTCATGAATGGGAAGCAATCTTATATATTGTGCTCCAGAGTCTTTTATATATGAACAGTAATGGGCGATAAACGTAATTGAACCATGAAATATGTAAAGTCATAATAAAGAATTACCGCATGTCACTAAGGACTTGGAAAATCAATAGTGTATGCATAGAAGCTATAGCTGTAGCTCACGCCTGCATATAAAGTTTAATGGATCCTTGTAAGAAAATAAAAGCTTTAGGAACATAAGGAATATCACTTCCTGCACCAGTCTATGACAGGGTATTGAGGTCACAGATTAACCAATACAGTATGCTAGGTTCACATTTTCTAATATGGTAAAGAAAAAAATAACACTACAAATGTGTCAACCTGGCCTTTTAGATGTGTTCCGCTCCCAGGCCTGGTTCACATCTGCGTTTGGTATTCCGTTCAGGGAGCCCACCTTGGAACCCCCTCAGATGGAATATCGAACACATTGGCAAGCGGTGAGCAGTGAAACCACACAGACCCCATAGGCTATAATGGGGCCCATGTGTTTTCCACATAGTGCCCACATGACCCCCCTAATGGAATACTGAACGCAGATGTGAACCAGGCCTCAGATACCAATTTCATAGGAAGCCTCACTGAAGAGTGTTCAATGGAAAGCCAAACATCTCCTACACAGTTATAGTTATGGTTGAATAAAAAAAAACTATACCGAATTTCTGTATGTACTCAGGGCTGTCAGTCTTTTTACAGGAGCGGATGTTCCACCTGTAATGATACGATCAATGATTGCGCCTATCAGTTCTGTTTACATGTAGCGTTCATCATAACTATGTGTGACCAAACATTTCTTAGTGCGATTGTTCTTACAAGTTCAGTTTGCATATTATGGCCAGCACATCCCTTGTTTACACTAGTAAGGCGCTGACGACATTGATTGTACTATTGTCATAAAAGATGTGATCATCCTACAGGTGACTGATCTGTGGATGTATACACTGGGTATTATCTGGGAATAAACGGTGTTGCCAATCATTGGCCCATAAACAATTAATTGTGCTGCTCTAGCAGGTTATTTAATTCCCTAACATATAACCATATATCATGGTGCAGGTACAAAAGTTTACATAGTCATGCACATTAGATAGCTGCTAGTCAAATGCTCACACAGATAATAGCTATCACTTCCAAACTTCTTCATAAACATATTTGCTTGGATTTTCAATGGGAAAGGGGAATAGGCTACTGCCAGACTGCTCTGGCAGTGGCTTACATCCTGGGGAAATAACAGGCCTTAGGCCAGGTTCACACGGGGGTTTTGGTTCGGATTTTGACACGGAATCCGCGTCAAAATTTGGCTAAAAAAACCCGCTTCCCATTGAATTCAATGGGTTCCTTTTTCTCCAAGCGGTTTGTTCCCACTTGCGGGAAAAAAAAACGAAATGCTCTTTCTTTAGGCGGATTCCGTGGCTGATTCAGCCGCGGATGTCTGTGGCGCAACACTCCCTCACGACTAGGCCTATTCATTTGGGCTTAATCCGGAGCGGAATGCTGCGACTGGATGCTGTGCACTCTATGCACAGTACTGGCATCCAGTCGCGGTTAGCCGTTTTTTGGTGGCGGCCTCCGCATCAAAATCAGGTCCAAAAAACTCCTGTGTGAACCCGGCCTCATTCACATATCCGCATTTTGCAGACATGTGAGGCCGGTGCCCCACTTACCTTAAACCGTTGCTGTTTTAGAAATGGCGGCATGTCAGTAATACCTATGGAAACGCTGGTGTTTCCCTATAGGTATAATGGAAGCAGAAAGTCCGCAGAGAAAATCTCTGTGGACCTTCTGTGAAAAGTGCTGCGGGGAAAAACGCAATGTGTTGCCGCCCCAGTTTTTCCCACTGTGAATTTTTGCTGCGGTTTGCTACGTTGGCCTTTAGCCTGAAGTCTGTGATAATCATGGACAACACTTCATCCTGCTCATTTACATAATATATCATCTTAAATTTTTTTCCTATACTTTACAATGTCTTTGGGTCTGTGAAAAATGGACAGCACACACAAGAATTTTCACAGATCCATAGTCTTCAATGTAGCTTTGTGATTTGCTAAATGGACCAAAATAGAGCATGTCTCTATGCTTTCTCCATGGACCACAGAACAATAACCTTGTAATGCACAGAAGACATTCAGACATAAATGTGACCTATAGCCAGCCATACTGATTGTTGGGCAGACCATGGTGGATTTTTTGTTGCGTGATGGTTGCTTACATTATGGGACCTTGCCAAATTGCTTGAACTCACTCAGAAATGAAACAGTTAATGTGCTTAAGTTGCTCCTATCTCACATTGAAGTTCTATGTTTAAAGAGGTAGTCCCAGTTCTCATGGTGTGTATTTACTCTTACCCCTTCCAGTGCTAGCAATCTGAAACTTTTATTAACCCTGTTGTGCTTGGTATAAACACAGCAAACCAGGTCAGTGTGTTTAGTTACCTAAACTCAGGGCAGGCTGTGCACATACAACAACTGTCCTATGTAATGAGTGGAACATGCAGATATAGTTTGTGAAATTGATAGTTAATACATATACATTTGACAGTGTTTCCATGCATTATGGGAAACTCACCTTTAAAAATCAATGGGAAAACTTTCATGATCTTACTTGACGGGATTAAATATTGTAATGGTTGGTAAACGAAAATACGTCCCCTATTAGGGTGCATTCACACAGAGGAAAATGGTGAGGAAATTGGTGAGTAATTTCAGCACTGAAAAAAAAGCCTCCCATGGACCTCAATGGGTTCCTTTTTCTGCTAGCAGTAAAAGGAACTAGGCTTGAACCGATCTTGAGATTTCAGGATCGTTTTTAAAATCTGATTTTCGATCATTTTCCAGCCGATCCCGATCGTGAAATTTGCTCGATCGCCGATCAGAATCCGATGTTTCCCGATCCCGATTGCTCAACCCTAATATTAGCTTTTCCCACAATGAATGACCAGTAAGCTATTGTAATGGTTAGCCTTTTTTGGATCAGATTCTAAGGCAGCCTCCGCATCAAAATCTGGTCCAAGAAACCCCATGAGAACCCAGCCTGCGGAGATCTCACAACAAGCACACAGACCCCATTATAGTCTATGGGGTCCGTGTGCTTTCACTGCACACCGCTTGCTAGTGCATTCGGTAGTCCGTTCGGGGGGTCCCCATGTGGACTTCCTGAACGGATTACCAAACGCAGATGTGAACATAGAGTAAGTTGTTAGATTTTGAAATTTTCCCAAATGAAAAAATATCATTGTTGGCTCTAAATATTTCATTTGTGACAGGTAGAAAATGTTATTTAGGAATTGTTTTGTGCCTTTTATCTAAAAGTTTTGTGTAAGATTCTTACTATGTATTAGAATTTTTGAATGTTTGGAAAGGACCAAGGAAAGTGGAGAAAATTGACTTCATATTTATCAATATCATGTTTTATATCAGTGTAGCATGTTCTATTGTCTGTAATAGAAGCTAAAGATTTTTGATTTTGCACTTTTTGTCCTCATATAGTATTCCTACAGTGTATGAACGGTTTTGGTCCATTTATTTTTTGATAGGTGAGCTATAAACAACATTCTAAAATCCTTAATTAACGAACACTAAATTTTTCTTTTTTCTTTTGCTCTATTTATGCAAATATTGAAATTAAAAGTAAGAAATAAATAAAAAAAAATCTTCTCTATGTATTTATCAAGATTAGTCATGCTCCGCACTGTCCTGTGTCTGGCTGCAAGAAACCTGGCTGCAGCAGGAGCCTCGCCCTCTGTCCTGGCTGCAGTAGGAGAAAGGGATTGATTTCTGTAATGTTATTACAGGTCAGTGAAGTCCTCCATGAAGGTACAGTATGTTTCTTGAAGTACGCAAAATAACATAAAATATTTTTTTTTGAACGAAAAGCAAATGTCCTGGATAGCTGGTTTTACATAGATCAGAAATACTTGGAGGTACAGGGCTTGCGTTATAAAGCCAAGTGAAGAACTGTGCCGGTGTGAGGAGTGCAGTGGCAGGGTGAGTATAAAGACATTTTATCTTTATCGTGGGCACAGTTGGCTGCCTATATATATATATATATATATATATATATATATATATATATATATTTAACCGGGTGATTATTCCTGGTCAAGGACCCGTGGGTGGTTTGGTGTCCCAAATCGTCATAATATATTTCTTTTAAATACTTTTTAATCTTTCAAAGTTAAAAATAACTAGCATGTGCCCACGACTTTGTCTGTGGGTTAGTATAGGTGCTGAGCCGCGTATATTTAGCCAATTGCTGTTGTATATGATGCGCCTGCTCCTGCGTCTCAGCTCTATCACATGTTTGTAACTGCATGTTATACCCAGGTGTGCCCCGGACCCCCCCGAAACCCAGCTCCTGTGTGGTCGTCCCCCCCTCCTGAACCCCGTCTCCACCGCATGGCCCACACCTCACGTGCCCCCGTCCTCACCACGCCACCTCCCCCATCCCCGCGTGCGCCACCTCTGCACGTCCCTGCCAACGCCCCTCCACATGCCCCCGGACCCCCTCCGCACACCTCGTGCACATGTATGCATATGGTGGCCATACTGTGCACAGCTACAGCTGTGGCCATGCTCGGCCACATCTGTGAATGTGGCCATTTACTGCTGCGTAGACCCTTTAGCACGATGGGTAATGTTGGTGAAGTTTGGCCCAGTTCCCCCTCCCCTTCCCACCCCTGTGCCCCCGGCGTACTCACCTTATTGACGCCTTGCGGACCCCCACGCAGGTGGCATATTTGCCACTCGGCCAGCTGCACATCAGACACCATGTTCGGCCGCTTGCTCTGTGTCCGGCTGCCTCTGCCATAGGGCTGGCCACAGTATCGCACGAACCAATTGCCATTCGGACGTTTTGGCGTGATTGTGGAACAAACATCCAAACACACAAACATCCAAACACACAAACTTTCACATTTATAATAGTAGGATATTGGACCACTTTTCAGATCGGAGGAAAAGGATAAAGGCATCTTATGCTGTACATGGTTGCTATCTGCATTTTTCAACATAACTGAATAGCCTGCCCTCATCTTCATGTCAGCCCTTACCTGCCAGCAACATGAATACTGATAGTTATCACAGATCCAGTCCATTACAAGGCACACACATTCTACACACATCCTCCCTCTCTCTGTACACATCTGGTATTCCATTGCCTTCAATCAATCCTTTGCAGGAAACTCCTGTTGCATACATCAGAGAACCAACTTCCTCCTTTGAATAATGAGGAAGACAAGCACGCCGCAAGATGTATGCATTTCTTCAATAAGGCATGGAGAGAAACCTCAAGTGCTCAAGGGATGGACAGCTGTTTTTTCTGCAGTCAAACGCTAAGGGCTGTGTGATAAGATTGTTATGTCTATATGAAGATACCACTAAATAAGAGCTGATCACATTGATCAATACATCCGGATATATAAGACATCATTTTTGCCTGACAGAAGAAGCATGGTCAACCACACCTTATGTGACATCACACCATTTGTTAGTTTTCACTATATAAAGCAAAGCAAAAAATTTTTAAGGCTGAAGCCCCATATAACGTCCCACAGCGAAAAAACGCTGTGAGAAAAACCGTGGCTGCAACACATCGCTAGAATCCCATCTACTTTGCAGGGACTATAAAACGCGTACGACCCCGTCCTAAAGTACATTTGCAAAACTGTTTTTGCTAAGATCATAACTATAAAAAAGTTTCTTGTAGAAGCAACACAATTGTCATCTGAATCCCAAATATCCACACAAAAAAAAAAAAAGAGAAGAAAAAAGGGGGGGCACTCACCCATTTGAAATTATTTCATAAAACTTAGTCCTTAATTGAAAAAATTAGGATAAAACAAACCGGGAGGCGGAATGACATGCATTTTTTCAATAGAGGACTAATTTTTATGAAATAACTTCTCTTTTTTTATGGATACTTTACTAATTTTTGTCGGGATGTAGAGCACCACCATAGAAGTGTTCCTTGTGACCGCTTTCATATGCCTTGCACTACCGCAGAGTGTGTATTGTCTATTGGAATCTAGCTTTAGTGCCACTCTTTCTCTAATATTTAGTTTGAATCCCAAATATGTTTTGTCTTCTGTTATTTCTTATTGCGCATCTCTATATGTAAAGCTGGCCATGCACGTAATGCCTGTCGGGTGAATGCTCATTCAGCCAACAGTTATCTCTCGTGATTCCTCAATATACATGAATACTTGGCTCAACTAAGCTTACATATGTTTTGGATTGAGAAAGTAGACTTACCCCCCTCATTCACATCTGCGTTCGGTAATCCGTTCAGGGAGTCCACATGAGGACACCACCGAACGGAACACCAAATGCATTGGCAAGTGGTGTGCAGTGAAAGCACACAGACCCCATAGACTATAATAGGGTCCGCATGCTGCCCATACGAGTCATGCAGACATGACAGTAGATCACAAAATATTTTTCTGCCTGCTTGTTTCGTGCAGACACCGTGCGTGGAGCATGCGGACCGAATTATATTCTATGGGGTCTGTGTGCTTTCACTGCACACCGCTTGCTAATGCGTTAGGTATTCCGTTCAGGGGGTCCCCATGCGGACTTCCCGAATGGATTACCACACGCAGATGTGAACAAAGGGGTTGCTACAAACCTCTGGTGGCTGCTTATCTCTCCAAGAACAAAAGTATGGGGCATGACCAACATGCCTGATGTTTCCCTCTGATGCTAGGGGAGAGTCAGGAGGGTCCAGACACATTAGATGGTTGGCCAGTTCTGCCGAAATCAGCAGGTTTGATTGACAGATCTAACATAGATCTGACAAAGATGTTTGTGGCCACCCTAACTCTTTCTTCAAGTTTTTCATGTATTTTCCCACCCTACAGTGTTTTATGACCCGACGATAAGATAGGGAGGTTCACAGAATTGCCAAGGATTCCAAGAAAGAGTAAACTGCTTATCCAGGTTTTTTCCACTTAAATGCAAAAGGAGCTTTGGGAAAAGCTGCTCAAGGCTGAAGCCCCACATTGCTGCCGTAGCAAAAAAATTTCTGCGTTTTACAGTACCTGCAAAGTGGTTGGGATTCTATCTAATCCCATCCACACACTGCAGAAAAAAATCTGCAGTGGAAAATCTGCGTTTTCGAGAATGCGGATGTTTTTGAAAATTGCAGCATGTCAGTTATACCTGTGGAAATGCTGGCGTTTTCCATATAGGAATAGTAGGAGGAAAACTCGCAATCCAAATATAAAACATTGTGGAAAAAACACAATGCAAACAGGCTGCGTTTTTTTCCACATTGTTTTTCTCTGCCTTTTCCTATGTGGAGCCTTAGCCTAAGGGTCCATTCACACAGAGGAAAATGGTGAGGAATTTGATGTGGAATTTCAGCGCTGAAAAAAAAAGCCTCCCATTGAAGTCAATGTGAGGCTTTTTTTCAGCGCTGAAATTCCACGCCAAATTCCTCACCATTTTCCTCCGTGTGAATGGACCCTAAGGGTGCATTCACACTGAGTAAACGCTAGCTTATTCTGAACGTAAAACACGTTCAGAATAAGCGGCGTCTAAAGCAGCTCCATTCATTTCTATGGGAGCGGGGATACGAGCGCTCCCCATAGAAATGAATGGGCTGCTTCTTTCACTCCGTGCAGTCCCATTGAAGTGAATGGGGAGTGCCGGCGTATACGGCAAGCTCTGCTCATGCCGGAGCGTACACGCCGGCACTCCCCATTCACTTCAATGGGACTGCACGGAGTGAAAGAAGCAGCCCATTCATTTCTATGGGGAGCGCTCGTATCCCCGCTCCCATAGAAATGAATGGAGCTGCTTTAGACGCCGCTTATTCTGAACGTGTTTTACGTTCAGAATAAGCTAGCGTTTACTCAGTGTGAATTCACCCTTACTGTGCTGCCATCAAATAAAATTCATTGGGGGCATTTATCACACCACTTGTGCCTAGTTTCTTCTAATGAATCCTTTTTTTTTAAGTTTTACACACTGTGTGCCAGGTTTATTTTGTGTTTGTGTATTGAAGGCGTTTATACCAGGCTCCTCATTTTGCTTTCTTTCAGGGAAAGTGTGAGTAGTTTATCTGGAGTAACATTTTAGAATGCATTTATGAAATGCCCCTTGGTCAAAAAGCGCAAAAAAAAAGGCAACTGCACTCCAGTACATGGGTAGTGTAAGGCTGGGGCATTTTACAGTAAGGGCAAAGTGAATGGAATTCTAGGGAATCCCATGCCCACTTTGCGGTAAAAACTGCGTGCAGACACACCACAATTTCCAAAACCGTTACGTCCAAAACTTTCTGTCTAAAGCGCAGCTGGAAGAACCGCAATGCATTGCCACCGTGTTTTTCCTGCAGTGCATTTTTTCTGCGGGACATCCCATGGAGCCTTAGCCTAAAAGACCTAAAAGCTCTGACAGCAATGAAAATTACAAGCTCTACTAGGTAAATTCTGTGCAAAATTTATGATACAAGTGTGCCAGAAAAATTTGCAAGTGAAAAATAAGGTGCAAAAAAACTGTGAAAATGATAACAAAAACCCAATGGCAGGAAATCCAAACTATATCTAAGATGAGAGGAGAAATCTCCAAATACCAAGCGCCATCACCACCTGTAATCTTTGGGTATGAACAACTGGCGGTTGTAGATTATGAGCTATGTTACTTGTGTTACCTTCTGACATGTCAGGAGATTTGGAAACACTTTTAAAAGAATGGGTTTCTGTAAGAAGAAATCTTATTTAACCAGGAAACTGTTTTATTGTGTTGTAACACTTACAGGAGATGTCCTGACTATTATATGCAAAATCCTATTCAAATAAGTAATGGAGATTTAATTGTTACAAACAAGTCCTGTGTGTCAAAGGGAACCCGTCAGCTCGTTCTATGTATTCTAGATTTACAGTGATGATTACATTTACAAATAATGTTATAGAAGAAATGTATGTGGATGTTTCCATCGCATTTTTTCCTGCAATGCTTTTTCACTGCAGCCCACTATATGTTGTCTTAGCATAAAGTTGGGACCACAGCTAAAGAAAATGTGGTGAAAAAAATGCAGCAAAAATACATTGTGGTTTTTTTTTTTCTGCAATGTTTTTCATTTAGTTTTTGCTGAGTTTTTCTCTGCACATTTTCTTCCCCTATTAAATATATAGGGAAAATAGTTGCACACTATCAGGTGCGGCCGACAGTGTAGTCTGGGTGGAATGGTGACTCAGTGGTTAGCTTTGCAGCGCTGGAGTCCTGGGATTGAATCCAACCAAGGACATCTGCAAGGAGTTTGTATGTTCTACCTGTGTTTATGGGGGTTTCCTCCCACACTCCAAAGACATACTGATAGGGAGTTAAAAAACCCCCCATTGTAGTCTGTTTGGGTGTAAGAGCTCTGTCAATACTAGGGTAGCAGACACTCTTCATGGTCAGGTGTGCTGTTCTCAGTTACAGTTGGTGATGGTTATTTTTATGGTGTAGCAGTCTGTAATATTACCCGGACACAGAAGTATCTGTGGCTATAAGTTGTAGAGCCTGTCCTCAGACCTGTTTAGCCTCATAGTCCAGGATATCACCCAGAGACCTCTTCTACAGTGTCTATCTGACCATACCCATAATACAAACACCATGGCACCCAGCTATATGTCAATGCACCCATAGTGCCAGTCTCCAGCACCCTCATGGCATTGTCAGATAGTAAGTCACAAATACAGAGCATATACCCTCTTAGGAGTCCCCTATATACTATTACCCTCTCAACTTACATGAGAAACGTGGTGTCCATATATACACAGTATATATATATATATATATATATATATATATATATATATATATATACAGACACATACAGTCACACACATACATATATATATATATGTATATATATATATATGTATGTATATATATACAGTATATATATACATATATATATATATATATATATATATATATATATATATATATATATATATATATATATATATATATATATATATATATATAGTGTGTGTGTGTGTCTGTGCACATGCTCTTCTGGTCCACCTATTGTGAATTGCCTGCCTACATATGACGATGATATATAGATGAATACATTACAGTTCCCCATATGTCCTCTCATTTCCACATGCATGACCCCTATGATTCCAGAGATATAGATGGGCGAGGCGATAACCGTGCAGGGTTGGCATCACCGCATGCCCCGCTCTGCACACACATACATACACAAGAACACATGGGTTTGTTGCCATCCATCCTTCAATATCCCCGCCCATCCACAAACCATCCTCCAATCAGATCGAGCCTTCTGTTTATTATTGCCACGACCCCAAACAATGAATAAACTGAGCGCCGCTTTTGATCCCTCCCCTCATTGGTTACCTGCAGAGCGCTCACCCAATCAGCGCCGGCCGATACTTTTGGGAAACTAGTGATTGGACAGTGTATTAGGGATTGGGCGTTGCTATGTGATACAGCTGGGCTATTTGACCCGAAGCCCGCGGTCTTGGCTATAGTCCAGATTTGTGAGGGTCGCTGACCATTACCTCCGGGGATACCTGCGCTACACTCAGCTCCGTGTTTCAGCATGGCTCCAGTTAAGCACCGTAAAGTCGTTATGCTGGGATACCCCTCAGTCGGTAAGTTGGGGCAAATGGGAGAAGTGGCTGGTGGTGTCCGGCTAGTATTATGTAGTGGCTGGGGGTGTCGGGCTATTATTGGTATAGGGTTGTGTAGTGGCTGGTGGTGTCGGGCTAGGATTTGTATTATATAATGTTGTGTTGGACTAGTATCGGTATAGGGTTGTGTTGAAGCCCCGATCCTATCGGCCAGTGTGTGTTCAGTCTGTTTCTATTCCACTCTTGCGCCAATAATATAGCTTTGGCTCTTGAGTCGTCTTGTAGTAACTACTCTGCTTGCGACAATACTACACACAGTGTGAATGACTCTGTAGGGCTGTGGGTCGCACGATCGACTCATGTAGCTCTAGATCTCAAGTTATCGTTCACACTAGACAGATGAGTCGTTGCAGTATTTGCCGCACCCCAGTGTGAACACTACATGTTACTGGACGCCATTATCCTGTTTCCTGTGAGATAAGTGCTGATCTGACTTATTGTGGTCTTCAGGGGATGGGGCAACGCTTGGCTGCCTCTATTGTGGGGGAGGTCTGCTACTTTTATGGGGGGGGGGGGGTGTTGGTCACTCTGTGCTGGGTGTAGCTGTCTTTGGTAACTGTTCACACTGAAGTGCTATTGGATGTATTCACTGTAGATGTATATAGCAGTATTATACTATGGTACGGTTATGTTGTATTTTCAGCCTATCCACCACTCTCGGTGGCTTCAATGACTTATTGCTTGACCGTTAACAAATTAAGTCCTGAAATGCAGTCAGCTGGGTTTTTTCATATTCCCTCCCCCTCCCATTAATTAACATTTAGCCCCCCTCCCCCATTTAACTGCCCTGCTCCAGCCTCTTGACACCCCCCCCCCCCCCCCCTTACATCCTAATTATAGCACTTGTAAGGCTCCTTACATTGTACAGTCAGACTCTCTGTATAGCTGTGTAGTATTGGCTACTGCTAGTAATACAACATCAGCCTGTAATGGAGTTGTAGCTAACTGTACATGAGGAGTTGTGTTTTTTTTTTTTTTTTTTTTTCTCATCTGTACAATTAACATTTCTACTAAAATAAAAACTGCATTAGTGCAAGCTGAAAAGTCTAACAGACTCTGGTCAATCTGCTTGCAGCTATATGGAGCCTACATACACCATGTTCTCCTTAGAAGCGATCTTCTTTGAGGAAAGGTCAAGCCTGACCTTTAACAATACTTCGTGTTTGTCTGGCATGTAATACCACACACTTCCTGCAGTGGGCGCTGCTGTAGTAACTACTTCCACACGTGGAGGGGGGGTGGAGTCTTTACTTTGGGGTTGTTTCCATAGCAGGCATTCCTACAACTGGCTATGTGAATGGGGACTAACTGTCTTATGGTGCAGAGACTACTCAATTGAATCAGACTCCTCCATCTTTGCCTCTCATGTAGTACTTGTATTCTTTTTTTTTTTTTTTTTTTTTTTTTTCTTGTGTATGATACAATACTCGCCACTGAGCCTTTGCTTGCCTGCAGCTACTATTTTAATTTATTTTTTTTTTTTGGCATATGGGCCTGTAGATTCAGATTTTTGTGATTATTTTCTAACTTTTCTATGTCTTATTAAACAGGTAAATCTTCCTTGGCCATACAGTTTACCAAAGGAGAATTCTCAAAGCAGTATGAACCAACTATTGAAAACAGTAAGTGTCTTTAAGAAGCTACATTAGCAGTATTGAATGAGGTTGTCAATCTTATAAAAAATTTACACCACTCTTTATGAATCAACCCACCACTTTTTTTTTTTTTTTTTTTTTTTTTTAGGATCATTAGATATTTTCACACTTCAGTCTTGCACTCTGTAAACTTTCTGTAAAAACTGCAGTGTGAACTTTCCCTTTGGAGGCAGTCCATGGCCTGCTGAGATTGTGGCATTTGCATGGAAGTTTACCTGGTGCATATAACAAAGACAAATGATTGTAGTTAGAACTTATTACTATAACATTATTGCTTTTTTATGTAGCTTGGAGCAAAACCTTCACACTGGGTGATGATGTGTTTGAATTGGATGTTGTGGACACAGCAGGACAAGTAAGTTCATTTCATTGTTACTTTTATGTATCATTTGCTTACAAATACAACTTTATGAGTTTCTTCCTAGGATGAATATTCTCTGGTCCCTCATTCCTTCATGATTGGCATACATGGATACATTGTAGTTTACTCAGTTGCTTGTGGAAGAAGGTAAGATTATGGTTTTCCCTTGGGAAAGTGGGCTGTAGTGAGATCACATTATACACTAGTTATGACTGACTTATACCCTAGATGTTTCACTGCATTTTTTTTTTTTCTCTTAGCTTTGAAATTGCAAGTGGCTTGCACAGAACACTTGTTGACAGAAGAGGAAAATGCATGTAAGTCTGAGATGTATCTATCATATATTCCCACTTTTATTTTCTGCAAATGGCAAAATCCTGCTATTTGTATAATATGAAATGTAGAAAGTCGATTTCAGGAGTCTTCCTTTGCCCAATGGTCTATTTCTATAAAGTATATGTGCAGGAGTCTAAAATGAGTTTCTTGATATTACATGGCGGTGTACAAAGTGTCACTGCTGTCTGCTCACAATACAGAGAAGGGTACTAGTAGTGGGGGAACTTCAAATGGTTTAATAGATAAAAGTGGCTTCTCCAGTAGAATGAGTGCTACTTGCCCCACTGATTACCTGCCTTGGTTCCCCCCCCCCCCTCATTTTCAATAATTCTTGGGTTTTCTCAATGACAGGACGTGCCACAGTGGTAACCTGACTCGCCAGTGTTTGGCTTTGTGGCATTTCCTGTGTCTGTGAGAGCCAGGAAGCAGAAACTAGAAATCTTAGGCCAGCCATCCACCTTATTCATGTGGTCAATTCCTCTGGCTAAATATGTAGCTTGTTCAGATCTTGATGGTGACATCAGTTTTAGAGTATTGGCTGTTTGAAATCTAAGTGTGGGACCATCCATACCTGCTAATGGCTATAATATTCTAAAAATATAATATTAGATGTGTGTGTTGTAGAATGAAGTTGCTAAAGCTTTTGAGAATGTAGGGGGCTGCAATGTGGCACATCAACCTGCCACTTCATACTAGAGCTAGAGTTTCTATGTTTCACTTTAGACATCGGGAGATCTCAGGTTTATTGAATTTGTGCAACTAGTTGACTAAATAGACTTCAATCTTATCTTTCAGGACACCAATTGTGTTAGTGGGAAATAAGAACGACCTACCAGCCAACTGGTATGTGTATTTAAAAAAAAAAAAATAAAATAAAAATAAAATATAGAATATATATATATATATATATATATATATATCACGACCAGGAAAAAACACATGTGCTATCTTTTATAGCCGTCAAGTGAAAGCAGAGGATGGCAAGAAGCTGGCTGACTCTTGGGGAGCAGCATTTATGGAAGTCTCTGCAAAAGATCCAGAGGTAAATGGTCTCCTAAATCACTATATACACTGGATAAGGATGTGATTCCTAGACTTGTGGCTTGTCCCATATTGGCACGCTGATATTGGGTATGGGCTTATGACCTAACATGCAGGTGTTGATCCCAAAACTGGCTCCCACCTAAACCGTAAATGCTGGCTTGTGTCCTGTTTAATAGTTATGGGAATTACTTCTAAGGGCTCGTTCACATCTGCGTTGTGGTGTCCGTACTGCAGGTTTCCATTTCCTGCCTAAAACAGAGGCAGGAGACGGAAACCTGCAGGAGTATTTCTCACCCATTCATTTGAATGGGTGAGAGAGATGTGCGGCGGTGAGCGTTTTAGGCTCTCCGCCGCGAAACCGGGTTTTATAATCCGGACACAGTCGGACATGCAGTACTCTGTCCGGATTAAAAAATCCAGTTTCGCGGCAGAGAGCCTAAAACGCTCACGGCCGGACCCGGTCTGTGCTTTCCGTCTTCTGGCATGCAGAAGACGGAAACCACAGAACGGACAGGAGAACGCTAGTGTGAACCTAGCATAAGTCATGGTTGACATGTTGCTCCTATACATACTATGAAATGAAAATCTCTGCAACAGAGGCATGGACTCTCATGGGGGGGGATGTTCACCCTGGTGACACTCCTTTAAGACTTGTGCAAAGACACTCCATGGCAGCATTGAGTTCCTGTAGGTCCTTGTTGGAGAAGGCTGTTTATGATTAAAATGCGCCTATTGCAGGCTGTGTATACAGTTTTTGGGTCCATGTGGTAACTGCATGTGGCAGTCAAGTGCCTTAATATACTCTAGTTCACACCTGCATCAGTATTTCCATTCTTCTGGTCTATTAGGGGACCTGCAAAAAACACAACCAGAAATTACCAGATGAGTTGTATCTGTAGGGTGGGTTTTTGTGTGTCCTCGCGCGCCCCCCCCCCCCCCCAATAGTGACTCTCCTGAACAGTCTCGCCTGTTAGTCTCAACTGTCTTGCCTAGGAAAGACTAGAACTTTATTTTTTAACATTGTCTTCTATTTATTACAGAGAAGCCAACAGATCTTCATCAAAATTATTGAGGAAATTGACCGTATGGAAAGATCCTACAGTGATGAGAAGAGATGCTCTATGATGTGAGCGGTGGCTGGTCCACTGTACAGCCTCCAGTTGATACATTCCCTATGAAGTTTGGCAGACTGTTTTAAAAATATATATACATTTTTACACAAAATTAACCTCTTCTGTATTCAGACATTTCACAGTCACATGCAGCTTTTTTTTTTTTCCTTTTCATGGACTTGTTGATCAGTTTGCACATGTTTGCTGCACTGCGCTTGCTGTGTAGTTCTGTGTTTTGGTGTGTCTTTTGTATTTTTGTTACTTGAATTATGTAATCTGTTACAAAATGTACTTTTGTGTAAGGATCTTAGCGTTCAGGTTGACAGAGCTGAGCAATATAACTTCTGAGCCTTCTCTTAAAGTATGGCATTGCCATTGGCTGAAGAGTGGGAAAGGACCAGTAGTCATGTAGTAGTGTTAGTAAGCTGTATCGGCCCTGGAGATGCTGCAGTTTCTCTAACCCTGTCTTTAAAAGGGGCTAGAGGGGGGTGGAATACGTTTACATTTTCGGCAGTATGAGACGTTTATTCAGGTCACTAAGTGCTGAAAATATATTCATTTATAAACAATATAAATGAAAAGCCTTGGATAATACTTGACTACTTTGTAAATGTGCCTTTTGATTGTACCAATTGATTGTATGGTCCGGGAGACCAACCCAAACAGGGTAACATGCATATGTGAATCTAAATAGTCTCCTGTGTAAAATGTAGACACAGGCACACACTAGATTCTTTTGTTTTTAAGCTGTGATTCTTTGGAAAATAAACTTTTGTTGCATAGAAAAAAAATTGTCATGTTTTTACTTGTGTTTTTTTGAAGGCTGGTGTGACACTAATGGGTTTTGTGTACCTGTCACAAGGATCCCCGCACAGGCTATGGATGTGCAAGATTTGATAAGGTGCCTAAGACTGAAATGTATAACTGAACACAGATTTCAGGAATCGCTTTCATCCGAAAAGGGGTGTAAATGAGAGATCAGACAGGGACTTAGGCTAACTCACTGTCTTGTCTGGTCTCTGTGGTTGCTATATATTAGCACCCTCTGGATAATACAAAATTAAGTGTTCCTTCAAACTTAACTCAAACATACCCTAGGCAAAGTATGCCCTCCTGGTACTATTTTAGGTTACCTAAGCTGTCTTGTCTACAAATGAGAAGCTGCCAGAGAACAATTACCGTATATACTAGAGTATAAGCCGAGGCCCCTAATTTTACTGCAAAAAACCTGGGAAAACTTATTGACTTGAGTATAAGCCTAGGGGAGGAAATGCAGCAACTACTGGAAAATTTTCAAAAATGGTCAGTTTTTGGGTGCAGTAGGTGCTGGGGAGGGGGTGTTTTGAATATAGGGTATCTGCAGTGCTCCTATTCACCACTTCCCGACAGAACAGGAGCTCTGCCGATACCCTATATTCCGTAGACTGGGCACTTTCAGACACAGGGATACCTAATGTGTACAGTATGTGTTTCAGTCATTTTCTACTTCTATATGTATTCTATGGAGAGGAGGGATTTAGAACTTTTATCTACTTTATTTTACTTAAGGGTTTGGTTTTGTGTGTGTGTTTTTTTTTTTTTTTTTTTTTTTTTTTTCACTATTTTATGGGAGATTCTATAAATTACTATTGCAGCTGGTCATAGCATAAAAAAAAATCTCTTTGGTTTGACTCGTGTATAAGTCAAAGGGGGCTTTTTCAGCACAAAAACTCGGCTTATACTCAAGTATATACAGTAACCAGGTTATCCCACGAACTAGTTAGCAAACTTTTCTTTTTTTTTTTTTTTTTTTTTAACCAGCTCAAAGGTCTTTTCACATTATTTAGTGCAAAACTGATTCTGGCATGTGGGAAGGTACATAATTCCACCACTCATGACTAATTAATGTGATTTGTTTATTGGTACCTGATAGTCTATTTGGGCTCTACTGTCAAGAGTGAGAGGTCGAGCAGGACACTGGTTGCCTGAGTGGAACTCTAAGGCTCAGTTCCCACAGAGTAACGTGCCACGCGTTCAGACACATGTACACATGTCAGAGTAGGAGTGCTCCAAAACAGATCCCATTCACTTTCAATGTGTGCTGCCTTACGGGCGCTACACCTTGAAATCAATGGGTTAAAAAGCCTCCCATTGACTTTGATGTGTAGCACCCATAAGCCAGCATACATTGAAGTGAATGGGATCTGTTTTGAGTGCTCACACTCTGTGTCTGCACGGCGAGTTACTCAATGGGAACGGAGCCTAAAGCATGCCCTTCTGATATTGCAAAGCTTGTTGCTCAGGAATGGTGGGGGCTACAAAAAATTCCAAGTGTTGGAATCGGTGGAACAGCACCTATTAACAGATGCTAAGAACTTGGAGGTGGTGAAGGGTCCTTTTTAAGCAAAGTGTATTTGGGCATGTAAATGGGTAATGCCTTATGAACTGGCTCTGGGTGACTATCCAGCAACTTTGACATTACAGTACCCCCCCCCCCCCCCTCCAGATTTGGACATGCTAATTGGGCTCTAGGCCATATTTGGAGCTCAACTCAGTCCAGGTTAACCACCATGGCTCAGACTTGTACAGTAAGTCTGGTCTTACACAGCTGTAATGATGTTACGGTCTGCAAGTTGCTGATCAGCAACATAGACACCGCAGACGCCTGTAAACTGCCTCACCCGCATAGAGTTCTATGGGCAAGTCCATGCAGTGCTGTGAATTCACAGCCTTTTGCGGACCTCAGTTGCAGCCTGGCACACCACAGAACATCTGGTGGTGTAAGAGGCTGCACTGAATATACTGTCTGCAATTGAAAACCCTCAATTGCAGACTTGCATTACAGCTGTGTAAGACCAGCCTAAGTGTTGTACAATAAAAATGCAGGTTTTTTTTTTTTTTTTTCAATCTACTTAGGAAATTGTTTCCTTGTCCCTGTGGTAAGTCCAAACAGGACCAGAAGTAGATGCCTAAAGATAGTATGAGGCAAATGTAGCGCTTTCCATAAGTTCCACACTGCTATAGTATAGCTACATATCATAGAACCCCACAACTTTGGCATGCTCCTAGTGTCCATGGACTGACACAATTGTCCTCCAAGAAAATAGAAGGCCCCCTTGAGCCCCGTCATGTGCCTAGCAAAGCAAGCTGGATAAACTTGAATATTTGGCATGCTAATACTTCCCTGGCTGCCATTTGCTTATGAATATGGGGCTTGCCACAAACATAGACATGACTTTAAGGTGCTGCACATCTACAAGTTTCAAGAGCAAAGTAATAGTTTGCATAGGGTAGAGGAGCTTTGAAAAGCTCATCCTTTCAACAAGCTGGTTTTCTATTCCCCCTTTGAGTTGTAGTTTCTGTGATCGTTTGGGAAAGAGTGTGGGATAGTTTTTTTTTGTTTTGTTTTTTTCTCCTTCTTCATAGAGGATTGAGACTTCTACTGCCCCCATCTTAGCCATAGGCTAGGACATAAATGCTTTACTCTGCTGCAAACTTGCCATGTATGGTAGTAACCTAGTAGATGCAGTTTCTAGAAAGTGACCCGCAGTTCTGGTTTTAAACCTGTAAGATATCAATTGATGCATGTTTCATCTGCACGTCAGACCAAAAAACATTATTTTTTTTCCCCCTTCTGCCATTGCTTTCAGGGAAGTTTGCTGCTGAGCTTGGCCCACATGTTTCTCAAAGGACTGTGGGTCATGTCTTATTTCTCTCTGTACTTACTATGCTCACAGTATGTGCTCAGAAATGTTCTTCAGTACATATATTTTAAGAATCCCTACGTATTACACAACTATGGTTATCTGTAAAAACACTGATTAGATCCGCTCAATAATTATCAGATGTAATAAAATCTAAGTGTGTTAACATGTAAACCAATAGATACTACTCATTCTTTAAGATGTAGAAATACTGGGGAAACTGCAGATTTATTGCTCCCTCTAAATTATGAAATACATTAAGACATCTGTGTGCTGACTTGTAACTCCTGTTTTACATATGTTTGAAAGTGACAAGTTGTTAATGTCAGAGTTGTTTTTCTTTGGTAAGCCTGCATGATTTTATATGTATATATTGTGAAAAACACAAATAAAATAGAAGATAGGCTATCTCCAGACATTTATAATGTATGGCATTGCAGCCATTTGTATATTTGTGAGGGCCACTAAAAATACTGCGGTGGATATTATTTGTAGAAAAATAGCTTTTAATAAATTTGGTTTGCTAAAGGAGTTCTATTACTCTGACAGTCCTTTGTTGAAATGATATGGAGCTTAGATTGTAAGCCCTATATGGGACAATGTATGACATGTCTGTAAAGCGCTGCAGAATATGTTGGTGCTATAGAAGTAAGAAAAATAAATGTTTGCAGTGCAGAAACAGGAGTGGCTCAAAAACCCCAGAACAAACGGAAAATATCTGTAGACTACACTCCTCTTCTTTGGCTTGCAAAATACTGACATGAGGATTTTACATGGCTGGGCATTGTCACAAAATACCTACCTCCAGTAGGTAGCCGTAGAGAAAGCTTTCTTCCTTCTGGAGGAGAGCTAATTTTAAAACTTTCCCTCCCATAAAGCATTGCTGCATGTTAGACACTAACATAATTAGAGATGAGCGAACAGTGTTCTATCGAACTCATGTTCGATCGGATATTAGGCTGTTCGGCATGTTCGAATCGAACACCGCGTGGTAAAGTGCGCCATTACTTGATTCCCCTCCCACCTTCCCTGGCGCCTTTTTTGCTCCAATAACAGCGCAGGGTAGGTGGGACAGGAACTACGACACCAGTGACGTTGAAAAAAGTAGGAAAAACCCATTGGCTGCCGAAAACATGTGACCTCTAATTTAAAAGAACAGCGCCGCCCAGCTTCGCGTCATTCTGAGCTTGCAATTCACCGGGGACGCAGTTAGCTAGGGCTTAGATTCTGGGTAGGCAGGGACAGGCTAGGATAGGAAGGAGAAGACAACCAACAGCTCTTATAAGAGCTAAATTCCAGGGAGAAGCTTGTCAGTGTAACGTGGCACTGACAGGCTCAATCGCCGCAACCCAGCTTTCCCAGGATCCTGAATGGAATACACTGACAGTGTATTCCCGTATACCCCATATATACACCCCAAATCCCCGTTCCAACGGTGTGCCCCCCCCCACCTTCACCTCAGAAATACCCTGCAAGTCCCCTAGCAATAGAATTGGGGCTATATACACCCACTATTTTTGCTACTGCCATATAGTGCCATTGTCTGACTGGGAATTCAAAGAATATATTGGGGTTACAAATACCCTCATTTCTTGCTACTGCCATATAGTGCCATTGTCTGACTGGGAATTCAAAGAATATATTGGGTTTACAAATACCCTCATTTCTTGCTACTGCTATATAGTGCCATTGTCTGACTGGGAATTCAAAGAATATATTGGGTTTACAAATACCCTCATTTCTTGCTACTGCCATATAGTGCCATTGTCTGACTGGGAATTCAAAGAATATATTGGGTTTACAAATTCCCTCATTTCTTGCTACTGCCATATAGTGCCAGTTTCTGACTGGGAATTCCAAGAATATATTGGGTTTACAAATACCCTCATTTCTTGCTACTGCCATATAGTGCCATTGTCTGACTGGGAATTCAAAGAATATATTGGGGTTACGTGCACCCACAATTTTTGCTACTGGTATATAGTGCCAGTTTCTGAGTGGAAATTCCCCAAATAATTTGGGGATTCATTCACCCTACATCTCAGGCTCTTGCCATATTCACCCAGGTTGTCAGTGCTGCACCAGCTCGTTCCCAGACAGCTCGGCCCGAAAAACACATTACCTATATAGAGGATTTGGACAATGAAGACAACATGTTCTAAATCTAATGTCTGCACCTTCTCCAGAATTAAAATAAAGGCAGCGTTTAACTTTCAAATAGCACTGCACAAAGGAAGATCTTATCAGCTTGTCTCATGACATGCTACTAAAAAGTGTCATTTGTGTATCTTAATGTAAATATAGTTGTATAAGCTTTTTGGGTTTTAGGCACTGCCAAGTTATTTATTACCACCCGCTCCCTTATAATGATGATGACGCCAAAGTCACTGTGGGTGTTCAGAGCTCACAGCTTTGGTTGACATTTGTCTTGCTCTCTGTCGGTACCAGCTGTCTTTTTGGATACCGTAAAGTTATGTTGACTTTATTAACAGCTATAGAAGCTTTAGCCAGGTTGTGACGGTGTGTAACCCTAACAACACTAAGTGGGATACACATTAATAGTCAGTCTATGTACGCTAAACGTATCACTGAAATAATTTTTTTTCCCTCTCCCCTAATATAAGAAAGGAACAGACATTAGACCTAGACCGGGGTTCGAGGCTTGTAAAAATCCAGTATTATTTGTTCTTCATGATGTGAAATATGTGTTGAAAAGCAACCCAAGATTAAGTCAGCCATGTGTGCCAGTGTGTTACTTGGCATGCCTTTGCTGGCCTCAACTGTAAGGGTCACTCTCCATTTCCTCCATTTTCCACTCCCCTTCACACCCTTTGTGGTGAAGCAATGGGATGCACTGAAGTGCACCCTCTAGCCTCGTGTGGGACAGGGACATCAGATGCCACTCCAACCCCCTCGTCTTCCTCCGCCAGCCAACGGTGCGAAGATGAGAGGAGTGTGCTCTGAATGTTTTCTGCCTAGCAGAGGCTAGTTCTCACTTACGAAAATGGCCCCACTTTGACCTGTATATCATGCACAATGGTGTAGGTTTCAAAGAAACATGGCACCAACAAGTTGAAAAACGTGGGCCATGCGTGGACCGTGTTTGAGTCTGGCAAGCTCCAGATCTGCTACCAGGTTCCAGCCATTATCACAGGCGCAAAAATGCCAGGCCCCAGGTGTAGCAGGGAAAAAAAAATGCCATCTCAGCCAGGATGGCATCCCTGACCTCGGAGGCACTGTGCTGTCTGTCCCCCAAGCTGATCAGTTTCAGCACGGCCTGCTGACATCTCCCCACACCAGTGTTACAGCGTTTGCCGCTAGTAGCTGGGGTGGAGGTTGCAGCATCGTAGGGTTTCAGTCTACTCCTGCCATGAATTTTGGCCTGGGAGAGGAGATAGGCCACCCCAGTTTGCACCCGGGGACCAGACTCCACCACATTCACCCTGCCTGTCATTAAAGATAAGCACTGCAGCATCCTTGACCACAGGCGCTTGTCCATGTGTCGGTGGTCAAGTGGACCTTGCAGCAAAGCGCAGAGCTCTGGGCCCGACTGATGTTATGGGACACATGCAGGCGCAAGGCAGGGACAGCACACCAAGAGAAGTAGTAACGGCTAGGCCCAGCATAGGGAGGTGCCCCAGCTGCCATCTGCTGACGGAAGGCCTGGGTATCCAGAAGCATAAACAAACACCAACATCTCCAGGGCCAGCAGTTTATCGATGAGGCTGTTAAAGGCTTGGGCATGGGGTTGGGTTGTGTTGTACTTCTGCCTGCAATGAAAAGCTTGGGAGATGTGGAGTGGCTGGGAAGAGGCGCATGATGGTGCAGGCCAAAAGGGCGCATGAGGGTGAACTCCCCAATGTGTCAGAGATAGGTGTGTAGGTGTCCTTGCATCATATACTTGCACCATATTTGGCTTTGGAAGTTAATTTTGTGCCAAAAAGTGGTTAAGACAGCGATCCCTCAGCTACTCCCGTTACACTGTCTATTGACAACTCCAGCACTGAAGTTACCATCTGTGGAAGTGGACCACCACTTCTAAGATCCCAAAGGAAGTAGGCAAGAGATGTGCAGTGCAGAAAAAAAGATGAGAAAATAAGTGTAGGCTGTAGAGCACAGAGGGATCGGAAAGGACAGAGCTGGTGTCGGCCAAGTATTCCCACAACATGCGCCTATACTTGTCCCTCCTGGTGACACTAGGCCCCTGAGTGGCAGTAATTTGTCCAGGGGGGCCATTAACGTGTTCCAGACCTAGGAATAAGTCTTCCAACAGGGTAAAGTTTTGCATGCCTTTGCTTCTACCCACTGTTTTTGCTGCTTAGCTTCCCTCCACATCTACACTGCTTTCGCCCCTAAACATCACCCCAGTTTATGCATCTGCTTCTACCCTGTTTTTTTTGTTGAATTAGCTTCCCTCCACATCTACACTGCTTTAGCCCCTACACATTACCCCTATCCATGCCTGTGCCTCTAGCCATAACTCTGCCACCCATGGAAACTCATGGTGCAGAAAGTGAGGGAGCTGACTCTGAGGAACCCTTGGGTTTTGTAGCTGGTACTCCATCAAAGGTCTCTGCTGCTCACACACCCTGCTCAACATACGGTATCTAGGGTTTGAGCGTGTGGTGACCTCGCACAACTGTAGGTGCTTCAGGCAGATTTAAGCCTTGCTGGAGTGTATTGCGGCTAGCTCCAGGTACTGTAGACTTGGGAAAGTGGGTGTCCAAGTGCCCCACTTTCACCCTTATCTCTGCTAATTTGGGGTATGTTTTTAAAAATCGTTGCACCACTAGATTGAACACGTGGGCCAGGCATGGAACGTGTTGGAGGCTGGCAAGCTCCAGAGCCCTCCAACAAGACAAAAAAGCCTGGCCCCAGGGGCAGCGGGGATAAACAAATTGCCATCTCATCCAGGATGGCATCCCTGACCTCAGAGGCAGTGTGCTGTCCATCCCCCAAGCTGATGAGCTTCAGCCCGGCCTGCTGACGTCTCCCCACACCAGTGTTGCAGCGTTTCCAGCTCGTAGCTGGGGTCAATCTAACAGCGGAGGAGGAGGGTGGTGTTTCAGCCCTCCTCCCAGGAATGTTGTGTGGGGAGACAAGTCAGTCTACCACATTTTGCGACCCGGTCCATGCCTCAAGTACATTCAACCACTGTGCCAAGATTAAAAGTTAGCGTCCCTGTCCGCATGCACTTGTCCATTCATAGCTGGTCACGTGGAACTTTTGGGCAAAGCGCTGAACTTAGGGACCGCCTCATGTTTGGGGAAAAGTGCTGGTGTGGACGGCACAGTGAGGTGGCGCAGTAGCCAGCAGGCACAAAAAGGGCAGAGTGTCCACAAGCCGGGACCCCAACATCTCCTGGGCCAGAATTTTTGAGATGAGGCCGTTGAAGCCTTGGGCATGTGGGTGGGTTGTGCTGTACTTTAGCCTGGAATGAAAGGCCTGGGAGATGGGGAGTCGCATTGCAAAGTGTGTAAACCACACTCAGTTTGTCCTCGACCTATACATTTAGAAATGATCTTCCCCAGCGAGGAACGTGGCCTCGATGGGGGAATTTTTCTAAGGAAGCTAGAAAAGAGGGCATCTTGGGCCTTGCTGGCTCAGGTCTAGCTTCTGTCATGCAGCTGTCTTCTGCCTCTGGACATCCCTTTGCCTCTAGCCACCTTTTTCCCTGCTTAGCTTGCCTCCACATCCATACTGCTTTTGCCCCTAGACATCACCCCAGTCCATGCCTTAGCTTGTACCCCCAGTTTTTGCTGCTTAGCTTGCCTCCACATCCACACTGCTTTTGCCCCTAGACATCATCCCTATCCATGCCTCTGCCCCTAGCCATAACTCTGCCACCCCTGGAAACTCATGGTGTAGAAACTTTGGGAGCTGACTTTGAGGAACCCTTGGGTTTTGTGGATGGAACTCCATCAAAGGTCTGTGCAGCTCACACACCCTGCTCAAGATATGGTATTGTAGGGTTTCAGCGTGTGTGAATGACGGACAACAGCCTGTGTTTGGACAGATGTAGGCCTTGCTAGAGTGTTTTTAGGCTAGCAGCGACTCCTGTACACTTGCAAAAGTGGGCGCACAAGCGCCGCATTTTCAACAGTAGCTTCGGTACATTTGGGTATGTTTTCAAAAAACGTTGCACCACTAGGTTAGACGTGGGCCAAACATGGAACGTGTTGGAGGCTGGCAAGCTCCAGAGCCGCTACCAGGTTCCAGCCATTATCACAGGCGTAAAAATGCCAGGCCCCAGGTGTAGCAGGGAAAAAAAAATGCCATCTCAGCCAGGATGGCATCCCTGACCTCGGAGGCACTGTGCTGTCTGTCCCCCAAGCTGATGAGCTTCAGCACCGCCTGCTGACGTCTCCCCACACCAGTGTTTTAGCGTTTGCCGCTAGTAGCTGGGGTGGAGGTTGCAGCGTCGTAGGGTTTCAGTCTACTCCTGCCATGAATTTTGGCCTGGGAGAGGAGATAGGCCACCCCAGTTTGCACCCGGGGACCAGACTCCACCACATTCACCCTGCCTGTCATTAAAGATAAGCACTGCAGCATCCCTGACCACAGGCACTTGTCCATGTGTCGGTGGTCAAGTGGACCTTGCAGCAAAGCGCAGAGCTCTGGGCCCGACTGATGTTGAGTGACACGTGCTGGTGCAAGGCGGGGACGCCACACCGGGAGAAGTTGTGACGGCTAGGGACGGCATAGTGAGGTGCCACAGTTGCCATCAGGTCCGGGAAGGCGGGAGTTTCAACAAGCCGGAACGCCAACATCTCCTGGGCCAGCAGTTTAGCGATGTTGGCGTTCTAGGCTTGCGTGGGTGGGTGGTTAGCGGTGTATTTCTGCCGGCGCTCCAATGTCTGAGAGATGGTGGGTTGTTGTAAAGAAGCGCCTGATGGTGCCTTTGATGGTGCAGGAGAAGGAGATAAGACAGAAACAGGAGAGGATGAGGGAGAAGTCAACAAAGTGGTGGAGGCAGATGAAGTGATGTCCTGGCTCTTCCTCTGGAGTGCATCACCAGCACTGTGAGCAGAGGCAGTGGCATGAACGGCGGGCGACGTTTGTCCTGCCGTTGCTGCCTGCCACTGATTCCAGTGCTTGGATTCCAAATGACGGTGCATTGAAGTGGTGGACAGGTTGCTCTTCTAAGGGCCCCTACTCGATTTCGAGAGGCAAATTGTGTAGACGACACTATATCTGTCCTCGGCGCATTCCTTGAAAAAACTCTACATCTTCGAGAAACCTGCCCTCGATGGGGGAGTTTTTCTGGGCTGGGTACAAAAGTGAACATCTTCGGACATTCCGGGTCTGGTCTGGCTCCGGCAAAGCTGTTGACCTCTGCCTCTAGCTACCCTTTTTGGTGCTGCACCTGCCTCAACATCCACACTACTTTCCCAGCTTGACATCCGCCTTGTCCAGGTGGGGTCGGTGTCCTCGTCGTCCACCACCTCCTCTTCCAACTCCTGTCTCGCCTCCTCCTCCTGCACAATGCGCATGTCAACTGGCTGCCCTGACAGCAACTGCATCTCATCGTCGTCGATGAGGGTGGGTTGCTGGTCATCCGCCACCAAATCGACCGGAGATGGAGGAGACTCTAGTGTTTGAGCATCTGGACACAGATACTCGTCTGTTAGGTCCGTGGAATCGCGAAATGGAGGGGCAGGTTGCGGTACAGTCAAAGGAAGGGAGAACAGCTCTGGGGAGCAGGGACAGTTGGGGTTATTGTTCTGGGAAGATTGGGAATTTTGGGTGGAAGGAGGACAAGACTGTTGGGTAAGAGGAGGTAAAGGCTGACTGGCTGGTGGACAATGTGCTTTAAGCGTTATCCGACAGCCATTGCAAGACCTGTTCCTGGTTCTCGGGCCTACTAAGATTTGTACCATTCAGCCTAGTTAATGTGGAACTTTTGTGCAAAGTGCAGAACTTAGGGCCCGCCTGATGTTAAGGGACACACGCTGGTACAAGGCTCAACTCACCCTAAGTGCCAAAAACACTGCTGGTGCAAGGCTCTACTCATGCCAAGGGCCTCAATCTCTGCTGGTAGCTCAGCTTAAGGTCCTGTAACTTTGTTTGGAAGGGCTCATGTTAAGGGCTAGAAAAGTGAATTTTGGAAGGTCTTACCACATCACACACACACACACTCAAAATGACAGTTAAGGGTGAGGGCTTTTGGATTTCCCATTGTCTATTCCATCCGTGGTTGTCATGGGGAACGTGATTTAAAGGGGTGGTTGTTACTGTTTGTTGAGCTTAAATTGGGGTTTGTGTCCATCCATTTGGGGAGTAAAGAAGGTTTCCAGGTATTTTCCCACTTTGATAGAGGTTTTTTTGAATGTGTAAAGTGTGTAGTCGTTAGGCTGTGATGTTGGGGTAATAGAGGGTCTTTGGTGTGTTAGATGCCCCCAGACATGCTTCCCCTGCTGTCCCAGTGTCATTCCAGAGGTGTTGGCATCATTTCCTGGGGTGTCATAGTGGACTTGGTGACCCTCCAGACACGGATTTGGGTTTCCCCCTTAACGAGTATATGTTCCCCATAGACTATAATGGGGTTCGAAACCCGTTCGAACACACGAACAGTGAGCGGCTGTTCGATTCGAATTTCGAACCTCGAACATTTTAGTGTTCGCTCATCTCTAAACATAATACTTCAGTCAAATTTATTTAATGCATACTAGCCATTTCAGTGGGACTTCAGAGAAAGCTCTCATGTCAACCATACTTTTGGGGGTGGCCGAACCCTTTGTGTGACGTGAGCATAAAAATGTGACCACAATACTTTGTGATGTGCACAGCCATAACATGCCCAAACAACGTATAGAACAAGGTCAGAGTCTGGATCATTGGAAGCTGCTGATGCTTGCTGTCTCTCACCCTTCGTTCACATCTGCGTTCAGTATTCCATTCGGGGAGTCCGCATGGGCACCCCCCGCATGGAATACCGAATGCAACTGCAAGCGGTGTGCAGTAAAAGCACACAGACCCCATAGACTATAATGGGGTTTGTGTGCTGGCCACGTGCTGCCCGTACGAATCATGCGGACAGGAAAGTACCGTATATACTCGAGTATAAGCCGAGTTTTTCAGCACAGTTTTTGTGCTGAAAAAGTGCGCCTCGGCTTATACTCGAGTCATTACAGTAATTTTCGGTTAGCAGGCCAGGAACGCAGACCACGCCCCCCCACCGCTCCATCACACGCTGGGTGACGTGGCCACATAAGCTCAGGCCCGCACCTGGCTTGTGTCTGTGTTCCTGGCCTGCTAGCAGAAGTACCATAAGTACCATAAGTACTTCTGCAGTTTCAAATGTACAGCATCACCAAGTTCCTGCCGCAGTAACAGCCTGTTGCCATACAGGTCCAAAGCCTGTGCTAGCAGTAACAGGCTATTACTACTAGCACAGGTTTCGGGCCTATATGGTTCTACTAGCACAGGCTTTGGGCCTAAATGGTAATATCCCAGACCACGTGACATCTGGTACATTACCATATAGGCTCAAAGCCTGCTAGGATTTACATTGGATCCCGGAGAGGTAAGTAACATTGTTTATTATGTTCCCTCACCTCCCCTCGTGCTCCGATTATTATACTCGGGGGTCTGAAAAGACTCTCGAGTATAAAAATAGCGGTAGTGGCATCGTGGGCAGAGCTTGGGCCTATTCACTACCGCCCACCGTGGCCTATAGTACAAGAGAAAGCGGGGGCGGCAGTGAACAGGTCCGGAGAGGTTGGTAAATAGGCCGCTATCTGCGGGGGGATACTCCAGCAGGTAGCAGCCTATTATAAAACAAAAAAAAGTTATTTTACTCACTGACCTAAGCACTGTTGCTGCTCCCGCTGCTTCCTCTTCACCTGGCAAAGTAAGATGTCTGCATCTAAGCATAGGCGGTGTGATGACACGACCTGCACTGAGACTCCCCCGCATTAGTTTAGTGAAAAAAAAAAAAAGTAAAAAAATAAATAAAAAAATCGCCCATGCTGCCACCCCTGTCCGGAGGGCCGCCCGAGGCTGTTGCCTCACCTCGCCTCATTAGAGGTGCGGCGCTGGTAATGGGCCCTATTTATTTACTGACCACTGTTGCTACTCATGGCTGCCTCCACTTCCCCTTCTGCCCTCCAGGGGCCCTGTGTGTCCCATATCACATCACTGATATGGGATACATGGGGCCCCCTGGAGGGCAGAAGAGAAATTGTAAGCAGCCAAGAGCAGGAGTGGGGATCGGTGGGTAAATGGGGGCAAGTCAAACATTTGCTATGGGGCCCAATCTTTGGTAAGTTATGCCCCTGCCCCTTCTCAACAATGCCACTAATATAGAGAACAGATAAAGAGGGGACAGACACACTGACAGATTAGGAACACAAACCACCTCACCACAGACAGCAGGTACTTTTACAAATAATATAGGGTACAGCCTTCTTACATGTTAGCGCCCCCACTGACAACCAGCACCCTGGGCATATGCCCAGTTGTAGCGGTGTAAGTCTTGTGAACCCCAATGCACATTTTTGTCTGAGGTTTCCTATCTACAGCAAGTTCTTGATAGTGACTGTTACGGGCCCCATACAGCATTATCTGCTCCACTGTGGCCCCCAGACAGCATTATCTGCTCCACAGTGGCAGCACAACACAGTATAATATGCTTCACAGTAGTAGCACACACAGTATAATATGCTCCCAACAGTATTCAAAAGGGATACAGACGTAGTCCCAGTTGGTGAAGTTAGGGTCCCACCCCGTTTCAATAGGTAAAGAAGGAACTTCACACGACGTATTGCCAAAACCAACCAAACGTGTTTATTGGTAGAGTAAACTTTTCGGTCTCTGTGGACCTTCATCAGCCTCTGCGTTATAATGTGGATATATGTGTATAGAACCAATATGAAGGTAAGAGAGATCCCCGGTACCTCTGATGCCGCCGAACCAAGCCCGCTCGTGGTAAGTATAAAGAATGATGTCTGTTGCGTAAAATGAAAAAAGGCAGTCTGCCAACAGGAAGCGCGCCGGGAAGCGATGGCAGACTGCCTTTTCAGTAAGGGGATCTCCCTTACCTTCATATTGGTTCTATACACGTATATCCACATTATAATGCAGAGTCTGATGAAGGTCCACAGAGACCGAAAACGTTTACTCCACCAATAAACACGTTTGGTTGGTTTTGGCAATACGTCGTACTATGCTCCCCACAGTGGCCCCCCCCAGTATTATATGCTCCCCACAGTGACCACACCCAGTTTATATGCTCCACAGTGGTCCCCACACAGAGGACGCTGAACCCAAGAGAGGTGAGTATATGTATTTATTATTTTCAATCACCTCCCCTGGGTTGCCATCTATTGCTTTCTATTGCATCTATACGCTTTCTCTGACTGCTATTATAGTGGTCTGGGGCCCAGGCCATCTACAGCTAGCTGCAGGCTCCATACCCCACCGGTCCTGGTCGTGCTCGCACTCCCTGCGACTGCAATCATTCCTCCACTGTCTGGTTGCCCTTCCAGCTACGTCCTTCCCAAAAGTAACATACATATATTGTTAGGCAACATGCAATCAAAATATAAAGGTCATAATAAGTAAGCAGTGAAGCAAATGTCTATATATAGCAGAATCCTTGAAATAATAATAGAATTAGGCAGAAACTCACTGTGAAAAAAGTAAATGTAAACCAACAGCATGTACTACACATGAAGGCTATGCTCCCACTTACAATATCTGTTTCAGTGTAGTTTCCACTATACATCTGCAACTAAGTACAGTGCATGGACTTATTCCTACTCATCAGAAAAAATGAACTGCATGCCTTCTAATCCGAGCGTGTAAATCGAATTTTTTTTGGGTAAAAACTCTGTTCCCTTGCAATATAATGCACATTAGAATTTTGGTGCAGATTCTGCAAATACTGTACATTAATAATGTATTCTACATGTCATTCATGTGAATGTACATTAGAAAACATCATAACCTCCTGTGAATGGCTACATTTTGTATTGTTCTAGAGGTCAAAATCAGTGTATCATTTGTAATTGTCTCCTTCAACAATTCAAGTGTAACAGATGGTCCAGAAATAATCCTCTGTATTCCCATAATCCTTTGTCGGTGGGTTACTGTATACATTCTCACTCCAAGCTTTGGAACACTATTCTGTATACCAGAGCACTGTCACTGGGCAAAACCCTCATCTTCAGTGGTCAAGGGATTGTAAATGTGAACGTATTCCCGGCAATATTTTGTGTATACAGCAAATTTCTTTGGTTTTAGAAGTGAAACAAATTGCATCTGTTATCCTAGAGTGTTTATTTCACAAATCTTCTATGGATCTTTCTTCTTACTAATAGAGAGCTCTGCATTGTGAACATTTCTCATATTCCTTATATGAACTTGATTTAAGAGGCTGAGAACTTGAGACAGAATGTGAATCTCTCAGGCTATAGTTACACGACTGTTGTAAAAACTGGTCATGGAAAAGGCGATGAAACAGTTTTTCACGGCCTTTATATATCCATATGTCATGCATTTGACATCTATTTCATGGTCATCTGACTATTTTTAATATCTGTCATCTATTTTTATCCATTTTTAATGTACAGCTACAAAAGAATAAATTTCATTACTTTTTTTTTTTTTACCCAACCTACAAATCCATTTTTAATGGCGTAAAAAATGGATGTGCGAATAGCCTCATTGAATCAATGGGGATGATTTGTTATGCCCGGTACTCCAGTTTTCTGGTACTTCAAGCCATGAAAAAGTCTACATTTTTGGGGCAAGTTTGGAGTCAGGAAGAAATTTTTTTTGCCTGACATGGGGCTATTGGGGGTCTTTGTCATTGTCTTCCTCTAGATCAATACTTTTTGGATATAGGCTGGACTTGCTAGACCTGTGTATTCACCCACCCTCATTTATTATCTTACTACGTGAAATCTAATTACATTCACAGTACAGAAGCTATGGAAGTAGCAAAAACGCAAACTATCTCCCATTGTAAAACAACTATTCAAGTAAATATATGTAACTTTGTAATATATTTAGTAGTAATATTAGGTATGCAAAATATATATATTATTGTTTTGTCCTTTTTTTGAGGTTTGAACATATATCTTTGTAGACCCTATAAATGTCACACGGAGTATCCTTCTGGTGAGGCCTGATCCAAAAATAGTCCTAGGACTCATACGACTTACGTTATGACCCTACCCTACAGCATACTTCCCCTATCTTGGAGCTCCTATACAGTTTAATGCCCCTCAGTACTCTCAACTGCATAGTACAATTCCTCCACAACAGCATGCTCCATAGAAATGAATGGATGCACCTGGTACTTCCGCTTTGACGGCAGCCGGCCGCTTAACCCCCCGCGTGCTGGCTACGTCCATTCATTTCTATGCGAGCGTGCTGTTCGGATCGGCTGATCCGAACAGTACTCGCTCATCTCTAGTAATAATCACTTAAACCTGGAGCAGGTCTCCTCTGATCTGTGCTGTCAGGACCTTGGAGCAGTGTGCACAACTACATCCTTACATCGCACTTGCCTACATCCATGCAGAGAGCAGAAACTGTGATGAACGCTGCAGTGTGACACAACACATACATAGTCTACAGTTAGTTTTTAAAGGGGCTCGACTAGCAAAATTATGCCGTATGATTCCCACATATGCCTGGGTAGCCTTTAGAAAGGCTATTCCGGCACCACTAATGGTATTTTAAAAGCCCCCCCCCCCCCCCCCAACAGCCCACCGTGCAGGGAAAGTATTATTTGCATATATGTTATTGTGGTCTTAGTTTAAAATGGGGGGGGGGGGCTTTTAAAATACCATTAGTGGTGCCTGAATAGCCTTTCTAAAGGCTACCCAGGCATATGTGGGAATCATACCTCATACGGCATAACTTTGCTGATAGAGTCCCATTAAGAAAAAAACCAACAGAACTATGGGGTGGGTGCTAAGGCTTGTACATGACCAAATGCTAGAAAGGTTGCAGCACTCCAATAGTTGTGGTGATGATAAACTTGTATTGATTACCCCATATTCAGTGACATTTCATTCCTCCATTAAGACTTTTTTCTTTTATATTCTATAGATAGGTAAACGACATGGATTACGACATGTTCACATACATGCACTATATACTGGCATGCCAGTGATTTAACAATTGCTTTTATTTCATGATAAACCTGGTAATGTAAACCTATTGCTGATGGCAGGAAAGAAACATCTATGTAATCTGCACACAGTAAAGACGAACTAAACCAACTTTGTGTAATACCAAAACTTTGTCAAAAGAGGGAGCCGTACGATGAAGAAATGCCTAAGAACCAGCACTATTACATTCTCCTGATAGTTGCAATATATCTAATAATGTAGAACCAGACTGTCACTATTTTGATGTTTAGTATGGTGACGCTCATGTGTCCAGAAATATTTGGACAGTGACACAATCTTCATGATGTTGGGTTCTGCCTGCCGCCAAACTGGATTTGAAATGAACAACTGAGATGACATTGAAGTGTATACTTTCAAGTTTAATGCAAGATGCTGAACAAAAATGTCCTGTGAAACATTTAGGAATTGCAGATAATCCTTTACAGGCAATAACTTCCTAAAGTCTGGAACCCATGGGTATCACCAAGCACTAGGTTTCCTCTTTTTGCCTTAAGATTTGTCTTAAGCAAGTGAAAGGCATGTTCGATTGGGTTGAGACCTGGTGACTAACTTGGCTATTGTCGAATATTTCACTTCTTTTCCTTAAAAAACTCCTGGGTACTCTTTTACAGTATGTTTTGGGACATTTTATGTGAAGACCAATTAAACCCTGCTGCATTTGGTTAAAGGGGCTCTATCACTGGGAAAAGTCATTTTTAACTAATCACATCCTTGCATAGGCTTTAGAAAGTCTATTCCACACCTACCTTTAGTACAGTCCTATGAAAAAGTTTGGGCACCCCTATTAATCTTAATCATTTTTAGTTCTAAATATTTTGGTGTTTGCAACAGCCATTTCAGTTTGATATATCTAATAACTGATGGACACAGTAATATTTCAGGATTGAAATGAGGTTTATTGTACTAACAGAAAATGCGCAATATGCATTAAACCAAAATTTGACCGGTGCAAAAATATGGGCACCTCAACAGAAAAGTGACATTAATATTTAGTACATCCTCCTTTTGCAAAGATAACAGCCTCTAGTCGCTTCCTGTAGCTTTTAATCAGTTCCTGGATCCTGGATGAAGGTATTTTGGACCATTTCTTTCTACAAAACAATTCAAGTTCAGTTAAGTTTGATGGTCGCCCCGAACATGGACAGCCCGTTCTCAAATGATCTGAAAACAAAGATTGTTCAACATAGTTGTTCAGGGGAAGGATACAAAAAGCTGTCTCAGAGATTTAACCTGTCAGTTTCCACTGTGAGGAACATAGTAAGGAAATGGAAGACCACAGGGACAGTTCTTGTTAAGCCCAAAAGTGGCAGGCCAAGAAAAATATCAGAAAGGCAGAGAAGAAGAATGGGGAGAACAGTCAAGGACAATCCACAGACACCTCCAAAGAGCTTCAGCATCATCTTGCTGCAGATGGTGTCACTGTGCATCGGTAACAATACAGCGCACTTTGCACAAGGAGAAGCTGTCAGGGAGAGTGATGAGAAATAAGCCGTTTCTGCACGTACGCCACAAATAGAGTTGCCTGAGGTGTGCAAAAGCACATTTGGAGAAGCCAACTTCATTTTGGAAACAAAGATTGAGTTGTTTGGTTATAAAAAAAGGCGTTATGCATGGCGTCCAAAAAGAAACAGCATTCCAAGAAAAACACATGCTACCCACTGTAAAATTTGGTGTAGGTTCCATCATGCTTTGGGGCTGTGTGGCCAATGCCGGCACCGGGAATCTTGTTAAAGTTGAGGGTCGCATGGATTCCACTCAGTATCAGCAGATTCTTGAGAATAATGTTCAAGAATCAGTGACGAAGTTGAAGTTACGCCGGGGATGGATATTTCAGCAAGACAATGATCCAAAACACCGCTCCAAATCCTCAGGCATTCATGCAGAGGAACAATTACAATGTTCTGGAATGGCCATCCCAGTCCCCAGACCTGAATATCATTGAACATCTGTGGGATGATTTGAAGCGGGCTGTCCATGCTCGGCGACCATCAAACTTAACTGAACTTGAATTGTTTGTCCAAAATACCTTTATCCAGGATCCAGGAACTGATTAAAAGCTACAGGAAGCGACTAGAGGCTGTTATCTTTGCAAAAGGAGGATCTACTAAATATTAATGTCACTTTTCTGTTGAGGTGCCCATACTTTTGCACCGGTCAAATTTTGGTTTAATGCATATTGCACATTTTCTGTTAGTACAATAAACCTCATTTCAATCCGGAAATATTACTGTGTCCATCAGTTATTAGATATATCAAACTGAAATGGCTGTTGCAAATACCAAAATATTTAGAACTAAAAATGATTAAGATTAATAGGGGTGCCCAAACTTTTTCATAGGACTGTATGTAGATTGTCTCAGTGGTTTCTGAATAAGTCCGTTTTTATTCATATGCTAATTACGCTAGGTTCACACCTGCGTTCTGGTCTCCGTTCTGTGGTTTCCGTCTTCTGCATGCAAGAAGACGGAAACCACAGACCGGGTCCGGCCTTGAGCGGCGGTGAGCGTTTTATGCTCTCCGCCGCGAAACGTTTTTTTTTTAATCCTGAGAATAGGTGAGAAAGACTCCTGCAGGTTTCCGTCTCTTGCTCTGTTTTATGCAGGAAACGGAAACCTGCATAACGGAGTGCCGGGCACAGATGTGAACAAGCCCTTAGACTGTTGCACGATACATCGTGGATTCCTCTCCTGTTGTTTCCTATGGGAGACTGCTGCTGCTGATGATGATGACTCAGCTTCCTGTTTGCCTCACACACATAGGAGATAATAGAAGAGAGGAGGCTGCTGGGAACTTCCTGAGCTGGCTGGAGGCTCATTAGCATATGAATAAAACAGACTTATTCAGAAACCACTGAGGCAATTTACATATTAAAGGTAAATGTGAAGTAGCATTTCTAAAGGCTATGCAAGCATGTGTTTAGATAACAATGACTTTTCCCAGTAATAGAGCCCCTTTAAATCTGAGCAGATAGTAAATCCCTTTATACTTCAGAGCCTGAAGTCTTCGTTTCATGGTAGACCTCAGGCTAGGTTCGAATCTGCATCAGAGTCCACCACAGAATCTGCTGAAAATCGATGGAAAGAAAAGTCTTGCACGGAGGCAGCATGTTTTGGAAAGGAGAGAAAGACTGGGAGACTTCTCTATTCCTTGGAGGAGTAAGGAAGTGCAGAGAGCAGTGAGACTAAACTAGACCCCTAACTGGCCTGGAGACCACTCAGCCAGCTCAGACTGCGCACAGGTAACAGAAGGAATACGACTGCCCCTCTTTGGCCGGGCCTAACATTTGCGGAATCACTTTGATGGATTTCTTTTTTTTTTCCAGCCTACTGATGGTCTGTTTCACTTCCACTGAGAGTTCCTTTGACCACATGTTGTGACTTCACAGCAACAGCTTACAAATGCAAATACCACACCTGGAATCAACTCCAGACCTTTTACCTGCTTAATTGATTATGGATTTACTAGGTAATAGCCCATGCAGCCCATTAAATAGCTTTTGAGATAACTGTCCAATTCCCTTAGGTCCCTTGAAAAAGTGGAAGCTACTTAATACAGAGCTATAATTCCTAAACCCTTCCTCCAATTAAGATACTGTCAAATTAAAGCTAAGAGTCTGCAATATGAGCCCATAGTGATTATATGCCTGTATATATTTTAGTAAAAGGCCAAAACTTGTGTCATTCTCTAAATATTTCTGGCGCTAACTGTATGGGATAAATGCCTGAAAGTTGCAGGTCCAATCCTTATCTATCATCCTCATGGAGCATATTATACTGTGTGTGAGCGACTAAGGAGCATATTATACTGTGTGTGGGCCACTGTAAAGCATATTATACTGTTTGGAGCCCCTTCAATATTTATATAACATGCCATCTGTTTTATAGCAGCTGTGTATTATTATTACAGGTTGTAATAACATTGCATGGTGATTATAAAACAGATGCGTGCGATATAAATAGTGAAGGAGTCACAGCACTTGCAAGAGCACGACAGTATCTTCAAACAGTTGATCAGCAGGGAAACCTGGGTGTTGGAACCCTACTGATCTCTTACATCTCTTAGACTGTTTGGACCTTGTAGATCAGATGTTTTTACTGCAGTGCTTTTTGGCTGTAGTTCACTACTTCAGGCCTTACCCTTAAGTAACATTTAATATCCTGCTTTTTCCACCTTTGCTCTTGCCCCAGCAATGTCCCTGAAACAGTTAGATAGTATTGCTCAATATTACTAGCCAAATACTGACTTTAGCTTTTTTTGGAGCTTTTTTTTTGTAAAAACAGCTTTAAAAAAAAGTCAGGCTGTTATCCCCTCCTGTAAAGTGAATGGGCCGAAAAAAAAGCCTCGCTGTTTCAGTCGCTTTAAAAAAAAAAAAAAAAAAAAGCTAGGCTTTATGCAAAAAAAAAGCTAGGATTTTTTTTTGCAAAAAAAAAGCTAGGCGTTTTTTGCCTCCCATTCACTTCTATTTCTTTCTTCAGGCAGAAAACGCCAGGAAGAAAGGTCATGTCACTTCTTTTTTTCTGCTAGCAGAAAAAAAAAGCTAGCAGTCTACATAGACCACTATTGTAAGGAGCTTTTTTTGGAGCTTTTTTTTGTAAAACAGCTTCAAAAAAAGTCAGGCTGTTATCCCCTCCTGTAAAGTGAATGGGCCGGAAAAAAAAAAGCCTCGCTGTTTCGGTCACTTTTTTTGCAAAAAAAAGCTAGGCTTTATGCAAAAAAAGCTAGGCTTTATTTTGCAAAAAAAAAAACTATGCGATTTTCGCCTCCCATTCACTTCTATTGCTTTTTTCAGGCGGAAAACACCTGAAGAAAGGTCATATCGCTTCTTTTTCTCTGCTAGCAGAAAAAAAAAGCTAGCAGTCTACATAGACCACTATTGTAAAGGGGCTGATTTTGAAGCGAAATCCGCTGTCAAAATCAGCCTCTTTGCCCCGTGTGAACTAGCCCACTACTTACTACTACCGTGTTTCCCCGAAAATAAGACAGTGTCTTATATTAAATTCTCTTTCGAAATATATGACCTGTCTTATTTTCGGGGGATGTCTTATGAAGCGGCTGGAGCGGGGGACAATCGGCAGTCATGACGGCGCTTCCTTAGCGGAGTGCCAACATGACTGCCGGTTGTAGGTGGTGCAAGAGGTGGGTGGGTGGTTGGAGGGGAGTTATGCTAGTTACTTTCCCCATCTTCATAGCAGCACTGGTGCTGCTGTTGGTCACAGTGGCAGAAGTGGTGAGCGGGGTTTAGCAGAGATTAGCGAGGCTTCCAGCAGTTGCGCCGGAGAGCCTCACTTAGTGGGCATGCAGCCGGCTGAACGCTGTGCTCCGTGTGCACAGGAAAGCCGGCTGCCGCCTCTGCTGTGATACCACTATTCTGGGTCCTGAGGGATGAGCTGGGAGAGTGGACTCCCCGCATCATACGATGCTTTCCCAGCTCATCCTACAGCAGCGGGAACAGTGGTATCACAGTAGAGGCAGCAGCCGGCTTTCCTGTGCACACGGAACATGTTCAGTGTTTTTTGGAGGATGTCTTATTTTCGGGGGGGGGGGGGCTTATATTAGGCATTTCAACAAAATCTCCCATGCCTTACTTTCGGGGATGTCTTATTTTCGGGGGTGCCTTATATTGTGCAATTCAACAAAACCTCCCCATGCCTTACTTTTGGGGGATGTCTTATTTTCGGGTAAACTGGGTAGCTTCAGCAGCTAATAGAGGAATTGGAAGTGGAAGCAGGACATCTTGTAGTTTTATACTGTGTACTGTGTTTTGCAGTTTCTTTTTTCTGTATACGTCAGAAGAGCCTACAGCAAATACATTGAATGTGTCCATAGGCTGCTGCTCATCCAACAGAGGCCAAAACCGCATCCTTTTGGACTGCAGGGCTGGTATACATCTGTATGTTCTCTATCGGTCCCCTCTTAGAGTATAAGTCTAAGGGTAAGTTCACACAGTGCAGTTAAATTTTCCACTTCTGTTGCAATTGGATCAAAATCGCTACAAAAAAACTTGATTTGACTCTTTAAGAAAGTGGACAATCATAACCCTGATTGTACCTATCCGGAAGGACGAGGAAATACCTCTAAGCAGATACCGTTTTTACTTAGATGAAGTTATATAGTCGATTTTTTTTTGCATTACATGGGCATACGGTACAAGACATACATGTTTTTTATGATTCTTCCTCCTTATATAACCCCCATGACCCAATGTGAGCCAAGTGTGAGGAGAAGGGCTCATGAGAGGATCACAGAATTGGCACATGTAGTGCCAGTTGGAGGCAACAGACTCAGCCCCTGCCTAGTGGCATAACTAGGAATGTCGGGGCCCCCTGACTGACCCCCCTCCCCCCCCCCCGCATTCGTGCATGCCCTATTATGCCCCATAGTGGCCCTTCACACAGTATTATGCCCCATAGTGGCCCCTGTATGCAGTATTATTGCCCCATAGTGGCACCTGCACACAGTATTATGTCCCATAGTGGCCCCTGCACAAAGTATTATGTCCCATAGTGGCCCCTGCACACAGTATGATGCCCCATAGTGTCCCCTGCACACAGTATTAGGCCCCATTGTGGACACTCATGAACAATTATTATACGCTGGGGTCTTTACAGACCCCAGAGTATAATAATCAGAGATCCATGGGAGGATACAAACATAAAAAACACTGTTACTTACCTCTCCCTGGCTGTGGTGCAGTCCCTGCTGATATCGATCTTCAGTAGTCACGCCCCTGCCCCTATCCACACTGACATTTTTAAAATGAATGGTGTTAATTATGATCTTTTTTTTTTTTTTTTTTTTTTGTCAGACGCTGTAGGTTCATACACATAGGGAAGAAAGATAGAGAAAGCTCATTTTGTGAAAAACATACCTTTCTAAAACATATAAAAGAATGAGTGTAAGGCTTGCAGTGTCATATTTTGGCATACAAAGCTTTTAGCTGCTCAGAATATGCCTGCCTTTACTAGGACATACACTCACCGGCCACTTTATTAGGTACACCTGTCCAACTGCTCGTTAACACTTAATTTCTAATCAGCCAATCACATGGCGGCAACTCAGTGCATTTAGTCATGTAGACATGGTCAAGACAATCTCCTGCAGTTCAAACCGAGCATCAGTATGGGGAAGAAAGGTGATTTGAGTGCCTTTGAACGTGGCATGGTTGTTGGTGCCAGAAGGGCTGGTCTGAGTATTTCAGAAACTGCTGATCTACTGGGATTTTCACGCACAACCATCTCTAGGGTTTACAGAGAATGGTCCGAAAAAGAAAAAACATCCAGTGAGCAGCAGTTCTGTGGGCGGAAATGCGTTGTTGATGCCAGAGGTCAGAGGAGAATGGCCAGACTGGTTCGAGCTGATAGAAAGGCAACAGTGACTCAAATAGCCACCCGTTACAACCAAGGTAGCCAGAAGAGCATCTCTGAATGCACAGTACGTCGAACTTTGAGGCAGATGCGCTACAGCAGCAGAAGACCACACCGGGTGCCACTCCTTTCAGCTAAGAACAGGAAACTGAGGCTACAATTTGCACAAGCTCATCGAAATTGGACAATTGAAGATTGGAAAAACGTTGCCTGGTCTGATGAGTCTCGATTTCTGCTGCGACATTCGGATGGTAGGGTCAGAATTTGGCGTCAACAACATGAAAGCATGGATCCATCCTGCCTTGTATCAACGGTTCAGGCTGGTGGTGGTGGTGTCATGGTGTGGGGAATATTTTCTTGGCACTCTTTGGGCCCCTTGGTACCAATTGAGCATCGTTGCAACGCCAAAGCCTACCTGAGTATTGTTGCTGACCATGTCCATCCCTTTATGACCACAATGTACCCAACATCTGATGGCTACTTTCAGCAGGATAATGCGCCATGTCATAAAGCTGGAATCATCTCAGACTGGTTTCTTGAACATGACAATGAGTTCACTGTACTCCAATGGCCTCCACAGTCACCAGATCTCAATCCAATAGAGCATCTTTGGGATGTGGTGGAACGGGAGATTCGCATCATGGATGTGCAGCCGACAAATCTGCGGCAACTGTGTGATGCCATCATGTCAATATGGACCAAAATCTCTGAGGAATGCTTCCAGCACCTTGTTGAATCCATGCCACGAAGAATTGAGGCAGTTCTGAAGGCAAAAGGGGGTCCAACCCGTTACTAGCATGGTGTACCTAATAAAGTGGCCAGTGAGTGTATAACTTTACAGGTTGGATCATCAAGTAACAGTATATTGCTGTCCAGTGTTGATAGTAACAAGCGGTGGGCTATGAACTCTACTGATCCATAAACAATTGAGTTTGGAGTGTGAACATGATAGACCTCAGTGTAGCATTACAGGAATGATATAACTTTGGGTGGAGGTGTTTTCTGACGGTGGAATTTTATAATGTGTGAGAAGAACTACACATAATAGTAATGGAATTGCATTGGTTTCTCCTCAGAGGCGAATTAAAAAAAAAAAAAAAAAAATTAACATGTTGGGATATGTAATATAGGTGGGGAAATGGGGAAGGGTGGGAAAATGAGTGTAGTATTAGAGTTGCCCAGGAGGCACAATTGTAAAATAAGATATGGGTGATCATAAATAAGGAGTTCGCCCTACAATAGGCACCATTTCACAGATTGTAGTGCAGTTGGAATTTTTTCTCTAGCTCCCACCGTTCTCAAGTAATCAATACAGTTGGTTTTGGTGCCTGTTAACTAAAATGTTTAATGTCAAGAGGGCGGTGTCAGGCAGGAGCAGGCAAGGGGGCGTGATTCTGAGCTCTGACATCATCCGCCTCTGATTGGAGCTCGGTGTCAGGCTCTCTTGCCTGCTTCTCCAAGACCCCGATGATATCCCCCCCCCCCCCCGCATTCCTGCACTCTCTAATATGCCCCATAGTGGCCCTTGCACACAGTATTATGCCCCATAGTGACTACACACACTATTATGCCCCATAGTGGCCCCAGCACACACTAATATGCCTATGAAAAATTATTATACTCTGGGGTATAATAATCGGAGAACGAAGGGGGGTACCAACATAGAAAACAATGTTATTTACCTATCCCCGGCTCCCCTGCAGTCCTCGGTGGTATTGGCCATCTTAAATGACGTTTGGAATGTCACATGATCCCCGACGAAGGCCCCGGTCATATGATGTCAGGGAGAGTCACAGAAGTAGGCCGGAACCTGCCCGGAGAGGTAAGTAACAGTGTTTGTTATTAGAAATAAGCGAATACTATTTGAAACTCTAGTTTCGAATACCTTGCTCCCATAGGAACGAATGAGAGTGGGCAAACTGCAAGGGGTTAAACGCCGGCCGGCGTTTCACTGCCAGGATTGGTGAGTAAACGGCCTATTAAGAAAAGAAAAAAGCACAGCGGTAGCGGCTGTCGCCGGGCCCCTAATGTCCCGGTCCCTGTGGCAGCTGCTACCTCTGCTACCCTAGTAGTTAAGCCACTGGGCTAGAGAAAAGATTCCAAATGTGCCAGAATCAGTGGAGGGGAGCTATTAACGATAATAAGAGCTCACGTTGGCAGAGGTGGTGAAACTTTCTCTTTAAAGGGGGTTTCCAACCACTGGGTATCCCACAACGGCTAGTGAGCATAGTCACAATACTTGGTAAAGCAGAGTAGCTTTGTTCTGAAATAGAGCTAGGCACAATTATTATAAGCAAGACCTTATAAGACATAAGGGCAGGGGTTGTCCTGATGGGACAATACCTTTCAATCTTACAACTTCACCTATCAAAATAGATCCAGTTTTTGACACATCTGAAAGCATCTGGCGTAATGAACAGGGGTGAACAATGGCAAAAGAAGGTGTAAGGCCATGATTAGGCCAAGGAACTCAGTCTGTATGTCAGTCGCATTTCTCAGCCTGACTACATATCATCATGTGAATACTATACACTATAGCAGTAGTACATTAGAAGCTCTAAGCATAATAAAATACTATGTGTGTCCTGTTGATATGACCCAGGATCAGATCTGGACATGTGTCTGTCAAATTCACAATAACTCTTGGCCCAATCACGTTTGCATGAAACCAGCCTTAATCTGTTGTCAGGGTTTGTTAGTATTAATGCCAAATAAAGAAACAGTAACACTTAGAAGCTGGGTTTCTATCTTTTATTATAGGAGAAATAAACATGCCATAGATTCTCACACAGTTTCATAGTTATGACTACTTTTACACAACCAGTACTAATATGAGCCCTTGTTTAGTATATACATAAGCTCCTATGCTTGCTTCAATGATGACACAGTGGCAAAATGTCGGTTGAAGAATTTGCAACAAAACACTACATGATATTCCTGACCACAGCATAGCTGCACTCCAGACTGAGGCCAGCAATGCTTCTAACACTAGATTCACAATAAGGTTCGGGTTTCCATCCTTCGGTCTGCATGGGCCCCAGAAAGACAGAAACCCTGTCTGCTTAAAAAGAGGTTACAGGTGGAAACCCATGGAGCCCATAGACTATAATGGAGTCCGCCTGGTTTCCACCGATTTTATACTGAAACCAGCAGAAAGAAAAGTCCCCCTTGCAGGACTTTTCTCTCCACTGATTTTGAGCAGAATCTGGGATGGAGAGACTTGAACGCTAGTGTTTATCTAGCATTAGTAAGTAAAATGCTGATTCTGGGCTATATCTCATGGCTGGCCATGACCATAGAGTGCAAAAGAATGTGCAAAGGATTCTAGACATGTGGATTCAAATATATATCCTGCTCTATTTGCTATGGATTTTTTACACAATTTCATGCCTTTTAACTGAATGTGTGAAATCCATGGCTAAATCTGCATGTAACATGTAACATTATGTTGCAGATTTCGATGTGGATTTTCAAACTGGTTCAATGGTGTATTATTTAGGCAACATGTGAAACAACAAGTTGGACATCAACATCTCTGAGCTCCCCATGCTGTGTGATAGCATTTACATCCACATATGGGCTCCTAGAGCAGATTTTTCTGAAATACAGTGGTCCCTTTACTTTCGCAGGTCCGACTTTCACGGAAGGGCTATACCACAGATTTTTCAAAAAATATTAATGGAAGAATACTCCGCGTTTTTTTTTTTTTTGAACACCACAGGTTTTCTTGCGGCCGCCCGATCTACATGTACATGTATATAAATGTACTGTACAGGTACCGCTATTAGTTGAGCAGAGTGATACTGTACTGTACATTCTTTGGTGACATCCGGATGCTGATTGGCTGGTTGAATGCGCACTAGGTCACAGTACCAAATCCTTATCACACACCTACCAGCCGTCATCTCTCTAGTACAGGTGTTTGTGTGCGACATACCCAAAATGCCTCCTAAACGTCAAGCGCCGAGTGTAGACCGCGAAAGTAAAAAGACTAGGAAGATGCTAACGATTAAACAGAAGGTTGAACTGTTAGGTTTGTTGAAAAAGGGTCGCTCATATGTGAAAGTTGGCCGCCATTATGGAATAAACGAATCGAGTGTGAGATACATTCGTAAGGATGAAAAGAAGATAAGAGAAACAGCTGTTATCACATTCAACAAGGAAGCAAAAAGGATGGTGACGGCTAGAAATAAAAGAATTATGAAAATGGAAGCTGCTTTGTCCGTATGGATACAAGACTGCCGTAAGAAGAACGTTGCATTGGATACCAATACGATACGGACAAAGGCAAAACAACTGTACGACAGACTGGCGAATAAAGAAGGAGATGATGGAGAAGAAGAAGAAAATGTTGATGACAGCGCCAATGACTTAGATGACCCCCAGCCATCAACATCAACTTCGTCTTCGACCAAATCCACATTCACGGCAAGTAAGGGCTGGTCTGAGAAGCTGCCTCGTGCAGCCGAGGAGTTCGTCCATGAGACCTTTAAGGCAATGATCGAAGAAGGGGCCTACCGTCCAGAACAGGTCTTTAACATGGACGAAACAGGCCTGTTCTGGAAGAGGATGCCATCGCACACTTTCTTAATGAAGGATGAAGCCAAAGCCTCTGGTTTTAAGGCCCAGAAAGACTGAGTAACTTTGATTATGTGCGGAAATGCGGCCGGCTTCATGATCAAGCCAGGCCTCATTTATAAGTCCCGAAATTCCAGAGCCCTAAAGAACAAAAATAAGAATGCATTGCCAGTGTACTGGATGCATAATGCTAAGGCATGGATTATGAAAGCCCTCACGTGGGACTGGTTTCATCACTGCTTTATGCCGCAGGTGAAGGATTATCTGGCCGACAAAGGGCTCAATTTCAAAGTGCTTCTCCTAATGGATAATGCTGGAGGCCATGATGACCTGGCGCATGAGCATGATGGGGTCCAAGTTGAATTCTTGCCACCAAATACCACATCGCTTATTCAGCTGATGGAGCAAGGCATAATCCACGCATTTATGGCGCTGTACACGCGCAATTCCCTTGGAAGCCTTGTCAAAGCAATGGTGGCTGACGAAAACTTCACATTGAAGGGCTATTGGCGTGACTACATGATTGCATCATATCTGAAGAACATTCAGAGTGCCTTAATGGATATGAAGAAACAGACACTGAATGCCTGCTGGAAGAAATTGTGGCCAGAAGTGGTGCACGATAACAAGGGATTCGCTCCCGATGAAATTCAACATGCTGCAGTCCAAAAATCTGTGAAGCTGGCACAGTTACTGGGTGGAGAAGGCTTTAGTGACATGACGGCCGATGAAGTCAATGGTTTGCTTGACGAGCATGGCCTACCGCTGACAGACGAAGATCTGGAGGAGATGACCCAGTCAGCGAGTGAAGAAGAGGAAGAAGAGGAAGCTGAACCACAAACTGAGGAAGAAGAAGAGGTAGGCCTAACACTTGAACGGGTTGGAGAAGTGACCGAACCACTGCATATCTCCAACAGATTGTCGAACGTTGGGATCCCAACATGACTCGTTCGATACAATTTAAGTCCTCCCTTGACAACATTGTTTCACCGTACAGAGCCATGTTAGCCCAGAAAAAGAAAATGCGGCAACAACTACCCATAACTATGTTCATCATGAAAACCAAGAGGTCTGTCACTCCATCGCCTTCACCTTCAGCATCCATTGTAGAATATACGGGCGACCCTGCATCACCTGATGAAGTGGTGATTGAAGAAGATCATTAATTATGCTCTTCTTCCCATTCATCTCAAACCCCGTCATATCATCATCATCTCATCCTCATCATCACATTGCTCATCAATATCAGCACCATCACCATCAATATCATCAGACAAGTTTCATGTATCTTCTTCAATGGTGAGTACCCATATCATTTCATATACTGTACTGTACGTAGACTATTTTGGATATGAACAGTATCACAGGACATCCCCTAACATGAGATTAAATATCGCATCTCCACTTCACGGAAATTTGACTTTTGCGGGCGGCCTTGGAACGCATCCCCCGCGAAAGTCAAGGGAACACTGTATACACTTCTTCATTGCATCTGCCAATATCAATATCTGATATATCTTATACATATAATAGAGGATTACAGGTTTTACTCAGTACTATGGGTGAAATAGCTTTAAGCCTTTGAACCTTATGAACTGTCAAAAACTGGCGTTCAGATATAAAGAATTTTATTGTAACTTATAAAAACACTGTCACAAAAGAATTCCAAGCACAGTGGTTACACTCTTAACTCACGTAGTTGTAAGGTGATACAAGGTAATCAGAAATACACAAAACACACCGTATTGCCTGGCACTGAGTGACTGCGACTGGCATAGCTTTTATTTATAAAATGACAACATACTTTACAGCACTTTATCATTAATAAAGTATTAAAAAATAACAAGCCAAAATTATAACTAATCATAGCAAATAAACAGAGACAATCGGAGAGGTCCATGGCTTATAGTCTAAATAATGCAGTTCTCTGTGTTGGAATCCTGGAACACGTATTGTCCTCTGAAGACTGGATAGTATATCAATTATGACAGACACTAGTGGTAAAATACTATAATGTTTGAATACGCTATATCACACATATTACTAAATTCCAGACCCCTAGTTCATCTTTACAATTGATCACAGAAGTAAACAATTCACATAAATCAGTTTCTGCATAAAATAAGCCGCTCATCTGCTTGACCAAATACTTACCTGGGTCAGGAGCTTTATAGATGAAAAAAATCTCAGCTGTCTCCAGACAATTATTACCTATAACAATTGTCGTGAGCCACCTAGAGATCTGTATTAGACTGGTTGCAGGAGACCATGGCCGTGTTCAGTGTGCTATCCGTGTATTTCATAGATAGCATACTGACCCATTCTTCTCTATGGGCCCGAATACATGACCGTGAATTTCACAGTACCATGTGCGGGCCGACAATCCGGGCCGCAAAATATAGAATAGGTCCTATTCATGTCCTATTTTGCGGCCCTTGCTTTCGTGGCTTGTATTCATTTAATGAGAGGAGCCGTAGAAGCACAGCCTGTGAAAGGGTGGCACAGGGCGGACATCCGCGTGTTTCCCGTGTGCTGCCCATGCTTATAAATCACGGCAGGCGAGTTGCACAGGGTCGTCTATAAATGGCCTTAGGCTGAGGCCCTACGTTGTGTAAATGCAGCTTTTTTTTAGCCAAAGCCAAGACTGGCTACAAAAGGAATAGGAAATATATAGGAAGCTGTTATACTTCTACGTTCTGCTCGATCCATTCCTGGGTTTGGCTTAAAAAAACGCAGCAAAATCTGCATCAAAAAAAGCTGTGTCTGTGCAACGTGGAACGTAAGGCTAAGGCTCCATGTTTTAGAAGCTGCTTTTTTTTTTATTTCAGATTTTGTTGCAGTTTATTTGAGCCAAAGTCAAGAGTTGCTTGAAAAGGAATGGAAAATATAAAGGAAGTTCTTATACTTCTTCCCTTCTATTAAATCTACTTCTGGCTTTGGGTCAAAAAACAATTGCTGGCAAAATTAGTAATAAAAAAAAGTAACTTTTCCATCTGCAATGTGGAGCCTTAGCCGTTCCTTATGCTTTAGAAATTGCATGGAGAAAGAACCCAGGTAAGTCTCTCTTCCTACATATAAGGCAGTGTTCCCAATGATAGAAGTCTCCTTGGACCATTTAGAATACTGGCGTATTTAATGCAGCAGAAGAACCTTTGGGGCCCCCTCCTGGTTCAGGGCCTAGTACCTGCTACTGCTGTACCCCTTATAGCTACACCCCTCAGCACTAGCCTGCCTGCAGACTGAACCAACTAACCCATTGGACAGATGAAATTGACATCCCTGATAAGAAATTCGCACCCCTGGTGTTGGTAGGATGCCTAGGTTTTCTTTTCTTGGCTGGTATTTAACTAAATGAGCTTTATGTTTATCCTGGCAAAGAACAGCATGGGCATTGCATACAACATTACATCAAGCATAACCAAATTCATCCTTGTGTATATAACCATGGCTTCCTTTCCAGAATTCTCTGTTTCTTACATTAGCCTTTATTCTCTGCATTAGTCTTACAGTTTGAACTACACCCATAATGGAGCAAGGCACAACACAACCCTATAAATTCATCTTAGAGGCTCGTCGCTGTTTTTTGTTGAGGACAGTGGGTCTGGTTTATCTATAGCAACATTTTACAAGACATTTATGACTCCTTCTTTAAAAAGGTGCATGGCAATATACCTCCAACTATAGGCACAAGCAGATAAAAGGAGGCCAAAAAAGATGCAAATATTGAATTCCCCACTTTGTTGAATGCGGATTAAAATAAGTTGCTTCTTGTGCTTTGATTCTTATTGATATTGCTGCCATTGCACAAGAGTATTTGTGTGGTGCGTCTGAGCTATTAAGCACCAGAACTGGACACATCAGTTAAATGCTCTGGTAGGAATTCTAAAGAACACCAGGAGGCGCTATAGCAAATATGTAACAGTCATATTTTTCGACTCTAGAATATTTTGATCAATGATTCCAATTGAGAATTTGTTATGTTTTGCATGATCTAACATAAAAATGTAATATATTTCTGCAACAACCCTTAAACATAATTTTGCCCAAATCACGTGGTTTCTTATAAGCTATACAATGAACACCCATAGACAAAATTAATATATGTAATGGTTTTAGATACACCAGTTTTTTTTTACCTCTTAAAATGTTGTCCTGTGTTAAAAAAATGCATCAACAATGGATGAAAGGCTGCCATCTGCATGAGCCCTTGGGCTGGTAATACACCATATGGACAAATTCTAAATTTTACTATTTAAATCAAAATGACTAAATATTCAAGAAAAAAAAAAAACAGTTTAAGCAATTCATTGTCTGATCACTATAATGATGTTTTGCATGGTTTCCACTTACACTGAAAGGTAAAATATCACCTATATTAATTATTGCTAATTAACAGTAGAATTGAGGGCCCTGCTCACGAGAGCTTGCAACCTATGACAAGTTAGAAAGACAAAAGAGGTAAGATGGCTTGTTTAGTACAATGATCCAGCCATCTTTTAATAAAGAAGGTCATATAACTGTAGATCTATTTGCCCATCACCAGCCAGTATCTGTGAATATACAGATACAAAGTGCAGGATAACTTCAGGATGGAGGGGTAAAGTTCTGAAGAAAAGAGTAGCAAGGATAGCTTAGGTCTAGGATAAGAAAATGTATCTGATTGTAGATTAGCCTGAGATAACAAATAACATAACTTAGAGATATGCTGTACAGCAGCCACATGGACCAAAGTCTGGGGAGAATTACTGAGGTCTAAATGAAAGGTCTTTAAACATGTTCTGCAACTCACACAGTGAAGGGAGTAGATAAGCTGCAGCCATCAAAGTAAGTGGTGGTCTTTATATTTTCTGTATACACTCCTTGACAAAACATAATACACTAAGAAGAAGTTGTTGGAATCAGATGAAACGTTATGTGTGTGAATGGAATGATAATATATATGACAGTGACTACAATAATAGAGCAAGCAGATATATTTGTTGGGAAAAATGGTAAATGTATCCAGTTGTATCCTAGCCTGAATACTAGATGAGATATGGTTGGGCAAGGAGGCATACCGGTTCTGTATATATCATCCTGTGGCACATATGCCCACAGATGTTGCAGTTGGGCTTGTAGATCCTGCACACTTGTTGTTTGCTGAAGCTCCATCCCAGCTGGTCAAATAAATGCTGAATTAGTGATAAACCGAGCAACTGGGCAGGCCAAAGAAGTGTTGCAATCTGGTGAAGACATCCCTGGGAAACCCTTGCTGTTTGTGGCTGTGGTTATCCTGCTGAAAAATGCCAGTCGGGGAGAATGTCGTATGTGATGGCTCCCCAGATCATCACACTAGCAGTTGGTGCAGATTGTCACTATACAGCAAAAGCAGGAGTGAAGAACTCACCAAAAGGCCTCCACACTTGAATCTGACTTTTTGTCAGATCCTCAACCAAAATTGCATTCATTGCCAAAGATGATAAGGTTTCTATCTGTAAAAGACCAGGTTTCTCATTTACAATACCACAGCAAATGAAGGCGATGGTGGCTTGCATATCAGTGACAGAATACATAATGGGTGCAATGACACCAGTGGTCCGGGCAGAGACAGGGGTTTGTAATGAAGGTGCCACCTGTGTCTAGATGGTGAGACAATGAAGCTGTGAGAGCATCTTGTGTCTGTCAGCAGATCAAATGATCTTTTGCACTGCTGGTGTGCCTGGGCCGTCTGGAGCCTATTCGTTCTGTGTCCATGCTCTCTTGTAACCAGTCTATCACCTCCTAACAGCTAAGTCAGAATGGCCTCGATGGTGGTAATTCAAACATCTAGCTTTTCTCAGTCCAAGGATACACCCCCTTTAAAGTCTTTTAGCTGGGTATTTGTGTTCACCATAGAGGTATGTCTCACAGTCAATGGTCTCTCAAAAACAGATATACTAAAAGTAGAGATCCTCTTTATAAAGCAGCAGTGGAAGCACTTCTTATTCCCTTCTGTGGCAAGATCTACTGTCTAAACCGACCACACTTGTAATCATTTACATATCTTCTAGAGCAATAACTTCATGCCAAGTTTTGCAGCAATCCAACATTTCTACCAGGGTACATTATGTTTTTGTATATGTGGTTGATATCTGCCACTGCAACCCTGCTTGTACTAATAGTCAGAAATCTACAGAACAGAAAGAATCAAGTGTATTAGCAGACTTAGGCTAGGTTCACCTCTGCGCCGGAGTCTCCAATACTGAAACCGCTGAAAATCACCAGAGAGAAATTTCCTGCACAGAGGACTGTTCTCTCCACAAGTTTAAGTATAAAAATGGTGGACCCCCAGCAGACCCCATTATAGTCTATTGTCTGAACAACGGAGACCAGCAATTTTTTCTGCCTACCACATAGGAATAGCCTTTAGATGTCTTCTCCGCGCTGCCGTTCGGTATATAATCCAGTTTTCGTCGGTATGCAAATGAGTTCTCTTGC